>NW_013525169.1:176767-183513 GCF_000836215.1 Papilio polytes
CCCACCGCTCCGTATTTCAGTTCAAGGTCTTGGAGCAGCACAGCCGGCGGCTGCACGAGGACTGGCGGCTCCAGGTACACTATGACTGGCAACTGTTCATTAACAAGGAGGTTGTGGTGCGACTTACGCTTTCCTATCGTGTTTAAACGATTCTCGTTTAATAATTTGTTGTTGGGGAGTTATTATATATTAATTATAATTATGAGTTTTCTTACTAATAAAACGAAAGATTAGATGGATGGATGTTTATTAGAATTTTTAGCCTAAACGCCTGAATGGACCTCAATAAAATTTAGCACAGATTTAAAGGTCAGTCTGGAAGAACACATAGGCTACTTACTTTTATTTTTCTTCAATGGTACGCAGGCGGAGTTGCGGGTGAAAGCTAGTTAAATATAATTAACTTTGAGACCAGATAGTTCACAATGTTTTTCTCTTAAGCTTAATCTTGTCGCTGCAAAATTATGTTATTTACGCATCGTGTTATTGTAGTGACTAACAATTTATTTACATTGCCATTGCTACTGAAATGTTACAAATTATTGTTGCTAACTGACATTATTAATAGCTGTGCATTTCCCTGCTTCTGAATTAGTTTCTAACATGAGTTTTTGCCATTCAGGTGCGAGGTCTGCAGCGGGCGGGCGCGGCGGCGATGGCGGGCGCGGGGGCGGCCATGGGGGGTGCGCTGGGGGGCGCGTGCGCGGGCGCCGGCAGCGAGGACGAGGGCCCGCTGGACATCGACGTGGGTACGGAGCCGCCGCCCCCCGCGCGCCTCTACTGACCGCCCGCCGCGCACCCCGCACACCCCGCACACCCCGCACACACCCTGCCACACTGAAGAGAGAATCTGAACCGGAAAGAGAAACGATACAAAGACTTTCACTATTATTCGTTTTCGTTGGGAACATCAACTCATCATTTCGCGATGGTGCAACGCCAAAATTGAGCTGTCCATACAATGTCATATTTTTATGAAAATCTCCTTCGTTTACCAATAAAATGTGATCTGAATGTACTTAAAGCGGTTGGTTCAGAAGACGAGAAGTCAAACTTCTGTTACTTCGGTGTGCACTGGCACCCCAGTGTCCGTGCGGTCAAGTAGCGGTAATTCAAGTGAAAAAGTAATATTTGTATTGAAGATGCTATAGAGGAACTTAATAAAGTGTAAATCTATATATTTCATAAAAAATTGTGGGACTAGTTGAAATGTTTGTGTCGCCTAATTGATATTTATAAGTTAGGTTAGGTGCGCGTGGCCGCGGGCGCGCGGGGGGCGCGCGGGGGACGCGCACATCTCACTCGTCGTGCAATACGTTTAGTTAAGTATTTATGCGTTTAGGCAGTTGTGTTAGCGATGTACAAAGTTCAGCCGCAACGTACTGTGCACAGAGTAAACAACCTGCGACAAACTGGCAGTATGACAAGTGACTGTGATTTGTTCGCTTCGAGTTATTACACTAACAATATTTTTGGCCTAATTTGACTATAATAGTTTTGGTTTTAATAATTTAGAGTTTGTATTCTTCTGTATTAAATATGTAGTCACCTCTTTGGTCTATCAATATTAATATTATTTACAATGTCACTAATTTAAATTTATATTGTGATGGGTTGTTTATTTCGTGACCTTTTCGTGCGAGCTCTAAGTTTTCGTCATTATGGCATGTAAATGTAACTAGCGTAGTTGGATCGGTACTAAATTTAGTTATTATATAAGTATAGGTTTGCCTATCAAAGATTAACATCTTGTAAATTATCCGGTGACTTTCGACGAATTGAACATGTACATTTCTCTGTAAAATTATAATATTAGATGCAATGTGACTATTTTATTATGACTGTAGACGCAGATATTTAAAATAAATTAACTGCAACATAAATGTAGCTTGTGTTTGACATCTAAAGGATTCTTTACTTAAATTTATTACTTTCAACAAAACAAATTAGAGATCCTGAAGTTGGTACTAAAAATTGAAGACATATGGTACTAATAAATCCAAAAAAACATTTGTAACTTTTTGTGAAGAAACTAATAAAACGAATAAATACATCGAAACATTCCAAAAGACTTGATCTCTTTAAAAGAGTTGAAATGAAATTAAACAAAGTATAATCAATGAAACAATTTCTTCGTGAATTAATCTTTGGCCTAATTAATATAATTTTTAAGTAAAAATTCACTATTATTTAAGTTCTTGCAAGTCTTGGCTGTGTTTTAATATAGAAATCGATAAATCTATAAACATTATGCTTGAAAAAATTGAAAAAACGAAACAGTTATTTTCTTTTGCCATCAAAAAGGAGTTAAGTTAAATAAGCGAGCGAGTTTTGTGATGTTTTGCTCTGATAGTGTATATTGTAGTTTCAAGCTAAAGTGTATAGTAAGATAAGCAACGCCGTACTTACTTGTACTTAATATCTATTGACTTGTAATATATTTATTGAATTAAACGGAATTTAAGACAAACAAAGATGCATTTCGATGATTAAACAAACTGTGAAAATCTGATCTACCTTTTTACTTACTTTTACCTTATCCTTAATATACTGGCAAGGAATTTTTAAAATACTCACTCAGAGAACAGTTTAACAGTGGTAGAGTTCGCTTTAACATCTTCGCACTGTAGGGCTCGCCGCCAGTAATACCACGACCACACAGAAAACAAGCGTCAAGTGGAAGCAATTTCGCGTACAGTCTGATGAGTGTGGTGCCGGAGACCTATTTTTAATCCCTTTCCACCATTTGCTTAAGAGGAAAGGATGGAAGAAAAAGATGGTTTTGACGGTGAAGGAGACGCATAGGAAACGTCCTCTTTATGTGCGTCTCCTCCGTCAATGAAGGGTAGGCAACGCATCTGCAATTGCGGATGTCTATAGGCAGCGGTCGCTTTCTATTTCGGTGGTTTTAGGTAGCCACTTGCTCGTTTACCACCTTACATTATAAAAAAAAGAAATCTTTAATCGTTGATAAGCCTGTTGATTCCTAGTGTATCAAATTAGTATTTAATTTTCCGATTTTGCTAAGCAGTTTTTTACTATCTACAGTAAAGTTTTTAGACAGGATATAATAAAACAACTCACTAAGGCAATGTAAATATTTATTATTAATATATGTATACATGGCAACAATTTCTATTAATAAAATGACAACATTCAGAATAAGTTCAAAATTAAATCAACGTATATAACAATAGCATTTATGTAAATATTGGCCGCTCTCTTTCTGTAAATATACATTATCTAATATTTATCAATTTTATATATTGAATTGTGGCAGTTTTTTTTGTATTCAAAACACCATTAGAATAAAAAAATATAAATTTACTTGAAATAACAGTTTTAATTCCGATTTAAAACAATTAGAAGACAAACAATGGTCGTTTAAATGATTCGTAAAGTTATTTCTCTGATAATTATAGAGAAAAAATTTAATAAAAATTCGAAACTTAAAATAACAAACCATTTTTTTCGATTGATTTTAAATAAAAAAATATCCCTCTGCAGTTTAAAAGGTAGGAATAAAGTTGTAAAGCAAAATTAAACCATCTTAAACCTAGTATCCTTATAACAAACACTTAAAAATCTACAAACATCTACAACAACGGATACAATGCATTGCAAATAACAATTGTGACCACCATATTGTGACGTCATAGGTCACAATTTTCGGCGCTTGAAAGCAAAAAATACTATTTTGTGCATTTTTGTCAATACTTTCCATAGATTTTTAACAAATTAACAATATTGTTACATTGTTATTTGCAACGCAATGTATGTTAACAACATCGCATCGTAAAGCTTACAAAAATACAATAAATTTGTCGTAAAACTTTATAAAGCACAATAAATGCAAAATATTTGGCAAAACTACATTCATAAGACTTTAGTATTATCGTCATCAATAAAAAATATAAAAAAAGTCAATTTTTTTTTAAATAAAATCAGGTATTTAAATCCAAAACAATAGCACCTTGGAGATTCTAATTTGTTCGTTAAAGGATTACAAAAAGTTCGAAAAAACCTGTAAAACATGTACATAATTGTACTAGAATGTGGCATTGATTTTACAAGCCATTTCACACTTCAACTTAAAATAAAATTTGTCTTACGTTAACATCAATAAAGCACTGGCTCAAAAACACGTTAATACAGCAACTGTATTGTAACATTTGGGGGGGTTGGTACTGCGGGGGGTCGGTAGACGGTGGGGGGTCCGACAACAAAGACATTTAAGAAATATATAGACTAGTCATAGTGAACATTTTTTCACCGGAACTTCTTTGAAATGTATTATATTAGTTGTCAAGTTTAGTGCCACCGTGTCCTTGTTATAAAACATTTTACAAAATTATAATAATATCTTTTGTTATTAAATAAACGAAACAGTGTCACTAAATCATATATAAACATTTACATATGACAAGCTTTCGTCCACGACTCGGTCCGCATGGAATAAAAACAACTAAAGTGAGTAGCCTACGAGTTCATCCAGATTATCCTTTACATCTATACCAAAATTAATTGAAATCCGTTCAGCCGTTTAGGCTACAAACTCTTACAAACATCCATCCATCCAAACTTTCGCATTTTTAAATATTAGTATTGTTAAGAAAATTAGTACAGCGCTGTGGAATTGGCGCAACACTAGTTTATTGGCATAAACGTCACATCTCTAACTGACAGCTGTCACTGTCTTTGGGAGGATTGATTAGCGCGCCATTCTGACGAGTTCTCTAGTCTAGTGTTTAAATTAATATGGCTAGTTAAAATTACATTAGTTGTTTAAAAGTATGAAGTATAATTTAGTTATATTGGCAATTCATTTCTAATATAATGAACATAATTAAATATATTGATTGTCATGTAATTTTGTAGATCATGTGAAAAATATCTCAAGTGAAGTGTCAACTATGCTTCGTGTATATATTTTTTGAATCTCTTTGGTCGTGAACAAGTTACTATAGAAATTATCTTATATGTGTTGAATAGTATAGTGGTGGGGGGCAGTCACAGTCAGTAGTCATGTTTGGGGGGAGCCTGCATGTCGCCGGCGGAGCGCAGCACCAGGTAGTAGCTGTGCACGCACAGGATGCAGTACAGCACAGCGCCTGCCACATGCGGTATACACGATTTCTTTACTAATACCCACAATTAGTAAACAAGCTGTTCCCGTGCGATTACATCCGCATCAAATTAAAAAAAAAATGGATAACAATTACCGTTACCATGGCAACCTCGCTTCTTTGATGTTATAAGCTTGTTTCTGTCCCTTTTCCAGTATGATGGCTTTACCAAATTATTTAACCCCCTAAGTTTAATATTGTAACACCTATAGCCTAAAACGTGTCATAAGTGTAGGGCCTTTTATTAAAAAAAATGATTATTCAAAAATATACTCTAACTGCTGACATCTATACTATTATAATAAAGCGTAAACACACACTTCTTTGTTGCTTAAGATGTCAGCAACTACAGCATGTTTTTGAATAATTCTTTCTTTAATATAAAGCCCTACACTTACGTCACGCTTTAGTCTATATATTTTCACGCAATAAAACTTAGAGGGTAAATAAATTGGACAAAAACCTTAATGTGGGAAAGAGACCATAAGTTGCTGCCAACATCAAGGAAGCAAGGTTGCTAAGGTTTGTAATGTCATGTCAGGTAGACATAAGCAATTGATTTGTCAAATGTAAACAATGAAATAAAATTTTCAAAATTACATGCGGATGAAGCCGCAGGGAACGGCTAGTTTTACATAACTAGGTAGTGTGTTAACGCTTTAATATATGAGTATTTAGTTGTGTTTTATATTTTTGCACATAAGACTTACCAAAGAAGAGGACACATTCGAGGAAGGCGAGGAAGATGTCAGAGCCGGTGGCGTGCGGGCGCGAGCTGGCCGCCGACACCACCACGAACAGCAGCGCGCCCGCGCACAGCACGCACATCACCAGCGCCCACGCGCGCACCGCGCACCCCCGCCGCTGCGCGCACACACCACACACCACACACCACAATATACAGCAAACACGTAAAGGACTTCGAGAGTAAGGCACAGATCTACAAGTCTATCATAACACCTGATAGACTTGTAGATGTGGCTGAAATGCCTATGTTAAGATGGATGCGTATGACAAGAATGGATAAAATCAAGAATGTGTACATGTGTGGTGGAATGGTGGAGAAATTGAGAAGCAATAGGTTATCGTGATATGTTCTGCGACGAGACGATGGGGACATGAACAAGAAAGTGTTAAGATTGAATGTGAATGGCTACAAAGGTAGAGGAAGATCGACGAAAGTATGGAAGTATGGATAGATTGTGTGAAAGAGGATATGCTTAAGAAAGAAGTGGATTCAGATATGACG
Organism: Papilio polytes; assembly: GCF_000836215.1. Lineage (NCBI taxonomy): Eukaryota > Metazoa > Arthropoda > Insecta > Lepidoptera > Papilionidae > Papilio > Papilio polytes. The sequence goes on from NW_013525169.1 coordinate 183,143, forward strand.
GGTGACAGAGATGTAGGAAAGAGCAGCACATACTGCCGACCCTCTGCAAGAGATAAGGGCAAGTTGATGATGACGCAAGGAAGTTTGAGAGTAGCCTAATGGTAGGAAAAGTAAGATAAGCATGGTGTCATGAGGTCAGATGAATCGCATGTAACAAGGAGAACGTTAGTTATGAGTGTAGAACATTGGTGAAGATAGACAAAGGTGACATGATCAAGGGAGTGAGGACTGAGATGACGTATGATAGAGTTAAGAAGGAAGATGATGCTATACGAGTGAATACGAACCTTATGTACCGCATATATAAGTGTGACCGCGAGTGCGACGTGCACTAAGCTGAAACAGGCGACGGCGAGCGCGGCGGTCGCCAG
>NW_013525169.1:183894-203122 GCF_000836215.1 Papilio polytes
AATGGGGGTTAAATTTGAATACCAGATCTGCTCACCAGATGCAGATATCCGATGACCTTGGAGCCTAGCTCCAGACTCATGCACCAGCAGAACTTGGTGATGTACGGCATACCCATGCTCGCAGCAGTCGCTTGCTCGTTACCACTGGAATTTGAGACAGATTTTGATTAGTTTAAAGTTTTAGATAACATTCATCAGTACATCGAAAACACAATTGATTTAAATTACCAGCCGCAAACCCAAAATTAATGAATAAAATGCAATTGTATTAACTGATTACATAAGCAGAGAATTAGGTGTTTAGTTTACTTAACTATTGATGATAATAAGTGTGGGGTAAACCATTATTAAGGACGTAGATGGATTTTCCGCACTAACTCATAACTGTGTTGTTGCATAAAATAGCAATATTGAGCATAAATAAAAATCTCTTCATCGAAACCGCTCAACCTGTAGTACCCGTTCATACTAAGTGGAAAACCAGCCGTCACAACCGGCATTTTTATCGTAACAAGTTAGTCCTAACTTATGGTACTGATGTATAAAAACTGGATATTACTACATTTTATTTTAGCTTGCTTAAGAACTTAATGACTGACTATTACAGTAATATAACTTAGTAACAAAGAGGTAAATTTGAACTGTAGTTAACGAGAATCCGCACTTATCTCTACCTTAGAATCGATACAGACCGAAGTTTTAAAATTAGCTTTAGCCAACAATAATAAAGCTTTAGAAATACATCAAGAAAGAAGAGAAAAAGTGACAATAAACAAAGTTAACAAGAAAGATTCATCAGAAAAGCTGTCACGAGAGTTTTTACTTTTTTTGTTTTATTAACGGGCTTTAGGTTTTTTTTACTACGGGAAACAACGTAAAATTTCAACCATAGTTGTATAACGCGTATTGTGATATTTGAGGAGACAATTTTTTAACCCTTAACTTTGCAGAATTTTATTTTTTCGAATATCAAAAATATATTCATAGCACTTAACCTTGATGACCCAAGGTGTCTAGAAAAAAATAATAAAAAAAAATTCTGATGTATCTCTTTAAAAAAAAATTGTCTGGTCGCTTCTTTAGATAATGAGACGTATAAAAATAACTTACGCGGTCCTGTTATTCAACATGGTTCACTCGGTTTCGAAACTACGACTGACAATACGCCGTGTGGTGGACAGCAAGCTAAATTAAAACGCCATGTTTTTGCCTATCTACAACGGGATTCATTAACAAACCACAAACCACAAGCTGAAGCGATTGACGCCTAAACTTATACATATGGTATGTTCAAACTTCAAACTCAAGTCTTGCCTCTCCTCTAATTTTTTTATTTTCATGGAAGACCAACAGCTATTACAACAAAGTAGGTATAGTGGTAGTTAAATTGTACAGCCAATAACAGGTCTCCACTAATAGAAGTATTTTACAAAAGTGCCCTCTAAAATGGATATTCGTAAGGTGTTTGTGTAAACATACAGGAATTTAAGTAATGTTTCTTCTTTTTGCGCTATAAATAGACTAGAAGAAAAGGAAAGTGAAACAATAGCAAAGATATGATTGTTGCCAACATGTGTAGCCCTGAAATTGCTTATCTTTGTCAGCCTTAGGCATTATCAAGAATTATCGAAATACAAATAAAACTTGAAATTATTGGACAGACTAACCCATCATATCTTAATGTAACTCTATTTGTTTTAAACAGTTTAAAACATTCATCTGTATAAATAAATGTAATTGCAGAAAGCTTATGTTTTGTACCACATGGGTGTAGTCGGGGAGGGCCTGGTATAAAAACCAGTGGGCAGTCAAGGCCATCCCCTCATGCAATGACACACTGTTACAAGTGATTGTGATGTCCTATCTATACAACACAGTTTAAAATAATGTTGATTGATTAAACAATTAAAACTATTATAATAAACACAACATACATTTTAATACAAATAACTTTGAATCGGTGGCTTAAAAGTAAACACCTCAACAAAAGACAGCTTAAAATATGAGCTAAAAAACAATTGAAACTCTACATTAAAAATATTCATGGAAGGAACTTGTGTTTCGTCTGATGAGTGTGGTGCCGGAGGCCTAATTTAAGTAACTTTCTCTTTACCACCTTTTTCTTATAAGGGGAGGATGGGAACGGGAAGTGGATTTGACAGTAGAGGAGATGCATAGGAAGGGGAAATATCCTCTTTATGTGCATCTCTTCCTCTGTCGGATAAGAGTAGGCAACGCATCTGCAATTGCAGATATCTATGGCCAGCAGTCGCTTCGCCATTTTGCCACCTTATGTTATAAAAAAAATATTATTATTGACTTTTCACTCTCTTGTGTCTGAGGCCAAAACCAATTTTGGGTTGCTGCACCAGGGCAGTAAGCAATATCAAAGTTTTAATACTTTGGCTTAGGCAATTATAATTTTAAAAGTGTTTCATTCTCATTCATATAAAACTAAACTTAACATCAGTCTACCATGAGACATTCAGAATGCTACAAAGCCATACTTGTTAACAAATCAGAAATAATGAAATCACTAATAACAGACATAGTTTGTTAGGTGTAACTGAAACTATTCATTATTACTGGGTAGTAACCATGTAGTATGTAGATACATATCAGATTTATTAAAGGATGTATTTCCATGCAAGAACTTATATATCCCCAACTTTATGGACCAAAAAATAAGTCAAAACATAAATTTGTAACGCGACATTTCATTCAAATAATCTTTAATCATGTTCAATCGCTAAATGGAACATAAGCCATAAAAAAACATACTTATAGACAGCATTGTTTAAAAATAACTTGTAGTAAGACACATTGTGAATTCTTAATTTACGTTGGTATGAATTTTAACATACCATCAGCCAAGGTTACATGTTTATTTAATTTTTAATTTGATTTTAAGCTTTCTATAAGTATTTTTGTCAATTATTAATAACAAACTAATATAAAAACATACCTGTAAATAATATATTTGATTTATAATTACTAAAAATACGTTTGAATGTAGAATTAACGTTTTAAAACAGATTTGTAAATTATTAACACTCATCAAACAAATATAACACTATTTTTTTTTAAAACACAATTTTGTTTTTGAGAAAACTTAATATCCAAGTCGAACATCTATGGACCAAGGATTTAAAAAAGACAAAACATGTTTTGCATCCTTGTTGCTTCAAGGAAAAAAGTGTAGCGCAGAAGAGTAGCGCCAAACAAAATCCCAATTTTGCGTCATGTGACGTCATCTTTTGACGTAAATCAATGGACATTGCACACGTTCCGTTTCACGTATCACACTATGCGCCGCAAACGCTGCGCAAAACACAATTTTAAGTTTTATGTGTGAGCAATTTTTAAATGTTGTAAATAGATGCGAAATAGGAAAAAGCATGGCAATTTTATAAACATGAAATTATTCATAAAATAGCCAATAATCAAATTGTGGTTATTAATGAAGCAAGTTGTACTTATATTCAGACTTTTATTTATAATAATAATTAAATAACAAAATACTTTAATATCTCTACTAACAAATAGCAGTTCCAGGTATTTAAAATTAACCACAGCCCGTTACACAATGACAACCTAACCATTACTTAAATACACCATAAGGTAACTCTTGAGATAGAAACGTTGTTATTAAAATAATTATATCATTGTTTATTAAAAACATACAAAATGTGATGACTACATTTAATAATTTTATAAAATTTACATTTTATTTATCTACTGAATTAAGGCTTCTGGACACTTCACTGTCAGAATGTAAGGCAGCAGATTAGCTATTTAATGCATTGCATGCAGTGAGATCTTGGCATTTCTGTTAGCACCATCGTTCAAAGAAATTCTGCAATCTCTCCAGGACTTCACGCAGCAGGTTCGGAGGTCCGCACCGCCTTGTAGAGGCGCGCCGAGTTCTGGAACCTCTGTTCGTCCTCCTCGTACATGATCTGCTTGTGCCGACTGTGCACTATCACTATGCAGTACACTGACACACCTGAAATATATATGATAGCTAAATGAAAACTTAAAGACTTGACTTAAGCTTAAAGGGTTGTACGATATTCTTTCGGTTTTCTCCAAATATTTAAAAACGTTACTAGCAAAGAAACAGTGCTTTTGGTATATTCATTATCTATCTTAAGGTATTTCATATTATATCAATGTTGTGCTCACAAGCTCTCATGAGATGTACGAATATAATAACGGCCTCGACGCCCAGCATCTCCCCGGAGTCCTGCAAGATGAGGCTGATGCCAGTCAGGCACATCACGAAGAAGAGCGCTGTCAGGATGCCCGTCACAATAGTCCATGGCAACGTGAGTGACGCCAATTTCTGGAAAAATCACGCAAGAATTCAATTATATCTGCTTATTTAGAAATTATAACTGAGTAATTGAATAACCATTAAAGAGGTTTACTGACAGCAAAGACTTAATATATTTTGTGAATTTGGTGCACGTTTTCGTACAAAACAACAACCTTATAAGCTGCAACAATGAGCAGTAAGGAGCAAAGAAGATGAACACCGCTGACGGCCGCCGCGGTGACGTAGAGGGCGTACTTGTGCGCGGAGAGATCGCCCTCGCGCACTAGTGGCGCCAACGTCACCAGTAGGCAGTAAGCTGTCAACTCCAGAAGCGCCCATACCTGGACACAAAGGAAAAAGGAATGCTTGGTTAAAAACTGTGATAATATACGTCAACTAATTACATTGTTAGATTTTAGATGCGTTGCCTTTTATTCAGAGAGTATAAAAAAGAATTCTAAAATAATCACATAAGTGTCTCCATGCATCTTAACCTATATCAGTAATTGGAACGCAAATAAAATGTAACAGAGAAAGATAAGGTAACAGTTACAATGATGCGGCTGTAAAGATTAAACTGAGTGCGCCAAGGCCGTGACGTCATGGGCAATGTATGTTTAGTAATGAGAGTAGGCAATAGAAACGCCTATATTATTACGGGCTACTATCGTATACAGTATAATGCTATCCAAACTTTAGCGCTGCTCGAAAATAGAATTCTCGGTACAAGTGTCGTGAGACGTGAAAGGATACTAGGAAGAGGCGCTTTCCTTCACCTTTAAGTTCAGGGACTCGTATTGTACTCGTAGCTAATCACGAGCAGCCATAAAATTTGATTCTTTTTTTACACGGTTGTTGCGCTGATAAAGATAGAAAGAATTTATTGTTTATTGATGACATGTAGCATTAATGTTTAATTTTTAAACAGTGAAATGACCCTACCGCTATGTCTATTTTTAATTATAAAATCATCGTTGACGTAAGCGAAAATACAGGAGTATTTTAAAATCTTGGCATTGTAAACTTTAGCTATTAACAGAAGCTGACACGTTAATTGGCAAATTTATAATGTAAACATTATAATACTAACTTCGATATGGAAATATTTTGGTAATGAAAAAATTTTAAATCGTTATATAAATGTTTTTTAAAACTTTCAACTCGAGTATATAAGAAAATATTTGAATATCGAATAGGTAAATAATAAACCATAACCATAGATAATATTACACTATACTAGATCATAACAAGAAAATTGTTTCTTGAACATATTTGGATATAAATAATACATAACAATATTCGTATTTGCGGACAATTAAAAGTATTTAATATATTAAACGCACTCTAATGCTGATTTTCCTCTTACTTAACAAAAGAAAACATTATGTAAACATAAACTTTATGAAATTGTAAAGAATCTAAAATACTATTTAAAGACAAATCAACTCTAGTTTATTCTGTCTCACTTTCATTACTCTGTACATTTATTTAATTAGTACTGAAATTACAAATCACAAAGATCTTTAACAATCAATTTGATTCAGATCAAATTGAACAATTGAACTGATCAAGATAATATTAATAAAACTTACTGTATACGTATAGGCAATGACTAGGGTTCCTGTGTGTAGACTAACACAGTAGCAACACTTGTTTACCATGGGAACACCCATGTTGTGCCACAAATATCTCACATTCGTCTATTAGTGAACTATGACGTCAGTCTCCGTCGTACGTACGCACGGTAAAGCGTGTGTCTCGCGACTGCTGTTATCAATACATTCTACTATAAGATAAAAGAATTTATTGCGATTGTTCTGACTCCTGATGCTTGCAATCACTCTTACAATGTCAGTGTTAAAGCTATACCCCAAGAAGATGGCATGTGTTGTAACAGTTAGGCGAAATTGTTTTAATTAACTAAAATTAAATAATTTGACAATTACTTCATCATTATATTAATCTTACTAATGTAATAAATGAGATATTGTGGATGGATGTATGTTGAATGGTTTTCGATGAAAGGCATAGATGTAGAGGTTAGTTTAAAAGAACTTGTAGGCTACTTATTTTTGATTTAATTCCACACAGACGGAGTTTCAAACGAAAGTTAATGTTTGCATATTTACATAATTAAATATTTTGCATACCTAGTTACATAGAACAGATGTTAATTATCAAAATATGTGAAAAAATGTTATATTTGGGTATGAGATTAAAAATATAATAAATAATGTTAAAAATAAACAATCAAATCAACTACTTAAAGTTAACAAGCAAATACTTAAAATAAAACACTTTGACCAGAAAATGTACTTACACCTTTATAGTTATAAAAAAGTAGACGAAGATAAGATATTATAGTTCCGTCTAATAAAGATTATATCTTATTAAAAAAACTAGATAAAACAATAGGAGAATCAATCGACGGTACATAAAAATTGTCAGCGTCGAGTACAAGTGTATCGAAGAATAGCATTAAAGATATTTTTTCGAAGAGATTACGAATTTCCTGTTAAGCGACAAATCCACATTCCTTAATTACATCACAGTACTTATCAGATATCTGATATCGGGTACAGTACCGCCCTCTGCTAGCGCCGGATACACTCCACTACAAACCTGTGGTCAGTCTATAACAATCTTGTTAACTGCAATCATGGTGTAATTATGAAATCAATAACGATGTGTTTGCCGATGGAAGTTTGTTGTTGTTGTCTTACTTTGGAAGTTGGAACGAAGATTTTAGGTGTGGTTCACATGGTATGTACTAAAGAATAATAATAATCCTATTTTATTTTTATTTTTTATTTTTTATTTTATGAACGTAAATATACTTTGAAAATTTTTATTTATTATTTTATAAGTACTCGCTAATTCTAATGAAATTAGTGTAATGACTGTGTTTATTTCATTTTTTACAATTTCTTCTATTTGATGGAATTGTAATACGAAATAAAGCTTAATACCAGTACCATTTCCCGGGGAAATACCTGATACTAGTCTTAACAACAGAATATATCGGTTCTGCCTAGCAATGGTTCTGAATATCAAGGTTCCTCGAACATGATTCGATTTTTTTTTATTCAAATGAATTATTAAATCGTATCTCCTATAAAATATTTTAGTTTTTAATATTTTTATTACTTAGCAATAAATCGAGAATAATTTTTTATTAAACATTTAGCTTCTAGACTTCTAGGGAATAAGGTTATGCCTAAAATATTTTCAACCAATAGGATCATCACTTTCAGATGATGTTAATGACACATTCACTAAGTATGCGCAATAAATGTCTAAGTGATAACGACTTACATTGTCGTTGATTATATACTTTGATATCATAATTGCATTACAATTACAATTATATTTATAACCTATCTTATTATTTTAAGTGTTGTAAGTACAGTTGTTGTTTGCTGTGCAGGTGATAACGTCACTAATATCTCTGGTATACGGTCTGGTGTCAGCACAGTTAGACTACCTGGAGCCCCAGCGTCGTCTCTTCTACGGCCTGGTGAGCGCCTCAGCAGCCGCAGCACTGCTGCCCACCTTTCTTATGACATATGGAGCCTTCAAGGTTAGTGGGGGCAAAGTCGTAAATATAAAAGAAATAGGTTTACATCATGAAAAGTACCTAAAAATCATTAAAATTATAACAATATGTATTGTACACATTAATTTTGAAGAAAATTAATGAAATCATTGTACTTAATATTTCAATCCATTGAATTAAATTATCGCAGATACAAAAAGTTGTGTTGATAAGATCTATCAGTTATTGTTTTACAACTTTACTATGAATCGATACCATTTATTGCTTGTAAAATATAAATTTATACGAAAACATGATTCACTTTCGACATGAAACAGAGATTGTTACTGAAGAATAAACTTTTTACCAATCGTAAGAAAACGCAAAACATAATGACGCCTGACGAAATATCATAGCAAAGATGTGTTTAAACCTTTTTTATGTTTGAAAAAAATAAATTAACCTGAAAATAAAGTACAGTAGAACTTTAAGCTGAACTACAAGACTATTCCTGTTATTGTAATCGATATTTGTTTGCAGCAAAAACCAAAATGGCTGTGGCCGTGGGTGGTATTGTCGTGGGCGTCAAGCGTGGTGCTTGTCGGGCTGGCGCTGCTCGGCACTGTTCTCATGACCCTCCCTAGTAAAGGGAATAACTATTCTGACATCAGCACAATGGTTTCGGTGTATTTTGTTTATGCGGGTGAGTTAAAGTCAGTAAAACAAAAGAAAGCATATAATTCAGTTTGAAAGGACGTAAGTTTTATTTTCCAGTGATGTTATACTACTCAGCGTGTGTGGTGAACAGCCGGCGGGTGGAGCTGACGCTGGAGGGCAGGAGCGAGTCTGAGCAACGGCTGATGAGGAGCAGGCACGTGCCCCGGACACTGCTCTACGAAGGTTACGAGGGTGCAGTCTAGCTGTGATTGACATGTTCATAACATGAATGTGGAGTTACATTAGAATGATTTACTAATCAAGTAAATGCGGCAGTAATTGCTTAAGTTTAAGTTAGTATTGATTAAAAGGCTGATTAAATAAGGCAATCTCAAATATTGTTAGTTTTCTTTTAGCACATTTTCTACAGATTTTAAACCCTCAAACACTTTGTTTAGGTAAATCTTAACTCATAAGAGTTGATAGAAAAATGTGGAAGTAATTAGTGGTACTCGGTGAGACAATACACTGCGCTATGGAAGCGCACGCTCGGGCACGCATCTGGAAAATTGAACATTTGACTAGGGATGGGATAACATGACAAACAACATATCGATAATCGATTGTTTTTTGGTTTATCGTATAAGTTACTTTTAGATTTGAAAATTTGATGATAATTTAAATCCTACATTGCAATGTAACGTGTTAAAACTAAATGAGAAGACCTACTTTAACTTTTAATGACGTGATTAATTGCCAATGTGTTTATTTAAACTCACATTTCACTTTAATTGATTTGCAGTAATTATACAAGTACATAACAGTACAACTCCCATGATAGTTTAAGGAAACGGAAGTCGTTATGTTTTGCTATTAATTTCTAGGGAGAAAAGCTCTGGTAAAGTTTGAAATAACAGTTTTATTACGTCATACCTACATGTGTAATAATCTCGATACAAAAATGGACAATGAACATCTTGTTTGTTTATCAAATCTTTAGTTAATAGATACATTTTAACCTCGAAATTTCGGTGACGTTTGGGAATAAGTTATATGAACATTTTTAAACAATCGACATTTTAACTTTATCGACAACGTCAAACCACAGCCAAGCAAACAATCGCCAGCTCTACAATATTTAAGAAAGCACAAACAATAGGGAAGGTGTCGCAGCATGGACAGACACAATGTAAAATATTATAAATATCAGTGTAAAAGCATGCTCTCTCCATTGCCGCAGGGACATGATGGTAGAAAAGCTGATGGTGGTAAGTAGAACCATTTTACTAAGTATCCGATGCTTTCACTAATATTTTAGATCATTTGTACTAACGTTATAAACAGAAACTTGATTGTTTGCATTGAATTAGCTCCGAGAGCACTGTACAGGTTTCGAAAATTCACCGTGGAATATCGGCTATATTTTAGTCTTGCTAACCTAAGCGGAGCTGGGATAGATCGCTGGTATTTTGATATGTGTATAAAAATTGCGTAAATTGAATTTCTATTAAAAAGTTAATTTAAATATGTCGTCAAATCGTCGACTTGGAAGATTAAATATTCAGTGATAACTTTCATCGTAATTTATTGAGATACAAAAGCGGAAAACAGTATGAATTAAAATGCACCTCTGTAGCAGTGCTTAGATAGGGTATGAATCAGCAGTGAGGGCCAGCAGTCAGCACGTCTATACACACACTTTCTCTGTACACCTGCTGCGGCAGAAGTCACACATAATGTCATTACAGTGCCACAATAACCACAAATTATTCATCATACTTCACGCATAATCTTCCCATTTAAAAAGTTCCTAACATTCGAAACTGTCTAAGTTATAATCGTCAAGCAATTTAAATGTCAAAGCAACACATTACACTAATATAGACTGACTTAGTTATATGTTCTAGAAAATAATTAAATCATAGATTGCCAACTTAAGTCCAAGACATACATAATAGGAAAGTTTTTGCATAATAATCAATAGTTACGCCAATTCCGTAGCCCCATAAGCAGACGGCCTTGTGGTGTCGCGGGCGGGGTCACTGACATGGCAATCGACGGTGAAAGTGCTGGAGTTACGCAAGACATCGCCATCGCCAGCGGTGGTCAAAGAATTAAATTCACTCCCCCAGTTAATTTCGAATGTGAAACTATAATTATAACAGCTTTATGTTATGACAAGTTTTCTTATTTCATGTCGCTTGAACATGATTTCACAAAAGGGTAGGAAATATATGTCCTTGACTGTAAAACACTTGTAAGTCCGAACTCATCCGCCTCGCACTGGGTCACGGAGATATTGCGCTAAACAATCCAGATAGACATACAAAGTATATGTTACCTACTTACTGCTTTATCTAATAATCTACCAAAATAAAATATATAACTAAAAAGTAATAATTAACTTTTAATATAATTAATTTGCAAAGTACCAAACAATTATGAAAAAAAAAACGAATTATTGACCACATCGCTATTTATTAAGAAAAAAACTAAACTGTCTTGAAATCAAAATTTTATGAAAGTTAGTAAATTGTTTTTTATTGAATTATGTTACTTTTAAGTCTTAATATACAAAAGTAAAAATTACAATAATTACAGTATTTATGATTGTGATTTCTACAATGTATTGATTTGATTTAAGTATGTTGTAGAGGCAATGAGTGTGCTTCGAACCTCCGACCTCTGCCATCTGGCCCTGACTAACCTCAACTAACACTTTCTCGATAATAGCTAAAGATACTCAATTTAACTACCACTTTAACCAATTTTTATCAACAAATGTGGATATCAAACAACTTGAAAGACGACTATATTTACGTAGTTAAAAAATAACATTATACTAAGTTAACATGCTACAAAATCTGCAGAAAATCCATTAAATATAACTTAATATAACGTGTTTCAGATATTCATTTGGACGTTTTACATAACATCAATCGCACAATGTATTCAATTTATAGAAAATACAGAAGAAAATTTCAATGCTGACTTCAATACGACAACATTGTACCCTGTTGATAAAATACCTCTTATTAAAGCAACCACAGAATTTTCTAATATACTTAAAATATCCGAAAAAGATGTCAAAACAGATAAAACAACTTGGAAGATAAACACAAGCTTTGTTAATTTAGAACATGAAGACGAAATCACACATTTACCAATAAAAACAAATGAACTAAACGATAAAAATTGCAATGAATCGTACAAAATTAAACAAATAAACAAAGAATCAAAAACAACACTAAAGTTACCAAAAGAACACAACAATGTTGAAGATTACTCAGATCCTGATAATGAAAAAGAAGTAACTAAGAAGCACGAAGATAATGAAGAAGATAAGAGGTTAAAGGAGTTTAAACCGAGTCCTCATTTGAACTCTTACTATGACACTATCGAGGATTCTCCTACATTTACTACATCTACCCCTACACTCGACACGTCTAAATTTATCGGGTACATTTTAAATAGAATTATGTATAATTAAGTAAATATTTGAAATTGTCTTTAAGGATTAAACGCACATTAATAACAAGCCTTAGTTAGACTTAGATATTCATAACTATTTCGTAATTGACTTTCGAGTATTATTCGGAATCAATTAGAGAAATAACTGAAATAGTTAGCCAATTATGAGCAAAGTACATCTACAAATGTACTAGAAATCCAAAACGCTTTAATTCTCTTGAAGTGATATTCGAAAGTTACTGAAAAATTCAATTATGTTCAAATCTGCTTAATTAATTAAATTTATGAAATAAAATAAATTATTCTCAGATCTTGGAGAGACCAGTTCAAAACACACCACAATAACCAAGAATACGTCGCTTTTCCTTATAAATATGAAACTTACTCGGCTATCGACAGTTCAGTTTGGGGTGGACAGAGTTTGCAATCTAAACCAACAATAGAAGCGCCTGTCAGGATACCCGCTGGGGGACTCTACAAACAACATGATGTTTTAAGGGATAAACCAAATTCCTATGAAGATATTGATTATCGCCCGGATTCTGTTGTCAATGTTAAAGATAATCCTCTCAAGAAAAGGTATTGTGCCAGTAACTATAATTAATATGGTAATTTAACGGTTTTCTAAGGTGACTCATGAAAACTGCAATAGTAACTTAACTAGTTACGCGTTGTATGGTTAAAACATCTATTATTACGTATCTATCCTCTTTTTCTATTGCAAAACTTGACTCGTCATACGTCAATGAAAGTCTTTTCAATTTGCATATTAATTTTAAACCATTATTTGGTATTTTTGTACTTATTTTCAATGTTTTCTATTTAATTACTTTAGCTCTGTGCTATGACTTTGCATTTTAACTAATTGACTTAGATTGGAATTGTATTGCTTGTTTTTCTTACAATGTTTACAAAATAACCATTCCATTATATTCCAGAGCCAACCCTTGGAAGAGCCTTCTGCATCTGGTGACAGCCCTGCTGCCCGTAGGCCTCATCGTGTCCGCTCTCACGCCAACTATACTCACCATCGAGGACACATCGAACACACAGTAAGATTCATATAGTTTGTATACTTGAGGACGTTTATTTCCTATCCATTCCAGTAAAATTACTTGACGCTCAAAGTGTAATCAGATCGAAAACTTTGAGCTTAACTTAGATGTCATTAAAAGAAATAATAAGACTTATGAGATAATAAAGTTGTACTAATTTTGACATAACGTTACACTTCGCGTGCATCCGATTTCTACAAAGTCGGAAATGTACCGTACTAACTTCCGCTGCATGCAAATGTTACGAATATCGTTTATGTCTCTTATATTAAACTGTAACACGCGAGTGTGATAACATAATTCGTCATAATTCAAGCTAGTTTTCTAAGATATATTAAAGTTTAACAACAACAATATCGGAATACATCTATACTATTATAATAAAGCGTAAACACACACTTCTTTGTTGCCTAAGATGTCAGCAATTACAGCATATTTTTGAATAATTATTTTTTTAATAAAAAGCCCTACACTTACGTTACGCATTAGGCTATATATTTTCACGCCATTAAACTCAAGGGGTAAATATTTTGGATAAAAAAAACCTAATGTGGAAAAGAGACCATAAGTTGCTGCCAACATCAAGAAACAAGGTTGCCATGGTTTGTCATCGTCATGTCATTTTAACATTTGCAATTGATAATTTGACACATGTAAACAGTAAATAAAATATTCATAATTTTATGCGGATGAAATCGCACGGGAACAGCTAGTATTGGATAAGAGAGCTTTGCCAAGATCGTGCAAAATAGAAAATACGATTTAGTGCGTGCAGCACTCACAATTTTCTCCGCGACATTCGCAGCGTCGATTTGCTTACACATACTTTGTCACATTTAATGTGAAAAGAATAACAAAGTAGCTTGTAGTGCGCATGCACACCTTTCACTAAACTATCGCACAACTGTTTAGTCACTCGATTTTCAGTTGTGCAACTAAATAGTTGAATGGGCTGCGAAAAATCGAATCGCACAACAGTCGTGCGATAGTTCAATCAAAGGTATGCGCCCGCTCTAACGAAAATTGTCTACTTATTCGACTTACATTAGTCATTTTGACTTGTATTTAGGTACATAATAGTTTTGTTAACAGACAGTTCAACCGAGCATCCCGCCGCCTCAGCAAGTCTCAACAGTCTCCAGGGCTACCAGCATTACCAGCTGTCAGTGAAGACTGCAAGCGCCGTTTGCTTTGCGAGATACATTCAGAAAGACATTACAAGTGAGTTAACAAAGCACCAACTTTATTCATCATCGTCCACTTGCCCTTATCCCTTATGGAGGGTCGGCACAGTATGTGCTGCTCTTCCATACATCTCTACCAGCCGTCATATCTGAATCCACTTCTTTCTTAAGCATATCTTCTTTCACACAATCCATACTTCCTCTGCCTTTGTAGTCATCCACATTCAAATCTTAACACTATTATATTTGATTACTTAAAAAGCATCAAGTTTGATAAATACTGTAATTCCGTTTGGAAATAATTCTACGTCTTTTTACAAAAAGTGCGCGCACAGCTTGGACTAAAATATCGCACAACTTTTTAGTCGCGTTTTGATTCTTATGAGCTTATATGAAGGAACACAACTCGATTTTTAGTTGTGCAACTAAACAATTGAATTAGCGTCGGAAAAATCGACAATCTACAATCGCATAAAGTGCGGTAGTTTAGTCAAAAGTGTGCGCCCGCTCTAAAACCATTAAATTCACATACATTTATAATTTTCTTGTATGGTAGCTCCCGCCGGCGGGCAAAGAACTGCCACAAGCTGCGCTGCGAGGACCCGCGCGCACTCACCGACTTGCTACACTGGCTGCTCACCTACCACCGTACTCCTATGACTACAGACAGATATAACTAAAAAATGCTTCAGTTATTTGTAATTAAGATAATTACAATAAAACATATAAGCACACTCATTAATTTTAATTGCTACAACTAATTATTGGCATGTTTTTAAATATATTAAACCAACACCAAAACTGAACAAGTTATTAAGAATAAAGAAAATTAATTAATCGTCACAACCTCACAACTCATACATTTGGTATCGGATAATCAAATTAATTGCTTAAAACTTTAATAAGCAATTAAAATCAGACATAAAAAATATTAAAGCTTATATAATCAATCGTATTCATTCATATAACGAAAGAAATATAAACTATGAAAACTAGAAAGGTAATCAGTAAAGCCTGCTACACACCTTTAGTTTTATTTGTACATATTGACTGTTAAAACTGAACGTGTGTAGCTGGCTTAACAGCTGGAGGTATAGAGAGGTCTTCAAGTAGTAGTCATTGATGGCCGCCATACAACACACGTAATGACAAGCAATGACCTCGACTGTGGTCGTCGATGTCGATTGAATGCATTGTAACAAGTGAGAACGGAATAACTTTCAATATTTTTTTATTTGCATGCTAAGGTGAAAAACATGTGTGGCCACGAAACCAGCGGGTTTTTTAAGTTAATATAAGAGAAATGAAACCTAATGCGGCGATATTACATAATTGGAATAAGGACAGAAAGATGATGAATATAATTTACAGCAGTTCTGCCTACCCTTTATATAAAATTCTTGCAATTAATTAACCCCAGAAGCAATATTTTTGTTTTATGAAACAACTTTGGAATGTTACAATTTTCGTGATTTTTTAATTCAAGGTATTTTCAATTGTACACAATTCGCTATTCTCATGGCCACACGCTAGTGTAGTACAACCGGACACGCGGCCACGTGACTGGAACACCATCAACAACTTACGTAACTCGCGCTTACACGATAAAAGCACTACAATAAAAGTATTTCATTCTTTAAGCTAAGTGATAAAGGTAAAGCTTTAAGTCGGCCACTCATCTAAATTTATAGAATCGATGCGCAATATTCTATACACAACATTAGTAGCAGTGCAAAATGGAGGATGCCCGAAGACGGATGAAAAAACTTAAAATAGAGATAAAAACTGCTCATTATTAAGAACAACTTACGCTATATATTTACACTTGTCATATCTTGATCTTCGTAAATATAGTTAACTGTTTAAGTTAGTAAAGTAATACATTAATTAAGTAATGAGTTTTAAAAAGGTTGAAACTTGAAACTAACCTAACCTAACACAATCACTAGGTAAAGATAAAATAAATGGAAACTTCAGAAACCCTACATAATAAAAACGTGAAAGGATTGTTAAAATGTTCGTTGCTTTTGATTTCAAAGGTGAGCGGCGAGTTGTTAGTGTGTTGTCCCTTGCCCTATTGTCCCACTGCTGGGCCACACCGGTCGTGTGAAACTGCCTTATGTTGTAAGGTATGCGCGCCATTGTTATAATGTTGCAATAAACAGTAAAGTTGTATCTTTAAAATATACCTAAATATCTTTTGAAACAAGCTATGCTTTCAAAATAGATATTCCGATAGTTTTTAGAAAATATGTGTTTTTTTAACTCTTTTGTCCGCAATCTTTTCTAATTAATATTAACAAAACTGAGTCGCAGTGCGTTACGTAAGAATTTCTATGATTACTGATTTGTTATTTATATTGATGTTTAGGATGATTTCTCCGCCTTTTACTTAGTTCAAGTTACTTGTAAGCTTTTGAAATATAATCTACATTCAGAAATGTACTAATCTTTTTTATATCTCTTCTTAAAAAAGGTACAAGTGTCAGGCGCGCCTTAAAACATCATCACGTCATATTAAGTATCTATTAGTTATTACTTAGAAATGTATAAAGTAAGTTAGATGTTTATTATATATGTAAGAGCATTGAGAAGTGTACTCCAGCTGGAATGCAACTGGAGCGTATAGGCAGCTCGTAGACTTGCTGTCTTATCTGTCAGCGGTCCAGTCATCGGCTCGACTTTCACCTGGCGATACAACGCAATTATCCTATCTTAGAGCGGGCGCAAACCTATGACTAAACGATCGCACAATTGTTGCGATTGTCGATTGTTTCGCAGAGAATTCAACTGTTTAGTTGCGCAACTAAAAATCGAATAGTGTACCTCCAAATAAGCTCATAGGAATTAAAGCAACACTAAGTATGCGCGCTTTTAAAAGCAAGTTTATGTAGTTTAACAGTGGTAGTGCCCGCTTTAACATCTTCGCACGAATGGGCCGGCTCGCCCGGTGTAATACCACGACCACACAGAAGACAGGCGTGAAGAGGAAGCAATTCCGCGTTTCGTCAGATGAGTGTGGTGCCGGAGGCCTAATTTTAGTCGCTTTCCCTTTCCACCCTTTTTTTAAGGAAAAGTTGATTTGACAGTGGAGGAGACGCATAGGAACGGGAAATATCCTCTTTATGAGCGTCTCCTCCTCCGTCAATGAAGAGTATGCAACGCATCTGTAATTGCGGATGTTTATGGGCAGCGATCGCTTTCCATTTCGATGGATTCAGGTGGCCGCTTGCTTGTTTGCCACCTTATATTATAAAAAAAAGTTTTTATAAAACAGTCAAGAAATCGGTTTAATTTATAATAAGAGAATATTCACTTGTTAATCATAAATAACTAAACGTTTCTTTCCCATGCCGCTCTTAAAAGTAAAAGTTCTTGTAAAGTATCATTTCTCTGTATTACGTAAGTTTGTGTCGGTGGCGAATGTCACTTCATACATAATCCACCGTCCATCAGTTTTACTTGACACACTTTATATCAACAAGATATAAAATGTCCTATTTCTTGTTGAAACTTCGACGTACAAGAATAATCTATTTTTCGGTTATTAGTATAACGCAATTAAAAAAAAGAGAAAAAGCCATCTTACTCTATTAAATACATAACAAACCACATCATAATGTATTTAATATCCGGTATTATAAGCTCCTTACATCGAAACTCAAATTTCTTTTTAGTTTTGAGGTGATGACATTTTGTATCCATTGCATAATACGGTAGTTGCCAATGACATGTGGCAGTGGACACACGGCTAATAACATCGACCATGCCAGTGAAATATAACAATAACTAGATACGGACATGCGAAATATAAAAATGCATTCAATATCTCTAATTGTTTAACAAAACAAAACAACGGATAATAAACAAATGACTATTATTTGCTGTTTTTATGAAGAATGTCCTATTACCTTTACGATAGAGCAAAGGAAGGTAAACAGAACTAAGCGTTAATCATTGTTTGAATTTAAATTGTTAGTTGTTCTGTTTGTACAATAACATAAAATAAAACATCCTCACTTCAAACACTCAAGGGCGAACACTGAAACGTCATTTAAAAATGTAACATCGTCTTAATAATAAAGCCACGCTTAAACTCTAAATTCCTTATCGACGTCTAGCAGCAATTCGATACAGTATTTAGCCGACAGTCAGGTCAACCACCAACGGAGATAACTGCTCTAAACAGGACTTTTTAATAACCGAAATTGGGGTTAAGGAACTGTTTGTGTTGACTATGTTTTATGCAACTATTTAGACAGTAACACAATAAACTGTAATATTTGTGGTTATTTATTTTTCAAAATATAGCAAACTTTCTACCTCATTTCATTTGTTATTCATAATTGCAAACGAAAGCGCTCATCACATTACGTACTTAACAGCTGTTCCCACCAATTGTGGAACATATTTTATTTCCTTTAATTGTCTTATTAAAAGTAAAAAGTTCCTCCTATCCAATTCCTAAGAACGCCCAGCCGCCAACAATGTCACGTAATTTAATACAATTACGAAAGTTTTTTAAATGTCATAAAATTCCCTTCACAAATAAATTAATAGACACTACAATAGTATTTTAGACACTGAAATATGTAGTAATTTTCGCACCAATCGTACTAATGTTATAAATCCAAAGTGTGTATGGATGGATGGATGTTCGCTACTACATATCTTGAATTTATATCGACGTAGTAATATAACTGGAGTTTTTAAGACAATATTCAGTAACGATTTACACTTCCACCCATCGAATCTCCAGTAGCCGAATAGTTAAGAGTAAGGACATCCGAATACGGAGGGTTTAATTTGTAACTATTTTAATAAAATTAAAATAAAATCATCTTGCTCAATATACGATTAAATAGAATTTACTCTCAGTAATATTGATATACGTAAGTAAGACAGCTGATGTCACTGTTAGTCCTAATGAATTTGTATTTACAATAATGGTTTATTATGAGGCATCTCATTGTACGAGATGGCTCACCACTAACATCCGCACACCCCA
>NW_013525169.1:203451-210490 GCF_000836215.1 Papilio polytes
TCATACGTTTTCACTTTCTACGGACAAGCTGAACGGTGAGCAACACCTTTCTATTTGTTTTACGCGATTCTTTGTTGTTTTTTTTATTTATTTTCGTAGTTGCCAGTATTACGATGCGATTAAAAACTTTTTGGATTAGGTTGATTTTAATTGGCTGTCAAATTGTGTAATATAGTATTCTTAAGTTAAAGTGTCAGGTTTAATTAAAAAAGTTTTAACAGATAATTTAAACTTCTCCTAACGTTAAACAGCTAAGGTTCGCCATACACGTATCGCGGTTTATAATCGTCGTAAATACTAACCTAATGGTCATGTGTCATGTAAATGCGGACACAAACACATCAAGTAGGATTGACAAGGCAAGCGACATGCAACAGCCTAGGTCAGGGCTGGCACAAAGCGACACAGGTCACTAAATAGACAAATCCTGTCTAAAATAGATGACACCCACCACTAGGTTTATTTTAAATCTAATGTTAAAGGAAATTATTATTGATCCAACATTCTGTGTCATAAATATAAAATAATAATAAGTAATTAATTAATCACATTTCATACCTTTCAGAAAATAATAGTAATCTAATTATACCAAAACAACAAACCGTTGAAATAAACTTACCACATTTTAAACCTCCTATTCTGATCAACAGTGAATAAATACATTTTATGTTGAAATTTATCTAACTCGCAGTCCCCCGCGATGCCCACTGCATCAAATTAAAAAAGGTTAAGTAGCCTACGTGTTCTTCCAAACTATGCTCTACATCTATGCCAAATTTTAGGAATATCCGTTAAGCTGTTTAAGACTGATAACATCATTTAACAACAAAAAAACAAGCAAACTTTAGCCATAATGTTAGTAAGAATTATAATTTGTATTTTAAACATTCAAAGTAATACATCTGTGACCTTGCGCGAGGTCAAGCTTAACTTAAACTTGAAGGCATCGCTTGGGACATCATCAGTATGTAACAATGCTATATGTTGTAACATCACCGCACCTGTGCTTGTGATAGAAAGCCGTCAGTTAGCCATCTCGTATGCCGCTCCGCCATCGACCTGTAGAATGTCGACAGTTTCGATTTCTTTTGTTTATGTAACTTCTTGTTTATTTGCATGCATTACTTGCATAGGAACATTTGTGATTGTCGAATGTTTTCTCTAGTCACTAGTATTGAATTTAGAATACATTTCGTTGATATTCCCACAGTTATTGAAAGACAATTTTAAATTAGACGCCCATAACTCCACTTCTACGTAACCAAGTTACATCTCTGATTCAAAACAATTACATAGATAGTATTCGAAATTAGTACGTATAAACTCAGTGAAATCTTTTGTAATTTATCTGAGATTTGATCTATTTCGTTGTATTGTAGATTACATCATTACAATTCACACAAGGCGCAGTATTGTTGGCTCAGCCTATTGCATTGCCTAGTGCCTAGTGTCGTTATTGTGCAACTTTTGTCGCATCGATCAGCTCTCTAGTGAACTGGTTCACTTGCTTTTTGTTACATTTTAATACAATGCTGTGGAAATAAACGATTACTCTACACCAGGGATTCACATACTTTTTGTTTTATACTCCATCAAAATTTTACTTATTTCGGAGTTTCTGCTGCTTCCTTAGTCAAACGCAATAATTACCTTCTTCGTGGATGTTATTGTTTGTTTTGTTATATATGATATTTGTGTTCTAAATTCGAAAAAGAATGTGATATGTTAGCGCGATCTTGGAACATTTCAAATGGAATGTTTTGCCCTTAACTACTATATTTGTAATGCCAGGATATGCACCAAAAAAGGAGATAATACAAGGTAGTGGTAGGTTTAGAATTTATTGAGGAGCATACCTCAAAGTGAACTGTGTTATCTCCAACATAAAAGGTCCCATAAGTGCTCTACGTTTAAAAATCGTTCATTATCTAGATCGTTTTCAAAGTGAATAAGTCAATACGCATTTTACAAACACATTGAACCGAACTTCACGTGTTTTTGTTACTTTTTGTTACCTGTTACCTAAGGTCAACGATAGTATAAGTAGGGCAAGGCGTGACCATTTCCAAGTAATGACTCGTCACACAATACTAATGCTTACCTATGTTATCGTTGATAACTGTCGTAACTTTAAAGCAAATTATTCAAAGCGTTAAATCTTTAAAATGAATAACCAGCTGTAACTTGTACTTCTGCATGTATTTTAAACTGAAATTTGATTTTAAATACGAGAACTGGTGTGTAAAACATTTATGAACTCCTTTGAAACTTATAAAAACAGCAGCATCATAAAAAAACATTTAAATTAAAGATTGTTTATCTGTATGAACAAGTGGAGCAGGCGTTTTCATGCGGCTCCATACATATTCATGTCTTTGCTCGTGTTCGCTGCTGCTGGGAAATCTGGGTTACTGACGATAATTATTACTTTATGCAGGTTTTGTCAAATGTATTTAACAAATATATTAAAGACATATACAAAGTTACGTTTACATTTGCGTTAATCGCTTTCGTTTCTCTTGCTCTTTAATACTAACGTTTTCATTTTAAATCTCTGCGCGATTGTCTCTGGTCATTAGAAAGGGTCGTTAGAAATGTTTAATCGCCGCCGAAACAATGCAAGCTTCACTTTATTGGCAGGAAAAGTGAAGATTGCGTGGGATTGTATAATTATAGAGTAAATGCTTTTTTTATGCCACCAAAGATATAAAGAGATGAGAGGTATTTATTTAATTTGTAACTGCTTCCAGCAACAATCCAATCTATTAAGAATGCAGGTAAAAACTGTTGCGTACAACAAATTGTTCATGTAATTGTCCTATTAAATAACTTTGACCTAGTCCTAGATTATAATCTTTGTTGAAAACAATAATGAAGCATTGAAGATGGTATGCCATGTTTATACAAATTAAGGCAATAAAAGTCTATAGAACTAAAAAAGAGGTCATTTTTGTTGTCTTGAAGGATTGATCTGTTCCAAAACATTGTCTATGGTCACCGACCGCCGCTTGCAGCGCCATCTGCAAGAGACGCGCGGCAGCGAAGTGACGCAACCACTTTCACCTCGCGGCCGCGCGGCGCCCAAACGCGTCCATTACGATTTTGTAATTATATCGGAATGCGATGCTTTCTTATTTCGGTTCGATTCGGTTTCCTCGTCGGTTGCGTAACGCCAACATTGATTACCATACTTCCGTATTTACGTGGTCACGAAAGGGAAAACTGGAACAGTTTAAGACCAGACCGGTTGTTAGTCATTTAGGTTTTGCGTGACCTACTTCTTAAATTTATGTCATACTCATAAAAACAATTTCTCTGTTGAACATAACAACTACTGCATTTTATTTATAATCAAAAAAATCTCCTACATTTGCGTTATTTTAAAAATACCTAAACTAATATCAAGGTATACACCGAAATGTTCAAAACCTTGTATGCTACAAACCCTTTTTTGCTGATTCGACTCTCAAGTACCGTTTCGAATAAATTTCGTCTGTTCGTGCGCTACAAGTGTAAATATATAATTACGCAATACACCTGTGATGGCTCTGAATGGCTCAATTGCCGTGGATCGGTTTCGCAACGCATTCGCAATCGTTTACAATGTGGGAACCTCATGCCCTCTCCCCCCCTCGCCCCCTCCCGCGCCGATACGCGATCAGCAAACAATGCCGGGGCACGTCACGCGTCACGCGCCAACACGCCAAATGTCAGCCGCTCCCTTGTCTATGGATTTTGTTGCATTTACAAGCCCATTAATATTAGTTCCTTATTGTTTTTGTCCTAAATAAACTACACATTCACACCCGTCCGGTTTTATGGATTAGGTAAAATGTAACTACCTAACTTGTTGATAATAATATAGTTTGAAAGAGCCTTGCTTGCTGGCTGTTGTTGCCTAATTGAAACTAAGGAATGTAATTATTTACCTAAACGACTTAAAACTAATTTAGCTACCATGGCCGCATTAATATACATTGCAACACACTTGCAAGGATTTAAATATCTGTTTATAATTCCATTTAAAAACTTGAAACCGATGTAGGGCGAACACATAAACAATCTAACTCTGCATCAGTATGGGGGCTACTACGTAATATGTGCATTTAGACTTACGTTTCTGCTACCTACGACATATATATTTTGTCATTGCTTCAATTTGAATGTGTGTATTACTACGTCAAAAGAGCAGCAGAGGAAGGTTTTCCTCTCTTGATGTGCTATGCTATATTGTGTTGTATACGGGTGCAGGGCGTTCAACCGCGCTTTGCTGCGGCCGTGCTGAAGTTTCACTTTTGCTTACAACTTCCAAGTTAACGAGTCGATTTATAAAGGATTTTAGCATGTAGAATTCTGTAATTAATATTATACATAAACCAAAAAATCATATGTCGATAAAACTTAGTACCGAATATATACAGTCCAAACCTTACCAAAAGTTAAAATCGTTAAGAGAGTATTAAGCCTTTAACTTTTTTTTTTATAATATAAGGTGGCAAACGAGCAAGCAGCCACCTAAATCCACTGAAATGGAAAGCGACCGCTTGCAATTGCAGATGCGTTGCCTACCCTTAATTGACGGAGGAGAAGACGCACATAAAGAGGAAATTTTCCCTTTCTATACGTCTCCTCCACCGTCAAATCCACTTTTCCTTCCCATCCTTTCCTGTCAAGAAAAGGGTGGAAAGGGAAAGGGATAAAATTAGGCCTCCGGAACCACACTCATCAGACGAAACGCGGAATTGCTTCCACTTCACGCCTGTTTTCTGTGTTGTCGTGGTATTACACCGGGCGAGCCGGCCCATTCGTGCGAAGATGTTAAAGCGGGCCACTGTTAACTTTACTAATGTTTATAGAAATTCAGGTCAATACATTTCGCGGCCACCCAACTGCGTCAACTGCGAGTATACAAGAATTAAAAACCGAAACAAATACATACACAAGAACAATACGCATTTTCTAAAAGATATTCCGTGTGAAATTACTATAATGATGGTTTTTCCATCGCGACGCCAGCGCCAGTGCCGAGGTGGCGAGAAAACGCATTCGTTTGCGCGGGAGAAAATACCGCGCGAAATGTACGCTACGCAACACATTGTGCCTACCATATTTAATTACGTTATATACTAAGATACAATACAGTAAAGATGTACGAAAATACTTAATTAGATGTTATTGTATAAACTTTACAATTAAAAAAAACATAAATCTATAAACTTTCGATCCGAAAAATTAATGAATTTCTCTTCTTTTCCAGATGATTCCCGTAAAGTATACACGGATATGTGCGACGGTGTGGGTGATCTGCGCCGTGCTCAGCGCGGCCGCGGAGCCCGGCGATAACAACGCGACCACCACCAAGACCATCCGCACAACCATTCTGCCATCCCGGACCACCAGGACCGAGCTTAAGGTCTCTCGGAGTCTCAACCCTCTCACCACGGAGACCCTCAACGTAAGGACCAAGTCTGGACATGTCACTCAACTTATCGTCAAAAAGAAAGACATGAAGTCGACTACGCACGCCAGCACAAGCACGCCGGCCCCCACCACTGTCTCCGTGAAGACGACCTTCCTCAACACTACGGGGGAGGACAGGAATAAAACTGAGGGTAGAGATCAGAGAAAACTTAATTACATGGGAACAGTTAACAGTGACCTCGCCGGTTTCGATTACTATGTGAATCGTGACAAGGACGAAAGTTTCAGTGATGTAAAAGCGGAGTACGGGAACTGGTCCCCGGTGTCCGTGTACCCCGAGTCTCATATACAGGAGGATGGCGGGAAACCGGACGTCGACCCCGAGACCGCCAGCTATTACCCCACGTATGATAACGACAAAAAAACTGAAAACAAAAAAGTTTACATAACCTCGTCAAGTTTTCTCGATTACGGTGGACGTGTCAAAAATTACAGATTCGATCCGCATAATCCAATAATCAAAAACGATAGGAACCCAGTGTATATTGAAGTGGTTAGCACAAAAGTGTCAGATGGTGATGGTGAAAATATTAAAGTGCCCGACCCTGTGATAGTGAATTCCGATCCAACGTACGTTAAAAAGGCAATTGAAAAATACAACAACAAGCGAGGCAGATCCATTTTATCTATCGGCGACGATGGAATTCCGGAAATACACGGCATAAGGATGCCCGACGACGAGTCCGACAAGAAGACTTGGCGTAACGCTCGAGTGGTCAACGGTGAACTGGTACCCTACCCCGAAGGTTATACTCCTCCGCGGGCGATCCCCGAGGCGGACGTGTACCCGGACATAGCGGCCGCCGAACCCTCACAGAGCTTCGGCCCCTTTACAAAAGAGGACAACTTTAAGCACAAAGACGGACCGTTCACAAAATTTGACAACGTGAAGTTTGAGGTCGATGACGCAATTGGCTCTTATACTATTAATAATAGTCCAAATTACGCGTACAAACAAAAAAAAGACAGCCATTATTTGAAATCCAACTACGGTCCCTTCACCAAGGCCGATAATTCGAAAGTGGCAAACTCAAAGCTTATCGAATACATCAAGCAGATCAACGAACAAGAATCGAAGCGCGATTACTTCAGCGGGCGCAGCTCGCGTGCGCACGGGGACCTGGACTACTCGGAAAATCATATTCAAAGACGAATGCTTCAACATCCAGGAGATGTTAATTTTCCCAACTCAATAGCTTATACGCCTAAGAATTCCAAAATAAGTTTTGACGAAAGAAATCCCGTTTTACAATACGCCCACCCTGAACTCGGCGTGCAGCCGGCCAAGGCGACACGCGACGGCCTCGACAACTACGACACTATGCCAAGGAAAGTGAAATATTACACAAGTGTCCCGAAGAGCGCCCACCCGTATCCCATGGAACCTATCGGCTACACCCAGCAGCGCTCCCAGAGCAAAATACCCTCCGGCAATAGATACTATGAGGACGAATACAACAAGTTCTCTTACTATGAACGCAATCCCAGTCCGAAGTACCCTTACACTTACGGATATGTAAAACGTATGCCCGAACCTTCACTGTGGAAAAGATTCACA
>NW_013525169.1:210941-213801 GCF_000836215.1 Papilio polytes
GGCTGTCGTAAACGAGTCGTCTTGAAGCGCGTGTCTCCGGGTGCACTAGCCTAGCTTTCTCGAGGTCGGAACGACCTCCGTCATGCAAACGGTACACTCCATCGCTTTCGGGACACGATCATTACATAACGCCTCATAACACTGCAAACTTGCATTGCATAAACGTGAAGTGGCCACAGAGAGCGGGGGCCGAGTCTACTCGGGAGAAACGTCAATGTCGGTGAAAGCGAGCGAGATGATGCGCGGCCAACTGGCCACTGGCCATGGACATTGATATGCGGAATACAGTATTAAATCACCTAATCTACGTTATTTTACACCTATACTTACATAAAAAAAAGTTTAAACGAAAACCAATTATGTGTTTGCGCTAGTTGATATCTATGTCAGTTAATGACTAGGTGCGTACATTTATAACTGCAATTATCCGAATATCACGGTTTAACAATGATGCAGGTGAACTTTCTCCAAAACGGGCGAGATTTGGAGCACTGAGCTCGATGTATAAAATAAGCTACGGTAGAAATATTATAAAAAAACTCTAAATTCTTTATATTGTTTATTTAAACACTAAGCATATATGAGTATAATAATGTTTATAAATTTGTCACAGATTTATGAAAATTTGTGCAGACAATAAACGTGTAATTCACGGTTGGTCAACAGAGCGACTCGCGGTTCCAATATCATTGCTCGGTAGCCGGATCAGGAAGGCAACACGTGCGTTTTACCTAAACGAGGAAAAATTGCAACCTACATTCGTTTTAATTATTGAAAAACAGTAGTTTTGTACGCAAGTGCATCGCTAAACAGAAGTTGAATTTAAAAAAGTTAAACAGGAAAATATTTTCTGGTCCATCGCTTTAAGTGAAATAAGGAAAATGTAATAAAACAAGCTAGAAACAGCCCGAGCTTTCGGACAAAAGTTGAATGTATTTATCTGTAAATCATCGATGATCTAAAACTAAACGAACCAGTATTTAAACTTAGTTATTTACTAAATATTAATCCTCTTTACTATTGCTAAGGAAGCCTCTCAGATTAGTAACAATTTTCTGTTATTTATTTATCCTTAAATGGAATATTACTAAGGGTCATTCAGTAACGGATGGGGACTTTCTCAACGGAGCTCTGGCGTCACATAAGTGCGTCCATCCGTCTCTACGTAACATGGCTAACGGCCGCGTTGAACACGCGCACGTGGGGAAAACAAGAAAGCTGTGGAAAGGGACAGTGGGAAATGTACAAAAGGAAGTAATAGCGCTTGACTGAACTCGTGGAAACTACGCATTTATGTAACATTTATTGTACAGCAATATTGTTTATAAAATTAACCCTTAGTTTTCAACAGTGCTTGGTATAGCTTTATGAATGACTAACTTTCGCCCGCGACTCCATCTGTGTAGGATCTTAAAAAAACAAAAGTAATTAGCCAGAATTTAGTTTAGTTATTCCTGACAATGCTCTATATTTGTGCCAAAATTCATCGCGATCCGTTCAATCGTGTTGGCGACAACCTCTAACAAACATCCATCCATCTGAAGCCATTTATAATATTAATAAAAATAAAAAGTTATATAATAAGATACATTTTGAATATGATCTAGATTGTGTCATAACAAAGATAACCTAGTTTGTTGATTTGTAGAAAACATGATTTCTTGACTAATCCTTCACTAGGGGGCTCAACGTCTGCTGCATTTGAAATCTATATTGACATTCATCAGACAAGAGCGGAAGTCATTGATACGATAATGTCGTCCGTCCGTTTATCCACCGCGAGTTTCTACTTTGAAATTGTTGTAGAAACTTGTCGCTAGCGTATAATTACGTAGCGCGTAGTGTGACGCGAGAACGAAAGTACTTAGAACTTAGTAGTTACATGTTAAACTGTGGCTTCTAACTTATAGATAAGGAAGAATTCTAAGCAAAAAATGCTTTTATAATTAAGAAGTAATTAGATCCAATATATAATTTTCAAGTTCGCTATCGCCAACGTCCATACCACGTTGAATACACCGGTTCTCGTCCGATCACCGAAGTTAAGCAACGTCGGGCGCGGTCAGTACTTGGATGGGTGACCGCCTGGGAACACCGCGTGATGTTGGCTTTTTGTTTTTTTTTTACAAAATTTAAAAATATTTATTTCTTGTAAACAAAGATCGTAATTTTCTTTTTGTATTCTGTATATTTATTCAAAGATTTTAAATTATTCCGCATATAAAAAAATCTCAATTTCACCTTTAAAGCGGGCGCACACATTAGACTAATCTATCGAACAATTATTGTGCGAATGTCGATTGTTTCGCAGCCAATTCAAATATTTAGTTGCACAACTAAAAATCGAATCTCCATAAAATCTCATAGGAATCAGAGGGAAACAGTCGTGCGATAATTTAGTTAAAATCGCTCGGTCTTACTGTGATGATTTCCTGTTTGACAAATTATTTAGTTTTCCCGCGCGAGTCAGACAGTTTGCCGCCAAAAATCCTGTGACAGCTGGATAGGTTATGCAATGGCGGCCGCACCGCACGCGACGTCCGGTGAAAGTCGTCCAGCCACATTCTGCAGCCGCGCCGGCTCGACCCGCGAATTATTAAATAAAATATTATATAAACAGTCAGATAATGGCGATTTTCGCTTATATCACGATAACAGGTGAAAGATGGTTAAGAAAATAAAAATTAGTTATGAGACTGCTTACTGAAAACTTGCACTTCAGGCAAAGGTTGTTACTCATTTATACGCTCTTTTACTATAAACTTAAGACTTGCAACTAAGACAATAGGTAAAGATTGTCCTGATCCTTAACGAACTAATGTCTGAAATTTGAATATAAATTGTTCTGCTTCCAGGATCT
>NW_013525169.1:213886-215693 GCF_000836215.1 Papilio polytes
AATACCACCTACAATACTGCCACTTAGATATAGCTATTATTACAGTCGAGGAAGTTTATTCACTACCCATTTGAAATGCATCGAAGGTCTAAAAATGCCCACATTCCACGGAGCTTTTTCCATATTCTCGCTCATACAGACACTTTGAAACTCTTTATTCGTTTGCCTTGCGATCAAAATGCAAAAAAAAGAGTTTTAAAAATGCTGTCATATGAACAGATACATGGTAGTGCATTTATTCAAGCATGATACAAAAGTGGGGAGCGATTTTATTTCTTTGGCTGTACTGCAGTAACAGTAATACCAGAAAGTGTAGATTATTTTACGTTTGAAATTGAAATTATAACACTTATGGGATATTCTGTGTGCGAATTTAAGTCGATTTAGTATTAGGGTTTATAGTAATATGGGCTTTTAACCGCACCTTTGTTATTAAATGCAGTATAAATGTGCCAAAAGTTCTGTCCAATCCGTTGATTTTATTGATATATAAATCAAAACATTTCATTATAATTTAATGGAAAACTAGAACTCTAACGTATACAAAGAAATATTTAAATTTAAATTTTACATTTATCTGAATGTGTGGCACGTGTGAACAACTAAATATAGAAAGAATTCGTGCATAATTTGGGGGCACTGAATCATTGTGAAATTATGTACTTTCCTAGATGTTATTTATATACGTACGCTTTGTTAGTATTTAAGATATTGTATGAATAGTGATTTATATAGCGTAAGCAATATTTGCTGTATTATATAAAAATGTATTAGAACACATAGTACCTATATTATAACTATGCCAGTTAACTGAAATTTCGTTGAAAAGTACAAAAGTTTAGTTACCTACGATCCGTTTATCAAAGTGGTCGAGCGTGAATACGTTATGACGTCACAAATCGATAAATTAACGGTTGAAAAAAAGATTGTTTAATTTGATTTAATTATTGAAATAAGATTATATCTAACCTGACGATAACAAGCAATATTTGAATTTAAAATTAACCAAAAATCATCCTTTAAATTAAATATTTTTTTTAATATTTTGTGCACAAATCTGTTTCAGCTTTTGTAATGAAAACATCTATTAAATATCGTAATAAAATACTGCAGTAAATAATTATAATGAACGACAAGTATTTATTTAAATTATTTTAGAACGCGTGTAAGATGTAAATATGCTTTGTGAAAATGTAAATTATTTATTTATTTTTATAAAATAAAACTTATAACTCAGTTATTGATTGTTTTTATTGAATAAGTCCTATCCACTTCATTATCTATTTTTCTATACAAAACTGGCGTTTATCGGTTTTTGCAGAATTTACCAATTTGTTTTTAGGGGCCAGCATTGTGAAACTATAAGTCAAAATGTTATTGTACATATCTAACACGGACAAATATATGATTTCTAGATAGTAAAAGAATACTAAAATGCGACATTGGGGGATATGCAGAAATACATTACAATATTATTTGTATATTTTTTATTTATTGAAGTATATATTATCACTCTTCACCTCTGAGTGTATAAAAAAATCTAAGTTACATGTAAAAGATCTAACAGGTACCGGCGCCGTAACTGTGAAAACAAATCTATCGCCGGCACAACAATAAATAATAATAAATAACTTAATTACATCAAATACGAAATAAAACTTCCAATAAGAATATAAACTAAAAATGTATAAAATCAATAATAAGCAATAGAATGAGATTAAAAGTATAAGAAAGTGTTGTAGACAATGCCGAGCGTGGGGCGTGCGACGGGGCGTGCGGAGCGGGCCCAGGGCTAGGCGTCGCCCGC
>NW_013525169.1:218550-221098 GCF_000836215.1 Papilio polytes
GCTGGCGCACGGCAGCTTCCAGCCCCGAAAACTCCGCCTGCGTCACCACCTCCACATTGCCCACGTGCGCACGACCTAACACAAAGTCTTTAAAACATGCTTCGCAGTATTTGACACCGGTAGTGACGAACGGTCTACTTTATCTATACAATTTTAAAAACTAGTACTAAATACCTAATATTAAATATGATGATATACCTGTTGTTTTCCGAGATTTTCTATCTGTCGAAAAAAAAACTTGTCTGAATGTTACTTAATATGGAAAATTAAAAATCAAATATGATGCTACAAGAATGACAACAGGAATTTATGAGAGGTCTGGTGTGTCCCTTTAAGCTGCGATGGAACGGTTTTTTAACTTACGTCAAATAATATGAGATACAAATAAATTACCTCTGTAATCAATGCTTGAATCGGAGATACCAGCTTTAATTTTCTGTTTCTGCAACAATCGTAATCTTTTGGTATTTAGGTTACACGTGAATATCTAGGAATACCTAGAACAACTTTTGATGAATACAGTCGGTCGCAATAATGACAAAAAGTCGTTTTTAGACCATTTTCGAACTCTTCTTGAGATATTTTTAAGCTTACCTTAATTCTTTCCGTAAATTTCTTCTCTTGTTCGGCCTTTTCTTTGATCGCGGTTAATCTATCTTTTTCGACAGGAACTTTAGTCTCAGGAACTTTTCTAGCGCCCCTATCTTTATCGCTGGAACTTATGTCTTTGTCGGCTCGGGCTTTCTTATCGCCCGGTGATTTTTCCCTTTCGGTGGGCTTAATGTCTTTAGCGGTAACTCTTTTTTCTTTTTCAGGAGTCTTCTCAGTTTCTTTCTTTTGTTTTTCCTCACTTTTTAATGTTTTTTTCCTAGTTCCTCTACGAGAGACTTCCGTATCCTCATCGGTTTCGTCAGTATCTTTCTGTTTCTTACCTTTTTTATCTATACCTGTCTCTTTTCTATCATGAACTGTCGTCCTTTTTCTCCTCATCTTTTTCTCGCTTTTCGTCACTTCGGGAGTCACCTCCTCTTCAGATTCAAACATCCTAATTTCAACCTGTTGTTCAAGCATGCGCAGTTGTCGGGCCAACATGAACAACACTGTCTGCATGTGCTTAAAATTCACTAAGTTTTGCTGTCGACAAACGAGAAATAAAGAAAAGTGTATCAAAGTTATCTGCAAAGTATTATGTTTATTGATCAACTCTAAACCAGGGGAGAAATCGAACAATTTAAAAGCGATAGGCAAACTCAGGCTACAGATGCCACCTCTAAGTACTCACAGTCTCGGAGCCGAGCGCCATGGAGATGAGGTCCTCGACCTTGATGAGCAGGGAGCTGTCGCTCATATTGGGCTCATCGAGCCGCCGGAATGTTCTCCTCATGCTTGTTTCCTTAGGTACCGCTAACTAAAATTATTTTCCACTCTATTTTCAAATACGATTTACAATTGACATAGTAAATCTTAATCTGCTGTCAGTAATGTGTCAAATTAAATTAAAACTTGTCGTTCTTTCTCCTTTTTTTCAAAACGACACTTCAAACACCTCCTTGATAGTGGAAAGAGAGATATACCTATTTTTGTATATTGGCGTGGCTATTAAAAGGTTTACTAAGGGTTATGTTGTATTTTCAGCAACCAGCAGTTGGCGTGAATACACATACCAGTAGCTGGTACACTTGCATTGAAAATACTGGCACGTGCCAGTTGAAGGCATTTGTGTTTGAAATATTATTTGATTTTGGCAAAAACATTACCTTTGATTACTTCTGGTCGAATTCCAAGCTATCGAGTGCTATCACCCTTCCACTTTCTAACGCTTTATCATTCAAACTAAGCCAGTAAACTTGGTCAGTAGCGCTCAATAACTGGACTGATAATCCATGCATGTATGACTAGCTGTTGTACTTGGCCAACTGTACTGGCCAAGCGAGGCCCGGGTATTAAGTATTTTAAACATGGGTAAGTAAAATAAAACACAAATTAAATTTAACATAATATTTTAATTTTATTTATAATATAACTTTCGTCACCTCAACACGTAACTGGAAACAGCTAGATAAATAATATCGAGTGTTATATTTGTACAACCGCCGTTTTAATACTGGGGAGGCGACACGGCGACATGGCGACATCGCGACATGGCGTCATGGTGTCACGGCAACATGTCCGGCATGACAACATGGCG
This sequence comes from Papilio polytes, assembly GCF_000836215.1. Taxonomy (NCBI): domain Eukaryota; kingdom Metazoa; phylum Arthropoda; class Insecta; order Lepidoptera; family Papilionidae; genus Papilio; species Papilio polytes. The sequence goes on from NW_013525169.1 coordinate 220,739, forward strand.
ACATGGCGTCAAGGCGACATGACAACATGGCGACATGGCGTCAAGGCGACATGTCAACATGGCGACATAGCGTCATGGCGACATGGCAATACGGCGTCACGTCGTCATGGCTACTCGCCTGGAATGCTGGGCTCGTACCACTCACACTGATTAACGAATTTCACATAAATAGCAATATTTCATTACATAAATAACAACTAGCGGCGGCGCTGATCCTATGTACAGTAAACATGGCGGAATAGAATTACGTTACTTCTATATATGTTTCATAACTCTACGCAAACGAGCTGGATTATAACTAAGTGTAACAGCGGGTGTTCTAGTCCTCGAGGTTGCGGAAGGCGGCCGACATGTCCTCCA
>NW_013525169.1:221150-221360 GCF_000836215.1 Papilio polytes
GCATACGAGTGTCAATGTGTCTTATAGTACCGTGTCATACAGTTGGGAAATCTGTCGATGTTCCATTTTAAAAGCTAGTCGATAACATTTTGTACACAATAATCAATCAGATGTAGATTTTAATTTTGTTTGTAAGAAAAAGAGGCCGGCAGTATTTGTGCAAATGTTGTGGTGTTAAAGTGTAGTGTAGTGTACCGTAGTATGGTGTAT
>NW_013525169.1:221410-222785 GCF_000836215.1 Papilio polytes
TGGCGTAATGTGGCGTAATGCGGCGCAATATGACTTAATGTGGCGTAATGAGGCGCAATGTGGTGTAGTCTGGCGTATTGTGGCGCAGTGTGGCGTAGTGTGGCGAAGTGACGCACCTTGAACTTCATGGAGGAGAGCTGGTAGAGCACGTTGCCCATGGCGTCGCGGATGACGTTCCACGTGACCTTGTTGTCGGACTGCGCGGTGGACTCGACGGCGTGCCGCGACATGTCGTAGAACGCTATCATGTTCTTGAGCATGCCCACCGTCTTGTAGAACGGACAGAAGCGGTCGTACGCCGAGTAACTGAACACAACAACATTCATCAGCTCATTACATCCCAACAAAGCTAAAAATCTGACCAGGTGACCATACTGGCTCATTGCGGGTTGATTTACTTTTTAAATTTTTTACCAGATATGTACAGGAATCCCAATATTTTCCTGTACTGTAAGTATCCAAAAATTCGGTATATCATAGGATTCGAACCTAAAACCTTAACCAAGTAATTTAATCTTAAGGCAAGTAAAAGGACGCGGCAGTACGGGGCCTGTTTTATTATAACCGGCGCCCTGTAATCACGACGTGTACCTGTTCTGCTGCAGGAAGTCATCCTTGAGCAGCTTGGCGACCTCGAGGGTGATCTTGTCGGTCTCCGCGAGCGACGCCTTGCCCACCAGCTGCACGATCTCCGTCAGGTCCTCCTCCTCCTGCAGGATCTCCTTCACCTGCACACACACACACACACATTCAAAACTCCGCCTAATAAGTGGTAAAAAGGGAAGATTTTAAATTTTGTATTTTCGTATGTATTGATATAACTCAAAAACTACTGGATCAATGTCAAAAATTCTTTCACCCTTAAAAAGCTACAATATCAAAAAGTAATATAGGCTATATTTTTTAATTGAACGTAGGCGAAGTCGCGAGCAACGGCTAATATATGATATAAGCATACCTTAGTCCTGAGCGGTACGAACTCGGGGTAGTTCTTCTCGTAGAAGTCATCCAGCGCGCGCATGTACTTGCTGCAAAGATATTTCATTTATTTAAACTATTCCCGTTTAGTTTGATTAAACTTTTTATTGCTAATGACAGAATTCAAATTCTCAAATAACTATAAAGGTTTGCTATTGGCTAAGAATTTAAGTTACCATGGCAACTTTAATTCTCTGCTGTTTTTGGCTTGTAGTTTTTATACCATTCTCGCAGATAGTTTTTTCCAATTTACTCGCTTATTAATTTTAATATCGTGAAAATATATAGCCTAAAGCGTATCGTAAATGTGGGGCTTTTTATCAAAAGGAGAGTAATTCATAAATAATCTGTGATTGCTAACATCTTAGATAACAAAGAAATGTGTTTTCGCTTTGTT
>NW_013525169.1:224333-230908 GCF_000836215.1 Papilio polytes
GGGGCGCGGCTGGCGCACCGGCCACACCTGCAGCATGCTGTACTTCGCCTTCTCGCCGTCGAACTCCGTCTCCAGCACCACGTCCTGCACACAACCACTCTCTACACTGCCCGCTTCCATGTACCTTCTTTCACAGTTAAACGGCTACTTTGTCAGTGGCTTGTTCATGAACCTTTATTCTTACTATTTATCTAAACCACTATTTGAATCAAATGACAAAATTCTGCACTCCAGCTAATATGTGTTTGTGCTGGAGGCCTAATTTGAGTCAGACCTCTCCCCCCTTTTATTATAAGAATACAATAGAAAGGAGAAGTAAACTAATAAATGGAGCTGCATAAGAGAACATATCCTTTACAAGCGTCGCACCGTAGATTAACGTTACTACAATAATGACTATGGACAGTGAATGCTTGACTATTTCAGCAAATTAAGATTGCTGGTTTGCGAAAAAATCATAAACAAGACTACCTTAGTTAAGAAAATCGGCGCAACCCTAAATCATCGACATAGTCCCATCCCTATGACAGCTGTCAATGTCATTCAATTTAGAATATCGCGCCATTTTAGCGGGAAATTATACTCAGTTTATTACGCGTTACAATTATATTGTCTGAAAATAGTGTGATGTATTTAATATACTCACAGTGACTTTGTAGTTGCCGGCTGGCGCAATGTATGTGACTGTACCCTTAGCCTTGGGCGGCACCAGCATCTTGTGCTTCACCAATGTGTTCTCATGCACAATACCGTACAGATCTCCGCCGGTGATGTGAGCTCCAACCTGGCATGGACAAAACAATCATTCCAGTCCTACATTTACTACAATTACAATAAATCTATATTAAAATTCTTCATACCTTAACACCGAGAGGGTTGAACTCCCAGTCGACTTCTCTTGCCAAGCTGGGCACGTTGATACCCTTGGGGATGTAGATGGACTGTGTCAGCTCGTTGATGTCCTTCAGGGGTCGCTGGATACCGTCAAAGATGGAGCCCAGGATACCTGGTCCGAGTTCCACGGACAAGGGCTTGCCAGTTCTCAGCACGGGATCACCGACTGTTACACCTGATGTTTCCTCGTATACCTAAATAGATCAAGTTTATATTAAAATTCTCTACTGATGTTTACTATCTTACTAATCTCACTGATAATAGAAATGCGTAAGTTTAGATAGATGTTTGTTATGAATTTGTAAACTAAACGGCTGAACAAATCTTGATGAAATTTGGCATAGACATAGAAGATAGTCTGGAAGAACACATAGACTACTCCCTTTTGTTTTTCTTTAATTCCACGAGGACGGAGTTGCGGACGAAAGCTAGTAAATTATAAGTATTAAATTTTTACCTGAATGGTGGCTAAATCGCCTTCAAGACGAATGATCTCGCCCACCAGTTCATTGTAGCCCACACGTACCAGCTCGTACATAGCGGATCCGGACATCTTCTCCGCCGTTACGACTGCACAGATACAAGTTAAAATGTTAATTTACTTACATTGTCACTGCAATATGACTATGTGTAATAACAGGAGAGTCCTCTCTTTTCCATGTTTTTCTTACTTTGCTTATAAGGAATGGAAAGAGAATTTAGTGAGGTATGAGACATAATTTAAGAGTCTCTATCCTTTCCGTCCATCCATGTCCATGCCTTCTGTGTGTCACAGGCGAGCAATGCAAACGGATGACTAAGGGTCACGTAAGGTCATTTCATTTAACATGCTAGGTGATTTGCCACCTTTAAATATAAGAATATGACTGTATTTTAACTATCAATTACTTACCGGGACCGGACACGGCAAACACATAACCGAATCTCTCCTCATTGTCCTCATCGGCGATCTTCTTCAAACCGCCCTTTGTCGCCATTTTGAATTACTAGTTCTTTAACTGTCAACAAAATAATATTAAATAAATCTTTGACACAGAATTAAGGATAAGTTACAAAAACATTACATAAAATTCAATTATACTACTTGTGTTTGAATAAAATTTATTATCATATAGGTTAACTTAATTTAAATCAGTAATTTGGTCTTTTTAACATATTCTTTGCCAATTTTTAAAACTGAAGAAAGATTTGAAATCACATTTAAAAAGATAAGATAAACATGGTTGCCAAATAAAATCTAAAGTGCTAAGAACAAGATCAATGTAGTGAAAAAGAGAAAACTACATACTAATACAGATTACTGTTTTATTCTATAAGTATTTCAAATAATAAGTCAGCTAACTTCAATTATCACAAAAAATTACTTGTAACAATTAAGGAAACACCCTGGTCTTATAGAAATAACTAGCTCCAAATCTAGACAAACTGACAGTTGTATCAGCTGACCTAGCTCCTATCTAACTTGATAACTGCAATCCATCAATGTCACATCAATATGGGATTTTTTTCTAAAATTACTGAAGTTTCATAACTTACTTCTAACAAGCATAATACATTTGTAAATGGATGGATATTTGTTAGAAGATATCTCCAGGATGAGTTAACAAATCATAATAAAATTAGGCACAAATGTAAAAGATAGTCTGGAAGAACTACTTTTTTAATTCCTTGCAGTTTGAGTTTATGGCAAAAGCTAGTAGAGTTATATTTATTTGAACTGTGATTACATTAGTCAACTTGGAAAAAATAATAAGACACGAAAACGAAATTATGTAACATCGAAATATTTCCAGGACTGAAAGGATCCCAGAGAATGTTACATAATTTAAGTTACTCTTTGTTTTAAAATGGTCATTATATGTAGCAATGTCTGTTAAAAATTAAAATGTCTTATTGTGCAAATATTTTGGTATTAAAGTGATCATGGGAAGCATTGAAAAACATACAGTTTGAGAATAAAAAAATAATGTAACTGGCTATCATGTGAGATGGATAGAAAAACTAAGAATATGCCAACTACTCTTACTTTTTACTAACATTATAAATGCGAAAGTTTAGATGGATAGTTATCTTTAAAACGATTCAACTTTCGTTATGAAATAATTTGAAAAAGTAACTAAAAATGACCCTCATATCTAGAATCCAATAAGACTAATTTCAATGTACACTTACATGACAAAACAGAATAACATACACAATAACTTATTACATAAAATAGGGGACCATTTCCAGAGTATTTAGATTTCAGGACTTTATCAAAAAATCTATCACATGACCAGGGGTGTACCCCAATTAATGATTTAATGTATACATACATATTTGTACTGATTTAGTACCAACGTAGTAGAAGACTAGAATAAAAGTGATATATATGAATAGAGAAAAACATTAAAAACATGAGACTAAAAACATGGAAAATTGTGACATTACAAAAACCCAATAAGATTTTCCAATGGCGGAATACCGAAAATCTACAACCCTATTAAGCAGGAAACATAATTACTTACATCTAGTACCACAATCACAAATAATATACAAGTATACGAGTTAAATTACAAAATAAAATAGAAATTTTGGACTCACGGGACGGTAAAGATTGAAAAGATGATCCGAGAATGGCGGAGTTCTCAACTTATCACAAGACCAATGATAAAAGTTAAGTCAGCTGACTTTTTGTCTATGATTTCTTATTTATGGTGAGATTTAATCAATACAAATGAGATTCTATTGATTTTGTTAAACTGTAGATAAAATATAAGCGAATTTGATTAAAACAAATGGTTTTATCTCAAGAAGCATACTTGATTTGAAGTACATCGCTGTATTACAGTAAAAAATTAGTATCAAGAGCACAAATAGTAATGCAACGAAAGCTCTCTATGGGTTTGTAAAATTATAAAGTTTATGAAAATGATAAAGCGTAAAACTCTATCAATGGATTCAAGTCACCATTAGATGATTTACTATTTTAAAATGTTTGTCTATGATTCTTACCTAGCTAGCTAATCTCTGTATACTCTTTGTCTTAAATTATAATATCTGTTTATCTGTCATAAAAGTGTTTTTGTAAGGTTTGTTTCTTTGTTTTATTATTTTGGACTAGGGAATTTCTGTTATATTTAATACCACGCTCCGATGCTCTATTCGTATTTCATAATTTATTTATAGTATATAAATATTGTTTGATCAGCTAATTATACTCAACTGTTTATTATAAGCTATCACAAATGTACGGACACTTATGCATATTGCATACTCCACAATTTCTGTAAACACGTTTTCATAGACGGCGTATTTACAGGAATAAGAAAGATATACAGCTGAGCAAGCGTTTAAGTTGGTTATTGCGGCACGGCGCTTATAAGGAAGGACTTCCGTTAAGGTGGGTTTTATAATGAGGATAATTATTCTTAAAGTTAGGCTTCGATGTGAAATTGTTTACTTAAATGTATTGAACATCAAATATTGTTTTAGCACTGATGGATACTTAGCTGTGGATATAGTACTACAACATAAAAATTTTAAGGGACAGTATGATAAGAGTGATGTTGAGAGAGTAGTCAACAATAATGACAAACAGAGGTTTAAATTGAGATGGAATTCTCTCACTAATATTCTAGAAATCAAGGCAAATCAAGGGCATTCTATAGAAATTGATGATTCCGACCTTATACCTATTTTAGAAGTAAGTGTTAAGAAATTGTTGCCTTTTGAAATTTTTTATATCATAAAGTGGCAAATGAAGCGGCTACCTTGTTAGCTGAAAAATGAAGCAAGCACTGGCTATCCACATAAATTATGTCTCCAGCATGCACACTCATCTCCTGTATGTGGAATTGCTTCCAACTGATGTTTGTTGCACAGGGCAAGCTGTCCCATTCAATAGTTGATTTTGCTGGCATCTACCATAGTTGAATTATTGCACTAATAATTGCAATGTTATTGCTTTTTCTTCATTTAAAAACTCAAGTCTATTGAACTCTTGTAATAAAGTAAGACCCTATGATGGCCAGATCTTTGTTATTATAAGTAAACAGAAAACTTTTCCATGGATACAATTAAAATTATAATAATTAAAAAATGTTACATAGTAAATAAGCAGATAAAGATATATGGTGATAATGTATTAAGAGATATATTAATAAATTAAGCCATTGGCCAACATGGGCACCATGATGTTACTTTTATTTTCTTTCAGGCTAAATATCAAACCATAGTCCATGGAACCTATTACAATTGTTGGCCAAAGATAAAGTTGGAAGGTCTCAGTCGTATGAGAAGACGTCATATTCATTTGTCAAAAGGCACATTAGACACAAATGTGATCAGTGGTATAAGAAACAACGCACAAATATACATATTTATTAACTTAGTAAAGGCTCTGGCTGATGGAATTAAGTTTTATGAATCAGTGAATGGGGTTATTCTGACGACAGGCAATGAAGCTGGTTATCTGACTCCCGAATATTTTATTAATGTTACTGATGTTAAAACAGGTAATGAAATAAAATTATTAAAATAAAGAACATGTTTTCCATACCATTATAAATGCGAATGTTTAATGAATTGATGTTTCTTACCATCCAAAACGATTTAATGGTTCTAAAAGAAATTTTGTACAGATGTAAAATATAGCCAGGTAGAATATATAGGCAACTTACAAATATTATTTTTAATTTTTATGATATCTGATTTTATTATAGTATTATAACATTAAAAAGCCCAACATAATGACTGAAAGTTTTATAATTTTGTTTTTTATAGGCATGCAATTGATGTAACAATGGAAGACAACCAAAATGCAGAATCATCTATTGTGCCCAACAAAGTTCATGTTACAGGTATTTTTAAATATAGCCTTTAATAAACAGCAATTGTTGTATTGTGAAAATAAAAAAAAAACGTAATATTTTTTCAGGATTTCCTATGTACACTCAGCCACAGGACTTGGAGAGGGTATTTTCAGAATATGGTGAAGTAAAAGTCGATAAAATAACCAAACGCTACGCCACACTAGAATTTAATAAAGTTGAAGGGGCTAAAGCTGCCATCAAACATTCCAAGAAAGTGGCTGTGTATGGAGAATTGATTTATGTGAGACCTTACTACACCAAACCAATTGCCAATACACAAAAAAAAGAAAAACCGCAAATTGATAAAGGAAGTAAGAATATTATAATTATGTTATAAGTGTTTTCGTTAATTTTATAGTTTGAAAAGTGTTGTCATTTTTAAAAATAATTTAAAAATGTCATTTTTTTCAGGGAAAATATTGAGTCCACACGAAATATTATTGTCAGGGGAATTTGATGAACAATTGGAAAACATTATGATGGCTATTCGGCTCACACAAGAAGAGGTTAAGCAAATATCTGAGCTCTACTCAGACCTGGAACGGGTTCTACAGGTCGCCTGGCCCGGTACATATACTACAATTGCTGAGACACAAAGTGGCTGCTAAGATAGAAATCAGACTTTTAACTTTGAATGTATGTTTACAGGCTGCAAAGCGATCCCCTTCGGCTCCATAACCACGGGCCTCGGCGTCAAGTGCAGCGACGCCGACTGCTTCATAAGCATCCCCCAGAAGCTGCAGCACGCCAACAACAACTACATCATGAAGGCCCGGAGGGTGCTTCTGGCGAACAAGCAGCTGTTCTCCGACATCGTGCCCATCCCGC
>NW_013525169.1:232271-238643 GCF_000836215.1 Papilio polytes
ACGGTGATGATGAGGAACCAGACGGTGATGATGACGAACCAGACGGTGATGATGACGACCCAGACGGTGATAAAGAAGAACCTCACTCAAAATAAAATGGTACTTATTAGTATTTATTAGTACATTAAAAGAATACCGAGTGACACTAATGTTGAGGCCGGTACGTATTACGTTACGTAAATCGGAATTTTTTTTCAACGTAAGAAATAGCAGTGTACATCTATCACCTAGCATCAAGTAAACCAATTAACTTGCCTCATCACTTAGTGTTATGCACGATTTTTGCCAAAACATAGTAAAAACAGCATAAGGTATTTTTATTTTTAGATTTTATTAGGGTTTTATTTCATTTGACATGATTTATTTTAGAATATAATACATTTTACCATAATTTTATAGCGATTTTATTGAAAAAGTGATTTTGTACAGATTTTTTGTGACTTTAAATAAGCTATATTGTATGTGTAAAAATCTCAAAAGACATTTCTATTAACCTTTAAGCATTTATTACTGTGAATTAGGTCTATGTTGTCGACACTTTAAATAAATTAGATTTTTTATTTCCTTCATATTTAAATTTTTTAAGATAATTATAATGATTGAATCATTTTCGTTTTATTTGTTTTAAATGACTCTCTTACCTTTCTAGCCCTTTTTATAAAAGCAATTCAAAGTTACAAAATAACTACTAGCTGTCGTTCGCATTGAATAGAAAATAATATTGGCTAATCTATTCCTCATCCAGATCAGTTCAACTGTTCTACTACGTGTTCATGTTCAGGATTCGAACATTTAACCAATTAAGGCGGTATAAGATAATAGTTACAGCCGAACTTATATGTATTGCAGTCCCTGATCTTGTAACAGAACAGCTAGCTCAGCTCTACATGCAACACTGGATATAACTGTATGATGTATACATTTGACCAGAAGATTCATGATTTCTTTTTATTCTTAAATATCTTAAACTTGCTCCTTTTTGTACTTCTTGTAATTTACAGTGGATCGATTCGATATTTATTTTTTTTGTATTCTATATTGTGGGTCTGTGACCTGATGATTAACTGTCAATATCAAAGAGTAGTATTTTTATTACCTGTTCCGTCCTGTCTTGTATGTCACTGTCAATGTAATGCAAGTCAAGCACAAGTTGAAAATAAAAACGTTTTAATATTATTTTGATAATTTTTCAATGTTTATACAATTTACCAACATTTCATAACATTTATTTAAAAAACTCACTCAGCACATATGCTGGTCTCCTGTGGTAACCAGATATCTATATGTAAAATCGGTTAAAGTCAAGAGGTTTGTAAAAATAAATACCAACATGCTTACTGTATTTGGTCAGTTTAGTTAGGTTTACGTTTTACGTTATTCTTTTACATTTTTGCATTATATTGAATCTTAAAATAGACAAGAATTAAATGTAATGGAAATATTACTTTATATGACTTATTACTTAAAAATATCAAGGTTTTGTGTTTCTTTTCAGATCATTTTCTTTCTGATTATTGATCGTCGTGCCATGCAGAGAAAATGGAGAATAAAGGTAATTATTTATTAGTTATTGTCCATGAAATTAATAAAACTACACCTATTTGACACAAATATTTTTTGTGAGAACTACAAATCAAGGATTTGGCTGGTTAAACTTGCCAGGCCATAGCTCTCACCTAATAACAAGCCAGAGGTTGATGACTTGTGGATGCTGCAAAATTGCCCAGTAAATTAGCTTGGACCTTAAACTTTTAGTGTAGAGTAGCTCTCGTGTGCATTTTATGACATATATTTCAGATACCATCTTTGACATAACCAACTTACACTTGGAAGGTGACTTTGACTCGCAAGTTCAAGGACTTTTGAAGTACATTAGACTGAATAGAGCAGAAGTGGAACAATTGCAAATATTAATGAATGACTTGCAGTGGACGTTAGAGAAAGCTTGGCCAGGTTAGTACTAGAAAAAAATTACAAATTCATATCTTTTGCTGGGAACTCACTTTGTGTGGAATTAAAAAAAAACTTAAAAGTATTTTAAAGGATACATATGGTATGTGTTCTACATTATGTTCTGAATTTGTTACAATAAACATCTTCCACATTTAGTATAAGTATGAGAGTAAATAAGAATGTCCTGTCCACAATTATTTAATAATTTTAAATTCAATTATGTGACCTACTCTCTACCCAAATCACAAAATATTGTAAGTTATATAAGTTTAAAGTTATCAAGGATCTATGTAAAAAGGGTTTTGAGCACTGATGGAATGGGAACATATAATTTTTCGAAGTTTTAGAGGTTTTTATGATATCAAGATTTAAGTTACCGAGGTTCTACTGTACATCACTCTTGCTAGTCTTAGTTCACAGCCCCCCTGGTAAAGATTTTATTAAAAATGTTAACTAACAGTGAACTGTAATTCTCTAGAACATAAACAATTTACTCTGTTTGTAGTTTACTAGAACTTTTGTTGTCCTTTTTCAATGTGTCACTTGATATCATCTGCTACCGCTAATTTGTCAAGCATACTGGATTCGTCTATTTAGTCTGCTATTTGCTATTTAAAATGTTAACTTTGTTTTTACACCTCTAATTATCACCTTGATGTTAGCAAAATCATTAAAATAATGTTTGGCTCCACTATTTATTAAGAGAAGAACCATTTTGCATTTAACATTAATTTATGTTAATGTGTTACAGATTGTTCGGTTCATGCCTTTGGATCTATTGTCACAGGACTGGGAATAAAAAGTAGCGACCTGGACTGCCATATCAGCCTACCACCCTGGCAGTGCTCTCCAGGAAATGGCAATGTGTTCAAAGCTAGATTGTTGCTCAAAAAACGACCGCATATCTTCAAGGACCCATTTGCTATTGGCGAAGCTAAGATTCCTATTGTAAAATTTTACCACATCCCAACACAACGGCAATGTGATGTCAGTTTCAACTCTCCACAATCTATTGAAAATAGCAAATTACTAGCTTATTTCGTGCAGCTGGACTACAGAGTGAAGTCACTCGCTATTCTGATCAAATACTGGTCGAAACTGCATGGGCTCACTGGCACAAATTTAATGCCCAACTATGCAATGATTTTACTAGTAGTATTTTATTTACAGCAAAAATCCATTTTACCACCCGTGCACAGCCTACAGAGTAATGAATTTATTCTTGACAACTGGAATGTAGCCTTTGATGATGTAAGGTTTGCTAGTGGCAACACTGATACTCTGTATGTGCTCCTCGGTGGATTCTTTTTATACTATAAGGATTTCAACTATGATAAATTTATTATTAGTCTGTATTTAGGCAAACCAATCAGTAAGGAATCCTTTTCTACAGTAGGGAATGAGCCACCCGAGTACAGATTGTATAAAGAAAATTTACAAAACAATAAGTGTAAGCCGTTGCGAACGGATAGTCTAATTTGTTTACAGGATCCTTTTGATCATAGCAGAAATTGTACTGTGGCGGTCTACGCCAGATTAGCTAACAAATTGTTTTCATACATAAGCCTTGGCGCAACGGCTTATGAAATTGAGGAAAGTGATACCTTCCTTCGCGCTATTTTGTCGATGAGCGTACAAGAGAATCCCGTCGTAACTAAAAAAGTAGGCCCTCGATGCATCGCCAAAAATAAACCTGCAAACAAAAAAAAGAAAGCATTCTTTCACGAGGCGTTTCTTCGTGCGCGACAAAAAAGTAGAAAAAAACATCCGTGAATTTTTAAATATCTTGATTGGGATATGTTAATCGCATGTTTATATTTTCTAATAAAATTTTTATCTTTATAAAAATACTGAATCTTAATATTTAAGTCGTTTTGTTGAATTTAATCTATGTTTCACGTTCATACGTCACTACAGATAGACAGTAGAGGTCAAAATCACCATACAACTGACAAAATGTAGACACTGACTGGCTCCAGTAAACCAATAGAATACAATGCAAGTTAAACTAGCGCGACTGTACTGTACTGGCATAATATGACCAGGCATAACTGACTATTTTGTATATCTGAAATTATGTGTATTGCTAAAATACGTTATTCTGTTTTAAAATAACTTTAACTGTAGGCAAATAAGACCTGTGAATTTTATAGTGAGAATAAGTATATAATTGTAAGAAACATGTCATTTTTTAACAATAAAGAATAAGACTAAAAATGGTTATTTTATTAAAGTTTACTTTTTAAAATCTCCATCCCAGTACATTAACCTTTAGCCACCTACGGCTTTAATGAGAAGGACGTTCCATTTAATCTCAATGAGTATTGGTTTTAACGTGGCTCAAGGGTGCAAGCACTGGAGTTTACTTGTAGATTACAGGTCAGGTGCAGGTGAGATTGTTGAAAAAACGAGAATACAAAAAATTACAATTTCAATTGCAGAACAGACTTAAACAAAACCACAGTACATTTTCTTTCGATATTAGTATTTTAGGAAGTATTTTTAATTTTCTCATGTCGAAACATTATTTAAAAAATCGGCATATTTCAGAACGAACTTCGTAATGTCAAAATATGAACGATTGATTTCGACTGACAGCTGACAGTGGATCAAGTCAAGTTTATTGTTATCAAACTCCGTTTTTATTGCCCGCGATTCGATTCAAAACAATTCCCGTAATTACAATCTAAGCGTCGCTTGGCTTTGTTACAGTTGTTGGCGAGTGTTCAACTGTGACAAAGCAAGCAGTTATTTCCTCATTACTGCAATGATAACATTTTACATTGGTAATATGAAGATATTAATCCTGTTATTGTGTATTGCATTTTCGCGGGCAAAAATTGAAAAAGAGAGGGTGGGGCCAGGATATGATTGTCCTTACTGCCAGCCTGAACAGGTTCATATTTCCTTTGGAGGTAAGTGATTTAATTTTACGTTTATTATGGAGCAATCCAATGAATAAAGATTCGTAATATCTTGCATCGATAATTAGGATGATAATGCAAAATTTCGCTTTATACAATTCGTATAAACTTAAAATTAAAAATAGAATCTTTTATTATCAAAGAAATATTTTCTTTCTATACATTTCGATTTTTTATTTTAAAAAATAAATGCGTGATTGTAAAACGTAACAATATTGTAACATAGATAAGAGAAGTAGCACAGGATACTGCATCATGTTCAGTCCTTGCAGTACATAAATACTTAGCCTCATCATGTAATACTGTGTGCTAGGTGTATATTATCAGGGGTATTCAAAACATTATGTTTTTGTTGTAAAAATTGTTTGAATTAAATTTGTTTTACCATTCAGATAATATCTGTGTAAACAACAGTGAGGTCACTTATCTCAGCATATTTATACTATTTATTGGGACAGTAATAGATAATGTAAAAATTGTACAATTAAAAAATGCTTGGTTTATATGTAGTTTTAAAACCTTATAATTGAAAAAATCAGTTAAAGTAGTACTTCAATGAGTTTCATTTTTAATTATTGTTTAGCTTTTTTTATTGCTTTAGTTACTGCCAAATAAAAACCTGCAGTTCAGTAATTAACATTTTAATTTCCCAGGATAAGAATGCATAATGGATTATTTTTAAATAAGCATTCAATTGATTGCATCAATTTTATTATTGTTAGACCTGATATAAAATTTTAAATTACACATTCCTAAGGTGAATCTTTTCTTGATATTAATATGATAACTTCAGGTTCTAAAATACTGGACACATAGTGTATAGTTCTAATTTCAATACTTTAGATGTGATAGACAATGTAGAAAGGTAGGCAACACATCCAATATTGCGAATGTCTATGGGCAGCGGTCGCTTCGCCATTTCCACCTTCAGATAAAAAAATTAGACCAAACAAAATCGATCAGATCGTATAGTCCTCGTGTCCCTGCGCCGTGTTAACCTTGCGGTCGCGGCGCGTAATCTGCACTCGATAATGGCCGCTTAACAAATTGATTGCTTGCTACTGTTTTCAATTAGCCGCGTATTTGTTATAGGAAAATTGTAGTACAAATTACTAATATGCTGTAAGTTATTTTAATTGTTTTCGTCATACTTCCGTACGACCAGTTATATTTCATTGAACATTGCTGTACTGGAAATCTTTTAACGGATTTTCTATTAGACGTCAGAAGTTTTAGGGCGATGCCAAACTGGCAGGCACCAATAATGATTTTAACGGATAGTCTGTCACGGCCAAACACGTTGACGCAACGCAAATCGCCGTAAGATTACTTATCAATAAGGTTATAATTTCATAAGTCTTTTACTTTGTCCCCTGACCCCAGAAAAGACCAACGACATAGTAGCGACATGGTCGACGTTCAACGACACGGGCGAGAGCCGCGCACAGTTCGGTGTGGGCCAGATGGACCAGGAGGCGACGGGGCGCAGCACGCT
>NW_013525169.1:239453-241059 GCF_000836215.1 Papilio polytes
TGCAGCAGGACCTTAGCGAGGCTAACCGCGAGGAGAACAGGTCAGTGTCTAGCTGACTGTCGCGGACTCTGCGTTTACTAAACTAATCTAACTGTTACAAATTTCATCCAGATCAGTTAAGCAGTTCTAGAGTATTGTGGTAACATTTATTTCACTAATAATTCGTGAACCTTGTGTACAATCTCACTAGCTATATTATTATTTAGTTACATGTCCAGTGAGATAATAAATTATAATCGGACAATGACATAACTTATCATTAAGTTAACACTTAATTACAGCTCTCAGTAACATTGTCGATGTCATTGAAAAATAATTGTATGGATTAAAATGTTTCTTATTCATAAATCTAAAAAAAATAATAGAGCATAAATTGTATAGAGACGACTCTGTGATGTTACCACAAAATCAAGATTGTCATAACTTCGTTATAGACAATACATAATGCTAGGAGAGTCCCATGAAAGCTGAAAGGCTCTAGAAACATCTCGACCGTAAACAAGTTAATCATAATAAAATAAACTTATCACATCTCACATAACATTATGTTTTCCACATGTAATGTTCTCGTAAATATAAGAAATTATTAACTAATTATTTTATATTTATGTATGTTTTGTTTTCTTCAATAATTTTTCCACTAATCATTTGATGCAACAATACAATTTGCATTATGACTAACATAAAAACAATATATAATGTTTTCATGTTTTTAAGTGTCTTTTTATCTGCTTTCTCAAATCTTTGTAAGGTACGACAACTGCTTAAATTAATCATAAAATACTACATAAATGTAGATATCTTCAAAGGACTTCAAAAAACTTTATTGAAAAAATATTTCCTACGCCCTTTCTTCTTGCAAGGCAAATAATAATGCCAAATATGTGTAACAGTGTTGTTTTGGAATCCGTCTAAAGGCATGACGATTTGTTTTTAAAACTGTGTCTTGTGTGTGTTTTTATCACGAGTTTTCACTCTTGAAACGTGTGCAAAATATATTTCTATATCTCTTTAAGGAAATATGATTTGTATAGAAGTTTTCAGTGTGAACTTATGATTGTTTTCTAATATTTGTACGTTTGAACGGTGTGTATTAACATTAACGTGAAAATACCAGTGTTTCTCCATAATTAGAATAAAAGAAAAGGAAGAAAATAGTTTAAGAGTAATACTTCAAGCAATCCCAATCGGCAATATCAGTAATGTTGAATCAAAGAAAATAAAAACAGATTTTACTTTTTTTAAGTTATTATAACTTTGATACGTAATACAAAAGTATGAACGAGAAATAAGGCTACTAGAACATATCAACATTTGCAGTCGAAGAACAAAAGGCATAACATGTACAAAAGAACTAACGAGTCAATAAACCTAGATTGAAATGTGTTTTGAGTGTTTTGTGTTTAATAAGAAAAATGTTAATAATTCGGAATATCGATAAGCAAGCTTTTATAAAGCTGTGACACAATAGCAGTGAAGTGGGCTTGGTCAACAGGCGGCTACGACCATGGATAGTTATCTACGGCCACCGGCCGATGTACTGCAGCAACGAGCACGTGCTCTGCGAGAATAACTACCTGCCCACGCGCGTCGGACTCCCACTGCT
>NW_013525169.1:241348-248858 GCF_000836215.1 Papilio polytes
AAATTAAGTACAGTTGGGAAATCTTGCAGTGTGCCACCTTAAAAGGAACAGTTGCTTGAACTTTGAGACGACGCGCAACAATAACCAATAGGACGTAATTTAAATGATTTTGTACGATAGAATGTCGGTCTCTTGTGAGCTGACACTTGCCTTTTATTGTTAACTCGTCGTTTGCTGAACTAACTGCTATGATTGAATAATTCTAAGATGAAGTAGAGTTTATCTCGTTGCAAAAATCAAGATATTTCTTTTAGCGGAAGACCATAGATTTCCGAGACTGTAGGTAATCAGTAGTAAATCATAAAATCAGTCTTTATAGTCATTAATATGTGTGTTGCAGGCATGGAGCCGCTGCTGAAGCAGTACGGCGTGGACCTTGTGATATGGGCGCACGAGCATTCCTACGAGCGGCTGTGGCCGGTGTACGACGAGCAGGTGTACAACGGCTCCCTGCACCAGCCCTACACCAACCCAGGGTGAGCACAACACACCACAACCTACCCCTAGTGACCATTCCAATCATTACACACAGTGTTTTGACCCAATTGTCTGTTATACTCGCGTTTTTCATGTCTTTGTAAATATCTTTGTGATTTACTTCATTGTTACGAAAACCTAAGGTATTTTTTGCAAACCTTTTGCTTATGACTGATATAATTTTGATATTTTCAAACAGTTTTCGTATTGGGTTTAAAAAAAAACATGAAACATATAACTGTATATTTTTGTTTAACAACGGTGCTTTTTTAATAACTATAACTAAATCTACAATATATGTGTTTTCCACTAACATTGTTTCTTCTAATAATTTTTTGATAATATGACACACGTGTAACGGATGATGAGTTTGACAAACTCTCGCTTCTGTGTCATCTTCGCGCTTCTTCTAAATTTATAGTCGAAGGTAAATATGTTTGTTTATTTAAAATAATGCAATTAATATTTCTAAGCTTTTAATTTTGCTAATCACTAACAATTGCTTCTATAATACAGGAATAATTTTGTAAACAAACCTTTTCTTTAGTTATGTTAGTGTTGCTGTGTACGCTGTAGTAAGGTATATAAGTAGCCGTGTGTTTGCCTGCAGCGCGCCAGTGCACATAGTGACGGGGTCGGCAGGCTGCCAGGAACGCATCGACCCCTTCGTGCGTGAGTACACTTGAGTTATTTGAATATACAGGTACAGTTAGAGAATTTAGCGGTGTTCTATTAAAAAACTACAATCACGTCATTTGTGCAACTCTCTGCTATTTCTAAGAGGCAGTTTGTTTCGAAAGAATAAGGCAATTTTTCTGTAAGTGGAAGACCGCGGGTGTCCACAACTGTACAACAGACTAATGATTGAATCTCAATCCTAAGTTGTAAAATGCTTTTTATCTTATGTACTTTGGTTGTTATGGTGACGTGTTGGTGGCAGCCAACCCGCCGGCCTGGTCCGCCTTCAGGTCCACGGACTACGGGTACACGCGCTTCTACGCACACAACAAGACACACATATATATTGAACAGGTGACGTATACATACATACCAAGGTCTTAAATATTATTACTAGTGTTATGATGCAAAAACTTAAAAAAATAATTAAAACCTGACAGAATTTTTTTACACTTCAAATGGGTAATGACTTGCTCTGGGACAACGATTTGGCTGACACGATAGGATCGCTCACATACGACACGTAATATAGTAAACTAAGGAAAAATCTGTTTTCTTTCATAGAACGCGCGCAAACCTGTAATTAAACTATCGCACAACTGTTTAGTCTCGCTGTGGTTGCTATGAACTTATACGTAGGGCGCTCACTCGATTTTTAGTTGTACAACTAAACAGTTGAATTTGCTGCAAAACAATCAAATCGCACGACAATTGTGCGATAGTTTAGTTCAAGATATGCCCACTCTTATAAACTTGTCAAACTAATACTTGAATAAATTAAAATTTTCTTAAAGATTTTAATTCCTATTGTTTTGTAAAGTATTAAATAACAAAACACATTTTCTCAGGTGGATGTAGACCTGAAGGGCAAAGTGATCGACTCCTTCTGGCTCATCAAGCACCGCCACCATCCCTTCCACAACTTGTAGTCAGAGAGGGGACAAGTTAGAGCTAAGTTATACGTAGGACTTGCAGGGGCCTGCATTGTCTAGCTGTTAGAAAACTGTGATCTGATTTACATTGAAAATGAAATAAGTGGAATTTGTTGTTTTATAAGTGTTTTAATGAAACTGCAGATTTTTTATATGATGTCAATATTTGCGATGTTAATATAACAAAAAATAAAGATAATGTTAACAAATTGTAGTATAGATTATAATTGACAGTTTGCGAAATAACCAAACTTATTTTTAGTTGATATTAGTTTAAGATGCATATTTCAGACGCTGCAGTCATTTACGTTATTTCACTTTTGTGATGGAACGCTTTATACGTCATATAAATTTTAATGAATAAGTATTTTTAGAGATTTTATCAATAATATGATTTAATTATACTAACTGGGAAATAAATGTATTTTGTTAATATTTATCGCATTTTATTTGATATTAAAAAACCCTTGTTGAGGAAAAATTAAAGAAATACCAAATGCTAGGTGACTACAGTAGTAATGGCACAATAACTTAGCAGTAAACTGGCATGTGGCCGCTAACTGGTGCCAGTGAGTGCATACAGTTCATACCGGTCTGCACTACTTTTTAACTGTACTGGCTAAGATCGAACCTAAAAGCCTATCTACATGATGGAAATAGTTTTTACATTTTTGTATACTAACTTCCGCCTGCGACTCCATCAGCATGGAAATAAAAATAAAACAATAATAAGTAGCCTGTGTTTTTACAGACTAAACTCAATATCTTCATTGAAACCTGTTCAGTAGTTTAGGCTACAAACTCTAACAAACATCCATCTAAACTTTCGCATTTATAATATAAATTGCGTGCGTGGTGTTGCAGGGCGCCGGTGCACGTGGTGACGGGCTCGGCGGGCTGCCAGGAGGGACGTGACCACTTCAAACGTACTGCACACACTATATAATGCATGTTTATTACGTTGAGGGAAATTGTACTTTCTACTCCATTTCTTATAAACATGGGCGTTACCAGCAGACACACTAAGGAGGCTGGAAACGATGATCAAGGGGAATAGTAGTAAAAATACTTTATTTTGATTCCAAACAGAATACTAATCAATGTGTAATCCATTTTTAATTAAAGTCTAATAAGATGTAGGGATTATTCTATTTTCCATTCTGTGGGTGAGGTGAGAACTTATAACCATGCGAAAATATTAATTCTCTATCTCAAAAATATTTAACGTGACAAGTAATGTAAAGTACAGTATAAAACATTGCAGGCAAACCGCACAAGTGGTCCGCGTTCAGGTCGCAGGACTACGGCTACACGAGGTTCAAGGCATTCAACAAGACCCATATCAACATAGAACAGGTAGTCAGGTACCAATTAGTAACGTGAATTAGTTTAAAATTGAAGGAAAATGTATATTTAAGAAATAAACATTAGTACATATAGAACACGGCCACACAGGTGAGACCAGACACGAGACCAGGTTAGGCCTAATTTTAGTCTCTGCGCTCTTTTCTTATAAGGAAAGAGTGGAGACGTGTAGGAAGTGTATACATCATACTTCATACTAATATTATAAATGCGAAAGTTTAGATGGATGGATGTTTGTTAGAGTTTGTAGCCAAAACGACTGAACGGATTTTGATGAAATTTGGTATCGATGTAGTGGATAGTCTGGAACAACACATAGGCTACCTATTTTTGTTTATTTTTATTCCACGCGGACGGAGTCGCGGGCGACAGTTAGTTCTCTATATATGCGTCTCCATCGTAGGTTTAGAGTGTGCGCCTTTGACATAACTATCGCACATCTGTGTGATTGTCGATTGCTTCGCAACTAATCCAACTGATTAGTTGCACAACTAAGCGAGACTGTTTAGTAAAGGCGTGCGCGGTTTAATTGTAGACAACGCATCTGCAATTGTGGATGTCTATGTCTATGGGTAGCGGTTCCGCAATTTTAGATTCCGATGGCCGCTTGCTCGTTTGAAATGTTATAAAATAAATTTTGCAGGTGTCAGTTGACCTTGAGGGACAGGTCATCGACAGTTTCTGGCTCATCAAAGACAAGAAGACGAAACTATGAAATTCGCCCGACTGTAGGTAATTTACAAATTAGAAGTTAGAACAATAAATGAAATAATTAATTTGAAACAGAAAATCTAGTTTGAAATATACCAAGATACTAATGTTTTTTAGTTAGAAAAGTTAATCTAGAGGGATTTTTTTACATAAAAGTGATTTAAATATTGCATTAAGTTTTAATTTTGGTAAATTTTTTATCAATGTTAATTTTTTTAAATTAGTTTTGGGTTTAAAAATGTGTTATAAAACTAAGGAATAAAAATACAATTTTTAATAAAGTTGTTTTATTTAATATGCTACTTCGTATATTTTATCATTTGACCAGTTGGTCCTATCCTATACTCATGGTTTGTTAGTAAGAAAAAATATAGAATGTTTATAATAAAACATACATATCGTACGACTGTTTTTTAAGCTTATATATAAACAATTTAATGGCAAAGTAAAAAAAATACATTCAAATATCACAAACAGTTTGCGACAACATATTTGTACTGAAGGCGAGTGTACTGCAACTAAATATATATTTATACTATTTTATTATAAGGCACAAATTATCATATAATTTTAACTTACAAACAGTTGGTAAAACAACCAAAAATATGTAGAACTACTCTTATACACAAAATTTAGAAGAAACGTGAAATTTCCTTGCGCACTAAAAGACGATTGAAGCGCCTACAAGCTTGCTCATATTCTCTGTTAACTTATATCTCAAGTATACATACACTTATAAATAACTACACTATTTACAGAATCTTACCCATTTGGTGTTTACACTTAATTTTATTAAACTTAACATGTTAAAAATTATATTTTATAGATTTTAAGTTGTAACTACAAGTTTTTAAACACAATTCCTTTTTTTGTACAAACTAGTTTTAATGTTCAGAAGCATTTTAAAATACATTCCATTGAGACGACCGCATATAAGAAACACTCAAACTATACTAATATATCTCAAAGTATAATTCAAGCACCATCGAAACTATCAATGCGTCTGCCCTACGCTAACTTCCCCCTCACTTCTACTGAATCTAGATTTCCTAACATCCCCCCTCCCCAAGCTCACCTCCCCTTCACTTCTTAAAGGTAAAATGACACTGGAAATATCGGAACTATATTTAGATACAAGCGAGGAACCGCTCGACTCAGATATCGTAGGAATTTTACTTTTCCTTATTTTCTTTTTAAATTTACGTTCAATCTCCCCGAAGCTACTTATATCTGACGATGAATAATCGCCGTCTGCTGAACTTGAACTGCATTTATTGATAAATTTAACTGTTGTGGGTTTGCTTTCCAACTTGGATGGTGTAGGGTCCAGGTTGGAGAGGACATCGCGCGAGCTTCGAGGCAGACGTAAGCTGAACCGAGGCGATGACAGGTTGATCGACATCGCCAATTCGTTGATCTCGTTCAACTCAAGGCGTAGATTCTCGTGTGCGACTGCGGGGCTGGTCTGCCGGTCCACTGTCAGCGCCAGCGCGAGTGGTGACGTCGTTCGGGTCTTAGTTTTAGTCGGTGACGTCATCACGCTCCGCACGTGCGCTGGCGACGTTTGCGTATTTTTCTGAGACGCCGAAAAATTCTTCTTGCCTTCTTTGTCTTTAGACGTAGAGGGCTGGGTAAAGTTCTTTTTAAGTATATCAGAACACTCATCCATTATCAGTTTTTTAATTAATTCTTCGTTTAGTTTCTTGTCTGTTTCTTCTCTAGTATTTTCCGTAGGCCACAGGTCGTTGTGTATGGGTTGTATGTTTCTAGGCGATGTCTGTGTCGCTTTTAATGATATTTTGTATACGGGGTTGCTTTGAGTTGCGTTGTCTTGCATGTCTATGGAATGGACGAATTCAAAAATATCGACGGAGTTTTTAAGCGAGAGGTTTGACGATTTCGTGTATGTAGCATTGTGTGCGTGTGCTTGAACCTGATCAACATTCTCTTGTGGGTCTTTGGGAGCATTTAGTTCATCATCAGATAGTGAGTTGTCATGTTCCGTTTTTTCTTCCTCAAAATCGTCAGCGTATGTATGTTTATCACTTCTGTCGGTTTCACTTGAAATGTTAGATTTAGATGATACTTTATCCTTAACATTTTTTCTCAACGTTTTAGTAACGTTTCTCTCAATATCTAATACTTCCTCCAGCAAGTTTTCATCAGATGTGTTTAGAACATGTGTCTTCCCTTCTTTAATAGGATTGTTATGGAAGGAATTTTCGCGACTTGTTATAATTTTATCAAGGATCGGACTGAGAGGAACATTCTTGTCGGGTATGTCGGATAATTCTTTTTCAATATCACTCACTCGAATACCTCCTATTGTTAGTTTTGTATAAGGAATGTACTCAGCATTGTTTAATTGAGATTTTATGTTTTGTTGATCTCGATTTGCATTAGATTTCTTAGGCGATTTTTTTAACTTATGATTTGGACTTATTTTACGAATTCTGGACGTAGAAGGAAGACCGTAAATGGAGTTAATTTTTTTCTTCCATTCGTCAATATTGCGATGACTTTTTGTTGGAACTTTGATTTTAGCATTGTTTTTACTCTTTGTGTCAACGTTTGCAGATATTCCTCGAGATGGAATTCGCACTGGTTTGTTAACTTTTTGAATAATTCTATCCTGTATGTCTGAACTTACATTATTAGTTGAGTCGCTACTGTCGCAAGGTAACATTTTAGACACCTTTCTAACAGCGGGTTTAATGGGGGGAGAAGCCGCATGTACAACTTCTGGATAATTTGTGATTCTCTTCTCGACTTTAGGAGCAGATTCATGTTGCAAGGCAATGACGGCTACATTACTTGGCGTCTTTAAGTTTTCAACACTCACATTTTGTTCTGGTATGATATCCAATTGTAAAACTTTCTGTTCCCTCAATTCACTCCTGATATTGATGCTGGGCATTTCTTGAACATGCAGTGGTTTCTGATTACAATTCTTCACTTTAGGTTCCTCGTATATATAAGAATATTCATTGTACGCAACGAAAGGTCTAGCACTACACTTAGCATTATTAAGTTTAACATCTTTTACCTTATCACTAAAATCTTCTTCTATTTGTACAATTTTCGTACGCGATATACTTAAGTTCTTTTTACAAGTCTTTGTTGGTTTCGGCAGTCGATTTACTTGGACAGAGGCACTAACGGTTTTCGGTTGAGGTTTTATGCATAGATTTTTTCTAATTCCTGTTTCATTTTGAGATTTTCGGGGTAATGTTTTGTCGTCAATGTTATATCTATGGAATTTAGCATTGACAATTTCTTCAATGTGGATCTTTTCATTGAACTCTTGGTCTAGCGGGGTGGGCAGGACGGTGGGGCGCGTAGGGCGC
>NW_013525169.1:249140-252208 GCF_000836215.1 Papilio polytes
TTGTGACTATCCGGCAAGAAGGAGAAATGTTAGTAAAAATTCAATGATATCAATCATTACCATACATTTGGAAAATAAACCATGATTCAGATTTCTTACAGCGCCATCTAGAATTGAAGTTTAAAACAAAATGTATTAAAACAGTACAGGTTGTCGTGGTACTAGAAATCTGAATGATGGTTTATTTTTACAAAAGTATGGTTATGATTGATTTCAGAGAATTTTTATTAACATTGGTCCTTCGAGCCGGATAGTCATTGTTCGTTTTACATGACTAATTGGCTGATTACAGTTGTCATAAGTGTACGTACCATATATCGATCGACTGGATAAACCGTTGGGCCGGATCTCATCTGTTCGTGAGACACAGCGGCTCCGGCATCCGCTCGCCGCTCGCGCACCCGCTGCGCTCTGCGGACAAATATAAACACAATGTTACATGAGGCTAGTAAATAATGCTCTCCATGTATTAAAGCAATTTATTACACTTGCTTTTGGGACAAAATGTATCATGGAATTAGTAAAGGGAAAGAGGTTAGCTCCTGAAACACAAAACTTAGTTCAAGCGAAGGTATCAACCAAATTGGGTATGTATGAGTTTGAGGGTAAATGGTTGTGACTTTCGTACTTTTCGACTGTAAAATAAATGTTATTTAAAAAAAAAGAAAGTCGAAAAGCACTTATATTTATAAACCTTATAATGAATTTCTACAATGTATTTCATGAGTTATAATGTAATTTAAAAGATGTAATCATTGTCGTGTAAGACAAAATGATCTATTTGAAAATTACCTTTTAGACTACCACACGGATTTCTTTGGACACATTATTGACTTTGTGTAATAGATATCTATAAGAATATTTCATAAGGCAAACTAAAATTAATTTAAAATACAAAAAATATTTTTGTCAGTGACAGTGCAAAGGAAAGTAGCAATCTGTAAAAATGGAAAAGTATCTGTTTGAAAACTGTGAAAATTGTCAGTTAATTAAATCTTCTATTATTAATAACAATTACCATTAGCGCCTTCAACCGCACCAAGAGCGTCAAGATGGCAAAAATGAAATAGGCGACAGTAGTAACATTTCTAGAGGTCAGTGGAAAATCGGGCATAGGAGGTAGAAATAAAAATTCCCAGATACAAAATCACATCAATTGTATTTCACCAACATTTACATGAACGTCTTAATCGAAGCATTTCACTTGCTGCTTACAATAAGAAAGATACAAGTCTCAAAATTATTTCCATTGTCGACATCCGACAAACAAGCCTGAATCGCAGGCGGAACAAAAACTTCCCAGGTGACAAATATACAGGGAAACCTTCGAAAACCTATTTACAATACATTTGCTACATTACATACATTCAAACTGAAATGTACGAGATTCAATGGATTTCATCCCCGGCATATAACCTCTAAATACAATCATGAAATAACTACATTATTAATAAATTGTATATTCACTCTGCTACAAGTTTACTTTGAGATTTATATTTGTTATGTTTCATGCAAATAAAATTGATTTCCAGTATACATATATGGATTAAAAGCACTATTTTATAATAATCTATATCCTACTTCATAATCTACTTGACAATAACAAACCGACACGAGTGTATAGAAAAATATATTTACAATCACTCTGATGACCCATTCTACGTACCGTTGCATCTCTTAAGATCTCATCCAATGTACTCTCAGAGGTTGCGCACACCTTTGATTAAACTATCGCAAAACTGGTGTGCGATTGTTGATTGTTTCTCAGGCAATCCAACTGTTTAGTTGCACAACTAAATATCGAGTATGCACCTCCATAGTAGCTCATAGGAATCAAAGCCAGACTAAACAGTTGTGCTACAATTTAGTCAACGGTGTGCGCACCCAAATTGTTGCATCTATTATAACATTTAATCTGTCTGTAGAGATTACATCTGAGAGTTGCATCCCTTGAGATCTATAGAGATGTAACTATTCTCATGAGTCGGAGTACATTTCACAACATGCATATTTGTCACCTTAGAAGGAGATGCACTTTGTGTGCTCACAGAATGCCACTCTTGGCTTAAAATGAATCATAGAGGCCATTGCGGCCGGGCTACGGATAACACTAAACATCAATTTCGAATCTATCAGAATTACGAAGTCTATATTAACTCAATTCATTGGTGCTTATTAAAAAAAAAATGCAAATTATGCATTTTAAAAAGAAATAAAATAACTGAGTTATTGTACATATTTAAAATTGGAAATTAATTTTTTATAGTAAATATTATAAATAAAACTCGCAATTCTTAATAATACTGAAGGTACAGCCTTCTATTGT
This sequence comes from Papilio polytes, assembly GCF_000836215.1. Taxonomy (NCBI): domain Eukaryota; kingdom Metazoa; phylum Arthropoda; class Insecta; order Lepidoptera; family Papilionidae; genus Papilio; species Papilio polytes. Next base: position 251,467 of record NW_013525169.1, read on the forward strand.
GTTCAGTTCAGGCTATCCCGTATATTTACAAGACAAACTTATTTGTACATTAACTTGAAGTACGAGTTAGTTATTCATCTAAACTGCAACATATGGTACATAAACATGTTTCCCTTTAAATATTGTAGCAAAAAATAAAAAAAGAAAAATGTCGTGTTTCCAGTGGTACAGAAGCAAATTGTGAATAAACAATCGCTTTATAACCAAGAATAAGAAATATTGAGAAAATGTAAATCTTTAAATAGTTTATGATGCAACTTTGTGTAACATGAAAGAAAAGCTTTACATATAAAAAGCAAAAGTAGAGAAGTGAAAAGCAAATTGGGAAAACTTGTTATTTAGAGGTAATATTTCAATGTTTGGATAGATCTAAGTTCTGTCTCTTTTTGTTATTTACGACGAAAATAAATCGACATCCATCCAATATAAAATACTTCTCCATAAGTTGACATGTGACTCATTTTTATAAAGTATACTTTTAAAATGATTTGCATATTCATTACTTGTTACAGAATAAAAACTCGCGTTAAATCGTAGGCGACTGTCTCTGATAGCCTTCGAAATTGACACACTACAAACTGTTAACATTATGACATATATAATGATAATAATATAAGGATAATTATTCCACTTTATACAAATATAGCAGCGAGTTTTAAGAGTTCCTATAACGGCCGCGTTGCTCGCGGATCTGACAATTTGACAATTCACAAAATGACTAGGCTCGCCCCTGAGACAAAAA
>NW_013525169.1:252286-252452 GCF_000836215.1 Papilio polytes
GGACTTTGTCGAATCGGACGCAGTAACGGAACTCGAGCCACTCTCAAATATTCACAGTCGTAGTATAAAAAACTTTACACGATGCGCTTCAATAAATACAAATATACAAGGATCTACTCTGTACAAGGAGCGACGCGAATCCTATACGATAACCTACGTCCCGCCA
>NW_013525169.1:256462-265482 GCF_000836215.1 Papilio polytes
GCCGACCGCCGATCCAACACCCGACTACCCAACATTATTTACTCCAAGACAACGACTAAGCATGTATTCAAAGTTCCAATACCACCAGAACTTTGAACTATACTGCTATTTTCACCTAACAAATAAAAAAGCTTTAAACAAAATGAATTTGTGTTTCTTTTTATTTAAGAATGCCTGGTAAAAGCCATTTTACCCTACTCCCTATCTAAAAATAGATAGATAGGTAGGAGGCCTACCTATATTGAGAATACCCGTGCTTTGTTATTGTTTGTACCTATTTAAAGTAAAAAAAAAGTAGTAAAAAAAACTTGAATGAGAAATGTTCAAGCGACTAAAAAACTGGCGGTCGAGGTAAAATGAGTTCGTAAACAAAAAATGATTTAGCAACCGATAACAGTTACCTATATTTTCCAATCGAAATAAATAGATGCGAAGTTCGAGGGCGTTTATTCTAGTTTGTTGGTTGTTTAGTGTCGTGTCGATGTCGTGATGGGCGAATTGGGCGCATTGGACGACCGCGGCGTTGCGAGCTGCGCTACCCTGCTCGGACGACTCGATGATTTCACGATCAATAATTACGACGTAACTGTGCGCCGGTTGGCGGTCGGCGGTCGCAGTGAATCATGAAGTCTCAGCACACCCGAGCAGCGCCTCGATTCCGCTAACAGTGCCGACATTATTCAACGAAAGTAAACAGCTGCCTTCGTAGAATAACAATTAGCACTAACGCGTATAACCGACGCGCTCGATGCATTAAATTTCAATCTATTCTCGCGCGGTTTCCTTTCGGGCTGCATTCTGAATTATTATTACAGCAACGCGGTCGGATCCGGCTGTCGGCAGGGGCGGTGTGAGCTGCGGTGCGGGCGGGGGGGGGGACAACCCGTACGGCGGCCATCTTGAGACATGACGTCACGTGACGAGTCAGCCGAGCGGAGCGGCAACGTCGCTTACCATCATGTCAGTTCAGTTTGTGTTGTGTTGTGCTTTGCTTTTACAATAATAGAGGCCCATCAGTTTTTGTATGCGCCCGAGCCCGAGGATCGGGAAGAAACAGTTACGTGGGCAGGTAAATGAGGTGAATGACGAATCAACCGCGTCTCTCAATATAAATATAGCCGGAGATTCTTTGCGGCCTAAAGATGACATCGAGTACCCATTTCACAATACTGTTATCTAAATTTCTTATCAGTTTGCATTCATACTAACTTCGGCGCACGGCACATTGAAGATGCTACTGGCATATTTTAGATAAGAAAAAAAGCGCCTTATCTGAAACATTCATAGCTGACAAAACCAATCTTAAAATAGTACGAGCGATAACGTTAACAATTCATTGCTTTAATGTTGCAAATAATCAACTTATATAATTTTATATACTTACACTCTAAAAATCTAATGTTAGGCTATAGATACAACAGCATTGATAAAATTGCGAACAAGCGAAACGAATCATTGAAATTGTTAAGATATGGGCATATCCATATCTGATACCATTTTTGAATAAAAAAATTATCTAAAATAATAGAGGATAACATCGATAACTAGGGTGGATTATGTCAGACATCATAGATAAAGCCCTTATACGAGTCTATAAAGTTAAGCCAATGTTTTAAAACGAAAAAACTTTGACTACAAATGCCAGCTATATGCAACAAGAAAAACTTATATATTGAGTTTCACAAATTGTGAGAATTTAATTCAGTTCAATTACGTCTGAACTGAGACAAAGGATTTAATGAACGACGTATAAACGGGCGATGTTCTGCATCAAGCAATCAAACCCGCAGTTACAATCAGATAATTGGGCACTCTTTGAAGTTCTCAAAGCGGACAATGGATAATCGGATCGAGACTGCGAGAGATGAACACCAAAATCTAATATATAGTATTACATCTAGATTTTTGTAACTTTTACTATGTTGGTAACTGGTTACTTCAATAACATAGAACTTCTATATTGACAGATTTAAACTCTAAAATAAATATTTCAGGAAACTTAATTTGATTTTACGATCTGTTCTGTTTGAGTATACCTACTACTATAAAGCATAAACACAGTACTTTTTGGCGTAGGATGTCAGCAGCACAGAAAAATTTTAATAGTTCTCTCTTTAATAAAAAAACTCTACACTTACGACATACTTTAGGCTATGTATTTTCACGCTATTATATTTACGGGATAAACAAATTGAAAAAAAAAACCTTTTTTTTGGGAAAGGGACCATAAACTGCAAGTTGCCAACATTAAGGATGCTAATGTCAAAGGTCTTAGTTGTCATTTGTGCATTTAAATTTTAAATTTGTAATTGAGGATTTAACAAATTTATAATTTAATTCGGATGAAGCCGCATGGGAACAGCTAGTATCAGATAAATTTGAATAGTCATTCGAAATGTCTATTACCCTAGTTACATCGTTATTTCCTGTTATTGTCATAGTAGCGATTTAGAATCATAAAGGTTTACAATCGTAGTGAACACCTGGAGAATCGGGCAAGCTGTAGGGGATGCGGGAATCGATCGAGCGCTAAACAACGCCAGATTACAATCGATGTGAAAGTTTTATTCGACATCCCTGCATCCTGTATGATTTGACACAGCTGTTTAACGAATGTTAATAAATAAAGTAACGAGTTTAATCTACAAAAGCAAAGATAATGCAATAGAATGCAAAGAACACTGACAAAATAATAACATAGACATCATGAACATTTACATGTGTAGATGAAGGAATTGTTTGTTATGTGCTAATATGTAAAGAACATGCATTGGAGTGTTGAGAGGAGTGATGTTGAGTAATCGCGCGCTTCCGCCTCATGAGCACTTGTTTAAAGTAAAATTCGCACGTGTGTATTTACTAGTTGTAGGTATATCTTGCAGCTTCAGAAATCTGCACAGTCTCGAGGCGAGGCAGTTTGCGCTATAGCGTCCTCTATAGGTACATTGTCCAAGTATTGATTTTGCACAGCCGCCGTGCAGGGGTTGGGCGTAGTTTTCGCTCTTCTGTTCTTTGCTTTTCGCAAATATATTACCTACTGTTGTATTGTTTGATTTCAGATAGTCTGTACTATTTACGTTTTCTGTTTATTGTGTGGTAATATTAAAACTTGATGAGTTATGATTTACTTTACCTCCTGCTTCCCTAAAGTCGTGAAACGAAGCAGGAGTCGAAAAAGAAGTCTGGGAGACTACTTAAGTAAGACTACAAAAAGGCTGTCAGAGTGATGGGCAGCAGATGAAGTTAATTCATATTTTTTAACTGCTTCAAAATTGTTGCTAAGTCAACTCAAAATATATCCTAAGAAAAACCGTGTGTAAGTCGCCCTTTATTGAGAAAAAAACACGTTCCGTTGCAGTAATAGCGAACATTGGCCGAAGTCTTCTAGACTAGTGAAAATGCAAATTAGTGCATATGGGCGCAAATCGCCTAGTACCAAAAATACTATTTAGATTTATTATTGTAATTTTATTATAGAATATAGGCAATAAATGTGATTAAAATTATACTGTTATTTATAAAAGAAATGTTCATTAATTTAATATGCAGCAGACACTGTGTTGACTATTTTAAAAATGTTAAATGTTTAATATGCTGTTTAAATTATTAATTTACTGTATGAATATTCAAATTAAAATAGATTACTTTATTCTGAATTAAAGTTGATTATTTGCATTAAAGTTTATTTTATATTCATTCTGTTAACAGCGCCATCTGTTGATGGAGCTGTGTAAGAACGATATCTGTTCACATTTAATTAATGTAATCATGTTAAATAAATCATTAGAAGTTAAGTTAAATTTATCTAAATATTTATTTTGAATATTTAGCTATATTTCATTAATTTGTTTGTAGTTATTAAATTTTATTTTGTTGTACAGGAAGTCATTTTTCTGTCAACAAATCTATATAAAACGAATGAATTTTGTAAAAAAGACTCACTTCTATACTGACTATCGTGGCAAAATAAAGTAAACTAAATCTGGAGTGTGTATTTTGTGGTGATGGATTCTCAACGCGAAAACCCTGGCGTATCGCCGACATGCACGTATCCACAGCTTTGGGGAGTTGGTCGTGGTTCCAAGGGGCCGAGGGGCCGAGGGCCCTGGGGAAGCGACGCCGTGGACTATCGACCGCGGGAGTCGCGCACGCGCGCTACGCTGCGGCACGTGCGCGTGTTTGTTTACGCGGCCGCGTGTCGCACGCAGCACCAGACACACAAACATAAAGAACATGTTTCTGCATTGTGCTGTTACTACTGCAATGCTCGAACACAACTTACATGTACTCTGCTGTACAGAAAATAAGCTGGGTCCTGACTGTTACTGTAATCAATATGTTCACCGTAGGTGCGTCGCTAGAAATTGTACAAATTTGATAGCTGATAGAAGCTGGATTAGCACTAATATATTTACTAAATCACAACTAATACCAATATTAACCGAATAAAGTAAATTCAACACAGTTTACTAAACAACGAAATCTTTATTATTCTGTCGACAAAGCTGCTATAATTGTTTTGACCTCCAAATCTGTTTACTGTTCAATAACCTTTCCAGGAGTCGTGATAATTTGGTGGCATTCGGTGGTTACCTCGGAAGGGACGGAAGCGACCTCTGGTGCTCGCCGCTGACCTCATGGTAGGAAGGATAAACGGTGGATTTGTATGACGGTTGCTAACTCCGTCTATATCGAATGTAACGAATACACTCACGGATAAAGGAGGTCATATGTTAATTTTTCTTTTTGATGACGACGACGAATGAATTGGTTGAATAATATGTCGAATCGATAATAAAATTCCTTACAGAATTTTTTAACAGAAAGGAAAGCTGTCTAGCTACCAAACGCTGCCCGTAGACAATAGTAAAACGTGAAAGAATATTAGTTTAGTCACTTTGGTGGATGTACAAAAGGAGGACAAATTTGTGCCATGAAATACTTTCCTTTGTTCGAGTAGAGTATGTTAGTCTGGAATAATATAAACCTGAGCCGAATTGCTTCAACAAGCTCCGTAAGTTTTTACTAACGTAGATACACACAATTAGTGTAGATATCAATGTCTACTAACATACCAAAACCTTTTACGCTATTAAACCCACACCCACGTTGGTCCATTACGGTTAATTACTCGGGTGCTAATTGACTTGTATATTTATGGACATTAGGTAAGAATACTATATTAGATAGCAATAGGAAAAATGCAAAAACGCAGACATTACTTTTGTATATAAAGGGATTATATTATAGAGTACTTATTGAGTAATTCAAGAGCACGGAGAAAACTATGAAATTTATAGAAGATCTAAAGACATGTTTGTTTAAAATATCCCAAACTTTAGTAACAATGCGGGTGTGTGTATTGTGCAGACCGAAAATCGATAGTAAATTTGAACCGGATGTATTGAACGGGTGCGAATTGGAATGAGGTGGAAAAACAGTTGAACGAAATAAGCGGACGTCCGCGACTGCCGAACGCATTTGTGACCCCCTTTGACGATTCACCCTTGAAATACAACACATAGCTCGCGTTACAACAGCCCCATAGTACGTTACATCACCCTATACATTTTATTGGACCCGAGGCGTCGGAGGGGGTGGGGTATTGATTTGTGACGTCACCCGCCGCCCCTGCGAGCGGGTCGCGTCGGGAGCGCTAATGTGTCTGCAGGGGTCGACGATATATGCTTAGTTTTAGTACGAAAAGCATCATGGAGCATTATTCTGTATGAAAAAGATGTTAAAATTGAAGTATTACTGCTTTAAAATAAGTAGAAAGGATATTTTTAATGACAAATACATGTTAGGTGGAGTAAGACTGTCATTGTTTTTCAACACGTCATAAACTTATCAAAATACTTTAGACAAGAGAGCAATATATATATGGTTAATAGTCATTAAAAATGAAATTCAAAGGATAAATTGTATCAATACCGATAATGTAATTGCATACGATGATAATCATAGCGTGATCGATAGCTAAATTATCATTATTTTTATATCACAATCACAGTTGTTTTTATTCAAAATTGTACGCTTCATGATGTTTAAATATTTAAAAGTAGTAAAAACAAAATCAAAAGACACAAAGGAGTCGAAAGAAACTAACATTTGTTAAATGAATTCAACAAAAACATTACAATCACTGACCAAGGTTTACAAGAAAGTGATTATCACTAAAACATAGTATGCATAGATACACAATTACTATTGTTGACTTTAACAAAGACAGGTTAAAGGTCTTTATAACTGTAAACGGTAACTTGCATTATAATCCAGTGAAGTAAACCAATAAACCAATAGCTCGAAAAAGCGATTTGCAGAAACGATTCTTTTTCAATGAGAGCTCCAAATGTATTCGTACATTTGGGTATTCAAATGGAATAGTACAAAGGAATGGCTTTAGAGCGTAGTTTTCTAGACCTATCGTAACGTTGTCGTGCCGTTTGGCTCAGACGCTGCACCGCGGGGTGACGTGCTCCCTCGGGCTATCGATCCCGGGACCGAACTGCGCATGCGCCGTATCGATCTGCGCCGCAACGCGCTTGGCGTCTGGAGGCAACTGCGCCCATAGACAGACGCCTTCTACACAAATATATCTACTGATGATACTAGCCCTGGATTTATACATCTAGCTAAGACTTACTATTGTTAATTATCAACCTCTTTGATGAAAAAGATCATAAGAAGGTATTGAGATTTCGGCCAACAGTTTCTGGCTATTCTCCGCTCTGATATAGTGGTATGTGGATTTACCAATTCGGTAAACACGCAAATTATTGTAGAATGTACTACCATCGTAGTGTTTTTTTTAGTTTTAAAAACCAGACGAGTATTGGCGGCAAAAGGCAAAAGTAGATAACATTATACGTCCGTTCTTGATAACTTCGACGTCGGTTGCGAGTTGCTCTGTGTATACTATTAGTACACGCGTTCTTACTCATCCTATGAATATTGCTGGATTATTTATTTACAAGAATGACGAGACGCAGCTGAGTAAATCAGCTCATTGCGTCGAATTCAGCATGTATTTATCAAATACTTAATTACTAGAGAGCATGACTAGATCGTGGTTTGTTTTAAATGTATTTATGAAATTCCTGCTGCATTCTTTGTCTACGTAAAAACTGACATTGATCATAGGTGATTTGTATTCCTTACACATGGTCATTGAGTGACTATAATATTAATGTCGATTATCACAGCTCACGTCTTACCTTGTACGGTAGTATACTGAGAGGTTCTTAAGAAATCGTAATCTCTTTATATCAGCTTTTAAAAAAACATCATCGAAAACTTAATATCGACTAAAAAATGAAGTCCAATTTAACAAGTCTTAAAGAATTAGGGAGTAACAGTAATATGGTTTAAAACCTTAGACTTTAGTATGCATCATTAAGAACAGTGAAACCATTAAAAGGGCATTACCTAAATCATTTTAATATTTCCATTTAAGTGGTTTACGAGCTTGTGCGTAATCCTTACTGAGAAAACGTGATTAGCGCACAATGCGGGTTCATGGTCCCTGGTCACACGACATTCCAATCCGTCTACTTAATTCATCGTCTGTTCGCTTGTTTTCTTTAGAAAAAAACATTTAAAATTAAATAGTACGAATGTAAATGGAAGCGCTCAATCTTGTGCATTACAGTGAAACAGTCAGTGCCAGTAGAAAGCCACTAGTTACATTAAATCATTTGATTACGATATAGGACACAATATATTAATTGAAAAGACACGAAAAACTCTGTAGTCTGTAGAAAAAACTTTAATAGTCTTAGGGTCTGTCCAACCAAATTGTAAATTGACTGATAACAATCAAAAGTTTAAAATATATGATGGAAATATCGGATTTAGTTCCATTATCTGACAGTGACGTCATTTTTAAGCTATCTGAGCCTGTATCAGATAATGGTGGGATAGGATCTTTATTGTGAAACTTCATGAGAATACAAAATTAAATTAGACTGATATCACGGGCAGACAGTTTAAGAAGTTTTAAAGAATTAACTTGTGCAGCCTCACGGCGGGTAGTCGGGACGTGCTGGGTGTGTGGTGCTGCGGCCCCGCAGCCGGGATCAATACCCGCGCCCGCGGGATCCTTGGCCCGGTTCCACCTGACCCGGTCCGCAACCCGCTGACACCCGCCCCGACACGGCACTATATTGTATGCCTCATTGAGTTACCTCGATGCAAACATCTTGTCTAATATGTAGCGATTACAGAGTGTCTTCAACATTCAAATTCCCTTCTACAGATAGATAACGACTTCACACAACAATATGATTTCAATCTATAGCATCTAAGTAATACTATAAAACATTGAAAACCTGCTTCATTCTCCAACCACTCTTAGTTACTAACACTGTAATTTTAACAGGCTAATGTAGAAAATGATCACGCGAAGCAATTGATACTGAGGACAGTTCAATAGAAGAAGGGACAAAATCAAGAGTTAGGAAAAACAAAGAGACAATTTGAGATTTTAAATAATCCCTTTGTGAAGACGACATCTTAGATACCAAGTTGATCCAAGTAACTTCTCGATCGGAGATATTTCTTCCTCCTTTTTATAATACATCGGCGAAACAAGAACAAACACGCGTAGTGAAAAAGTAACATGTATAATATGTAAAAAGACGTTAACTTTTACCATCAAAAATCGACCCTTTCATATACGTATTCTAACAAAGACAACAAAAACGTTGACCGAGTCCGTTAAAGCCACCTGCTAATTAGTCAACAGGTGAAAGGATTCTTATCTAAATATGTATTTATTAGCTTTTTCCGTTATTGTTAAAGAAAAAAACATTAACTTTTTCGTTTAAATTTAATTGGATATGACTAACTCCATCTGCAGTTTACTGGAAAACTTAAAGATTATGTACCGCAGTACAAGATGCAGGGTAGGTCGGTCAGAGCACTAATCTGGTACTGCGAGGGCTTGCGGTGCGCGGCCGGTCCGACTGGTTTGCGCGGACCGACTGGTTAGGCGAGGTCAGGCCGCCGTGACTTACGAC
>NW_013525169.1:265918-274063 GCF_000836215.1 Papilio polytes
TTCCCCGTCCCGCCACACCCCGCCCCGCATCACACAAGAAACTTGTTTACTAAATAAACTACAATTATATAACATCAAGTTCAAATAACGTTCTATGACGATATCACATCGAAGTTCAGACGTATCCTGTTTTGATAAAAATATTAAGTATCAGGAAGACGTATATTTTACTAAACAAGGAAATAAGACAAACTGATTGTAATATTGACAAACGTGTTAAACATATGATTACGTCAATTTCAAACAGAATTAAATCATGACGACACATTGATAAAAACTTGCAATAGTATAGAAAATGTAGATGCTAAATCGTTGCAACTGTTGACAAAGGAAGCCTGACCATGTTACTACGTGCATCAAAACGGTAACAAAAACAAGTGTGTCCAGGTTGTGTGGTTTGCCTGATCTGCGGTTGTTATGTTGGCTGTACCTAACAACGCACAGGAAATTCTCCGTGTAATTAGTGCGCTCGTGACCGCTTGACGCTGACTTGTTGTGGTTATGAACAATGACTACTTATTTATATGCTATATTTAAGTACATTTGTATAAAATTTCCTATTAAAACTGCAAACAAGAATCTGCTGAACAATATACAATGTAAATCCATTGATCAAAATTTAAAAGCAAAAGTAACAAAATTTTTACCAGGAAATATAGATATGCAAAGTAACACTTATAGATACCCAGGTATTGCCATGTTTGCTAAAGGTTTGTGCCCTGTTCGATGTTAGGGGGTCGGCAGACAGCGCGCCTATTTCACCCAAAGGTTCATAGGATCGCGACTTAAGGAATAACGTTTCCAGCAAATCGTAAGTATATCGCAAAAGTCATATTTGTTATAATAGATAAATTTACTTCTGAGTTATTTGCGATATCCAAGTGTCCATGATAAGCTTTCGTAGAACTCATGTTATCCAGCCAGCGTGGGTACCAGCAAACACGGGCACATTGATAATGCTATCAAGTACTTTGTCTGTTTGTCCAGGTGCGGCGCAGAAGGTCACACGAACATATGTTACAAAGATTCCTTGAAGCTATTTGCGAACTCTGATAAACCGTTTTCCTTAAAATATTCATTCATGCCGTTTACGACTAAGAAACTTATTGACAAATGTAGAAAAACCCAGGTTATTAAGTAAATAAAAAATCGGAAGACTTGATTCGATTGTCACAAGTGCAAATACAAATGAGAATGTACTTTTAAACAAGATTGAGAATTAATAAAGATGGGTTGTACCTATTATTTGTTGATATGACAAATAAATGCTGTGTTTTTAAGTTGAAATGGTTGAATCCACCGGGGAAGAACCTTAACTAAAATGCTTAGATTTTATTCAACGAAACAATTACTATACAAAATCTAATCATAACATCAATACCACAAAAACCTTTAATAGCACAATACAGTTTAAATACGATAAAATCTATGGTTTTGTTCAATAATACTTTCGAATATTTCCTTATTTACCAATTTGTAGTCGACTCCGGTTTAAAGTTACATAACAAAAATGTTTACATACTGTATGAAAATATTTCTCGACTTGGAGAGTTGCTGATAAGCCTCTGATATGGGGGGAATTTTAATATGTACGTTAGCTTTAACTTTAACGAAGTTATCTAAGACCTCTTCTTAATTTTTTTAGGGCAGTTTCTTCGTTGCGTTGTCGTCGATAGATTTTGACGAATTGTTACTTGGCTAAAAATGGATAAAGAATTAAATTCTTTTCAAATTATATTGTGTATATCACTTGTGTTTAAATCTAAAACATTATGTCCATACAAAACTGTTATGACAGTTGTATAATTTGGTAACAAGATATTGCTCTGGGGTGTAGCACTATCTAGTTCGCACGTTAGTCCTGCGTGCCTGATAACTCCTATCAGTGGGGAACTTCCACGCGTTAACCGCTGCTCTGTACCACTCCTCAATGTGCCATTTCCTATGTCATAATCAACGTCCTTAAAATTCTTTCAAAGACGTTAAAATATGTAGGTGTTTTCAAGTGAAGAGCAAGTAGACACTAAACTAGCGTGTCGTGATCGAATATATGCTAACACTAGCTGTACACGTGCGGCTTCGTCTGCATAAAATTATAAAAAAAAACTTTATTTTATTGTTTACATTTGTCAAATTATCAATTGCAAATGACATGACATGATGACAAACTATGGCAATCTTGCTTTCTTGATGTTGGAAGCAACTTATGGTCTTTTTCCCACATTAGGGTTTTCATTTAAAATATTTACCACCTAAGTTTAATGGTGTGAAAATATATAGCCTAAAGTTGACGTAAGTGTAGGGCGTTTTATCAAAAAAGGAATTATTCAAAAACATGCTGTGATTGCTGACATCTTAGGCAACAAAGAAGTGTGTGTTTACGCTTTATTATAATAGTATAGATTGATGCTTGCGACTTTATCCGTTCTGTTCTGATAGTATGAACGTGAAACTGTCCGTAGCAGGCATTAAGTGAACTTGGAGATGACACCAAGTATAATATCAAAGTGTCTTACATGTATGACGAGTGGACAAAGTGTAGACAAGACACGTCGCACTCGCATGCCACAAACAACTGATAAGCGTTATCTACGCTGACGTCATCAAAGCAAACTGTCAACTTAATGATAATTTTTTTAATGCTACAAATGACGAAATATTTAATTAATAACATCATATTGCATTTATACATGAGACATTGGAAACCGAATACTAATGTATGTTGGTTTGCACAAAAATATATACTTCTAAGAGAAAAATTTAAAATCTATACTATTATAATAAAGCGTAAACACACACTTCTTTGTTGCCTAAGATGTCAGCAATTACAGCATATTTTTGAATTACTCTCTTCAATAAAAAGCCCTAAACTTACGTCACGCTTTAGGCTATATATTTTCACGCCATTAAACTTAGGGGGTAAATATTTTAGATAAAATCCTAATGTGGGAAAGAGACCATAAGTTGCTGCCAACATCAAGGAAGCAAGATTGTCATGTCATTTTGCCATTTGACATGTAAACAATAAAATGAAATTTTCATAATTTTATGCAGATGAAGTCGCATGGGAACAGCTAGTTAACTATAAAAATAACTACTTACATCAGCAACAGACTGTCAACTTTATTTATGGTAACAATCCTATTGTTCGATTAATATTTGCGACACGCTCTATCACTGAATTTCTTTTTATAGTAACAATCGATACGTCGAGATAAGTCTGAAAGACATAGTAATGTAACTGATATACAAAGTTAATTGTGAGACAGACCCTGGCAACGAAAACGGATTACATTTTGAGCACTTGACTTTGAATCTTATTGCCTTTGACTAAGACTTACGTTTGTGAGTAATGTTACTAGGATGTTGGGAACTGCGAATGGTAATTTAGATAAATGTAGCACGTGATTATACAGATAACATATAGAATATAATATAAATAAAATCATAACAGAAGCATTATGTAATTGTAATATCTGTAAAAATGATATATTTGCATTACATTTCACTAAAGAGAAATAGTTACCAGTAAAGTTTCATTGTTATCCATAGTACTTAAATATAAGTCGTTAAATCAAGATATTCGTTATGTTTCTTAATAAAAACATAGGAAAAACGCAATTCAAATTAGCCTAAATCTACGTTAATTTATCTATCAAGGTACGATAAAATCAAGTAATTAGTCGAAAGACGCAAACGATTGTCGCGCGATAAAAATTCAATGTACTGGTGTTTGCCGGCCACTTCACCGCAACATCGATCCTGATAAGATTACCACTTGCGTCAATGCAGCGCACCAACACATTTTATCAAACCCTCGCATGTCATAGACCTTTATGTGGAGCAATTTTACTGTCATAATCTGATAGAATGCATCGATTTATCGCCCACCACGTGATCTGGCTTACGGCAAGCGATACCAGTGAATATTCTAGATTACCAGGATATTGTTATGTTCGATAATTGAATGGGTAAATGTCTAAAATGCTTGTTAGTTCTACTGTCAAGAATCGAGAGCGAAATAATGTATGACAGATATATGACAATACTGTTAACGTATGGTACAGTCTTCTAAATCAGATATCTGTAGGCGATATTTAATGATGATACGATAGATTGAGAAGAGGATTTTAGAAAAGGTAGGTTAGGTAAGGTTCAAGCAAAGTTGTAAATGTTATTAGGTAGATGATTCTACAAAAAATGAAATACAAATTTGTTGTAAGCCATCATTAGCGCATGTCAAAGCACGAGAAACTATTTAGAGCCTAAACATTGGCATTACGTGAACACTGTTTACTCTGGCAGCGATGTTTACACGCGTAGTCGGAGACGAAGCCAGGAGGCAGCCGGCAGCCCGTAAATGGTATTTCCAAATTCATATATTTATCAAATCAAACAAGACATGCGAATATTTGTACATGTCATGTATACTTTAAATTATTTCCTTTCCGTATCATTCTTAGATATTTTGATATAGCGTTATCATTACTGTTGTAATTTGAATATTGGAAATCTGAGCAACTGTTGCACTATGGTTATTCCTTTATGTAAGTCCAGTAGGTACAGAAATAGTGTAAACAGCGTGACCTGTGAGCGTCAGTTACTTATGCAACGCGCGTCGTCCGCGACAACACAGCAGCGCGCACGACGCGGCGGACAATCAAACAGACAGTAGGACAAATGTCAAGGTGAATGTGAAAGGAAGCGCGTCGTCGCCGCGTCCGGCGCCATCTTGAGCGGCCATCTTGCGCGACGCGCGACCGCATTGATTTAGGCCACGCTACACGATCTATGCTATCACTATCTGCGACACAGCGACATTGTTCATTCAACACAATCCACATCATGCAGCTAAATATTATAATAAATACTAGTATATTTTCAGCGCGTATTAGACGCAAAGTTATGGACTTCGTATTACGTTATTGAAGAACGTTTTTACATACGTAACATCCTTAGCTGGTATTATTGCTGGTAGCTTAGGTCACGGGACCGAACACAATAATTGATTCATTACGACAACGAATGCAGTATCATTATTTTCTGTTGACTCACAGAAGGGTTAGTCAGCATTACTTTTACTTCTATCAGATTACCTCATTTGGTAAATTTTAACAAAAACTACTTAAACGTGAAAAATCTTTTAGATCAATTACAAAGTTAGAAATAATCAAAAAAAGGTTAAGCAATAATCATGCAAAATATATCAAAGGGCATTAATGCTGGTTGGTGGATGATTAACTATTTTCCTTCCATAGAAACTAGGATGTTCAAAAAGACTCGAGCAACTACAACTTGTAAAAGGCGCTTCGACGAAACAAATCATATAAAATAGATAGATGATACAATTGTAACTGAATGAATCGACTGACGTGGTGTTGGCAAGGTGAGGTATACTCCCCTCCCCTCCCATTCCCCTCGCTATCAAATGGGTAATAACCGCAATTATACAAACACGCAGCCGTCGCGAAGGTCACCATTAATAGCTTTGTCCGTTAAAGAAAACCTATTCGTAACGATTACGTCAAAGTTGCGTAAGCTCTCGAGTCGCCGGACTCGGTGATACCAACTGCCGTTACAAATTAGCATTTTAAACACAATAAAACACGATTCGCCTCCATTTGCATATGAAACGCTCATTTATAAATTTTCCATACGTAAAGTAGTAAAAAACATCGCTATTCGAGAGCATGTTAATAATATCCAGTTGTATATAAATACATTCGTTTACTAAAACGAATAATCAAAGGTCACACACCTGTTTGTGCTCACGTAATTATGTGCTCATATAATTTCACACTCAATATAAGGATAATATATTTGATCTAGTGCGGAAAAATATTTCTTACTATAACGTAAAAGCAGGAAAATGACAGCTTATATAACACGTACAAAAATTAGAAATGCTGTTTCTTATCTTAAAAAAGAAGAGAATAGATAGGTTAAACCTTACTTCTTACTAATATTATAAATGCGAGAGTTTAGATGGATGGATGTTTGTTAGAGTTTGTAGCCTAAACTGCTAAACGGATCTTAATGAAATTTGGCATAGACGTAGAGGATAGTCTGGAAGAACACGTAGGATACTCACTTGATTTTTTTTAATTCCACGCGGAAGAAGTCGCTCTCAATATCTCGATTGCTCATAATACACAAGAATTTAATTTAGAAAGCTATAATAGAGGAATTAAAGTAGCAAACGGCAAATATACACGGATTTATTCCTACCCTGATAGACAAAGAAGGTTGTAGAACTGATTTAGTGTAGAATATTAAGTAAGGAAATGAAATGCAAATGTATCAGCCACGGCCCCATTGGGATGCAGCTCTGTCCGACACGGATTGGATTAGAATGCGCAGTTTCTGCTTCAGCGGTAACAATAAAACAAGCATTTAACGCTATAGTTTTAATGAAATTACTCGTTCGCTCGTGCGACACTCTGTAACGTTTCTATAACGGATTCGATTCCAAAGATAATTTTGAATTCTGTGTTTGTCGATTTCTTTCTTAAATTATAATGAAATACTGCAACATACCTATTTGACAATTTTATTCCATGATGACAATCCATATTTAATTTAACGATTATTTATTACAATGCTATTTTAAAAATATTACAACTCGTGATACATGATATCAATTGGTTAGCCTATCGTTGATAAGAAATCAACACGTATCTATCTTTCGCTATTCTGTGATCGAACTGTCGCTAGGCTCCTTTTATTTCTTACAATTGTTTCTTGTTCATATATCAGCCTCTTAAAATATATAAATCCACTTGTTACCAACCACTTTCAGTTATAGTACCAGCTATACGTTCAGCTCAATCTTCGCGGGCAAGAAGCGTAACAGCCTGCCAGAATGCAGTGCAATTAGCCGCCGAAACGTTTCTCGCGGTTATTTCTGATGAACAATGGCATAATTAGTGACATATTCCCAACGACGAACAACGAACTGGATGATTGTTTGCTGAATCTCGTTACGGAATCTATCACAGGAATAGAAAACGGTATCATCAATTATTGATATAAAATGTGCAAAATTTCACAAATGTGTAAGCCAAATGAATTTTTTAACAATCAGATATTTAATTCTATTGATATTACATTTTAATAGACAGTTCTAGATGTTGTTTATTATAAATCTTTGATATTAGAAGCAAGTATAATATAAATGGTAGAATGTAAATCTACAAGACATGAATCAGGACAGTGATAAATCATTAGTAACTTGGCGGTTGGCAGCTATGATTTCCTGACTGAAAAAAGCAGTCGGCATGCCCGAGTGGCGGCCGAGCGGAGCGGTGCGGGGCCCGTGCGAAAGTTCCCACACTCCGCGTGCATTAGCACTTTCCCAGGGCAAGGTGTGAGGCAACGACCGCCCGGGGTGGGACCTTTGTTTCGACATCTCAGCTAGAATTCAACACTAGATAGATATCTGAACTATTTTTGTTCGCTTATAGACAAACTACTGAGCAGTTCATAATTGCGGTTTTCAAATACTAAAACACATTTAATATTATGCCGGAGACGTAAAGTACGTTCACATATTTGAGTCAAAACAAGTTCTATAAACTACGGTGCGAGCTGGGGCGATGCTTGAATACCCTATGGAGAAACCGGTCGCGAAGGAACCGCGATCTGGTTTGCAGCGCTCCGACTGACGACTGTACCATACACGCGAAAATTTGCTCGATTGTATTATAAATACATATATATGTACAATTCAGGGTCAATGTGAATGTTACGAAAGGTGATATGATTAAGGCGTTGCATGTTTGGCGTGAAGTAGTTATTAGTGTTTTTTTTTTAATTTCTTCTGTTCTAACTTCCTGTGATCTGGATGTATGTCAGCAACCTAACAGTGTAGTCCTCATGCGATTGTCACTAGGCAAGCCAAGTTATCTCTTAACATTTACTTGTACAATAGGAACCTACCACAAAGGGTTAAAAACGTGAGACTTTATTTATGTATATTTAACACAGACATTTAAATTGGTATGTTTGTCCTTCAAACATCAATGTTAGAAGGCAAATTATTATTTTCAAACTAGCACTCACATGACAAATTCCGTACAAATAAATCTACGTGGGAAGCTCGACGTTTTAAATAAACAAAGTTGTCTTTGTACGATACGAATTAAA
>NW_013525169.1:274148-307900 GCF_000836215.1 Papilio polytes
CCCCCCCCCCCGCTTAGGACGGGACGCTTTGACATGCTGACGTGGTCTTCAACACTTCAACAGTTAGACCACCGCATCTAATTATCTCATTTAATTATGTATTATTAGTAACTCTTTATTGAATTAAATACTTAGGGCCTGTCCCACCGAATTGTAAATTGTCTGATAACAATCTAACGTGTAAAATATGTCGTCATTTTTAAGCTATCTGAGCCTCTATCAGCCAGTGGTGGGACAGGCTCTTAGTAGACTATTGCACTGTACCGCTTGGAAACATTAACAGAGTAAAAGCTATACATATATTATTTCATAATTATTTGTGTAGGCGACACCGCGAAGTCGAGGCCTCTTGTCAAGTAGCCAATGCAAATTTGTCGAAGGGGAAAAGCTGGTGTGTTGTTGAGTCACGTGATGGGGAAATACGCTCAATGTCTATATAACGACCACTCTTTACATAAGTACTAGTAAATATACCACTTATGTAAAACTACACCTCATAAATATCGCTTATTTCATAAATAACACGCAAATGTAATAAAGAAGGATTTGCTGTCCTTTGTTAAAAAAAAATCTTTTGTAGTGATTATCTAAGGAAACATAAACTCAAATATGTATTTAACTTGATAGGATCATTGAATAGTTTCATATTACTGTTTTAAAATAAGTAGAGGAATATATACTTACAGTTAATTATAATAACATTTTAAGTACACGAGTCCTGGTCACGTTTTCGCAGTCATAAGCCAAAAAATTAACTTAATTACTTTCACAAACAACTTCAACTCCGACAAAAAAGAACCTTAAAGTTTGAAAAACTTTGCAAACAATTTGTCGGTCTTCTTTGATAACTGTTGCACAAGACGTAAAAGTCACTCGGCATATAACGTGACTAAAACACTTTGGTACTCACTGAGAGGAAAAACGTTTAAAAAAAATCCACCGGAAATGGGAATAAAAGATACCGTTGCTATCTGCTATGCAGCGGCCTTACCTGCAACAAAAGAATCCTCGTTAGAGCTATTGTTAACATAACAGATAAGAAGGGTTAAAGTAATACAGTTAAAGTACAGTTGTGAACGTAAAGTTAAGTTGTAACTTCAGCTACAAAGTTGCGATTAGGCATTGTTACTGCAAAGTTGCATGTTGGTTTTAAACTAAATAAATACGCTCAACTATGTAACATGCCAGCGGCGTTTGGAGTTATAATAACTGGTCGTCTTAGAAGATTTAAAAATAAAAGAAAAAATCCCCGGTGGTCTCTAGGCCCGCCTCCCGACGCCGCTCTGCAACTTCAAGTAACGGGACTGTTAGTATAACTGTTTATCCCACTTAACACCTTTAACTTTTTTAGCGGCTCTGTATACTAAAGTGATTGGAACTTAAGAACATATTGACACACTGTATAGAGTTTTATCTTGATTTTATTTCCAACAGTACAAATATTAGCGATGATGGTGTGGAAACGAATCAAGATTACCCAAGAAATTTCGACATGTATTTGCAGGAAATGCTGCAATTATCTCTAAATAGCAGCAGATTAACGTCGTTTTCGTGCAGTCGTTAGTTGATTGCGATAGCCGGTAGCGTGTCCTCAGCGTCACGTCAAACTCGCGTGATGCACGCCACCTAGCACGGTGCCCGCTCGCGTGTCACTCGCAATCGAACCCCGCACGCCCGCACCCTGTCGCGACACTATCTACTTAATAGACCGTTTCTTTTCAAAGATACTTGATTAAATTTTGAGTCATACAGACAAACGGAATAACGTAATACAAACCAAGAAAGAGTTAGGTTAGATTTCCGTCGACATCTTCAACTGATTACTCCCAATGAGTTGTTTTGTTTCTGCCATGAGTCTGACGCATACATGCTTACATAGGGTTGACAAGCAATTTAAACGAACTCAATTGATTTTATCGATCGCAAGTCCTCAGACATACAAGCAATGCGGGCACATGACAACAGACAAACATTATTGTTCTTCAATTGGTTGTCTCATGACCAAAAATTGCAAAAAAAAAGGAATGTTCTTATTGAGTAAATTAAAGCTATCTGCGGTTAATGGCGTTAGGAGCACAGGAAGAGCGTGGCGGGACAACAGCGTGCAGCACGCACATACGTGACACGCGGTCGTAACGCCACGGCCTGGCCTGCACGCAAGCCTCACCTCAGCGGCTGTCGTTCGTGCTATAGCCCCTAGTGGTCACGCAACGTGTTAGAAAGCTATACACGTAGACTAACATTTGTTTGTACACGTTTGTCGTAATTAATATGTATATTTATATTCTTCAGAAAGATGACAGATATTTATCTATATGATAAACAATACTCAAGAAGCAACTTATAGATATCTGTATCTCAGCTTGTTAGAATCACGTGCATTACTCCAAAGCACGTGAATTGTATACTACAGTTACTGCGCGACACGTGATGTTCTTTCACAAATCGGATTTAAATGTTTTTATAGCATTATTAACCACTAGCTGTTCCTCGCGATTCCGTCCACGTGAAATTTAAAAATATAGCCTATATTACTCACAGATAAATTACTTTTCTAAGGGCGGAAGTTTTTTTTAAATAGGCCCAGTAGTTTTTGAATTATTTCAATGCATACAAAAATACAAATCTTTCCTCTTTATGATATTAGTACAGATGAGAAACGCATGTCCTAGCTGCAAAATCATGGACAAAGACACCATACTAATCAGTTGAAAATAGACGTTTTTCATTGTGGTAGTATATTTGAAATAAATAAACCAGTCTACAATATAGCGTGTTTGGCTTGGCGAAGTCGCGTGTGTACCACCAGTAACGCAGGCAGTGGTCACGCGGCCGTCGGGGAAATATTTTGGTAGCCCCAATATGTCCAAATGAGCTAGAATTCCATTCGTTAAACGATTTATTCTACTTTTTTAGTAATTGCCTCTTATATGAGTTCGAAACACGCAGATATAATGGTATGTGAGTATAGCACGAACGTATTTGAAAAAACGTAAATGCGTTACCAACCGTTATTAGAAATATTGGGTTAAATTCTTTCATAATACAGTAATTTCACAATCAATAAAAGAAGCTAATATGCATCTGAATAATATAAGTTATGTCCTATTTTAATATTCTTTATTTACCTGGTTACCTTACAGAAATATTCTTGCAACAAACTTCTCATTTACAACACTGCCAGATTCTCTGAATGTACTTGTTCAATATTTTGTACTTCAATACTTATTTACGTTTCCTGTTAATATAACCAGCAATCAGGTTTAATACCTATAAGAGCAACATAGTTCCAGTCAAGAATTAGCCTAGTTACGTGGTATTCGCGAGGTATCTTTGCGGCTTACGTTGTCGGCGCGGCTTGCGGCGGCCGTAATCTTTGACATTTCGTGACTGGCAACTGCCACTGGCATCGCGTGTCGAAGCCAACTAGACTGTAGAAAAATTTTATTTTAACTCTGATACTAGTCTGATTGTTTCTCAAGACTATCTTTCAAGGGATAGGAAAGATTGAATTACTTGTTGTTTTGTTACGACAAAGGAAAATATTTCATCGAATGCCTTGGATTTTATTTAAATATAGTTTCAAATGTATAACGATAAATAAAAGTGATATAGATATTGTTATAAAACGTGAAATAATGTTGTTTTTTTGTATTCTGAACAGTCAATCGCAACACACTGATAATAAATGAAATTAATGTATTACGAACAATAGTCACGATATATTTTACTTGGTAAATATGTCGCTTTATCGGAATACGTGTCAAAACATTATAAACAGTCATTATTTTCTTATCAACATTACAAAACATATTGGGAAAATTCGTTTAAAAGGTTCTAAATATAAACAAATCCGATTTTTAAATATGATGAAGTCAAACCTACGTTTGACATTTTTTTAATTCGTTGGCATTATTTTATTACTGATTAAAAAATAATAAAATAAAAGCCTATGTTACTCACAGGTAAATTAGCTATCTAACGGTGCAAGAATTTTTAAAATAGGTCCAGTAGTTTTTGATTTATTTCAATACATACAAAAATAAAAATCTTTCGTCTTTATAATATTAGAACAGAAGTATAGACTGCACACATCGTGAATATGCCCTCTACAACGTCAAACGAGTGTAAACTAACTGTCCCGTAAGATACTCTAACCTCAGAGCTGTTCTACAACAACTTATTTATAACGCAAGTGCGATAGTTGACGTGACAGGGGCGGGGGTGTGGGGGGGGGGGAAACTCGTCCGCGCCGACCCAACGTATGATAACGAGTGATAACATCGCCATCCGCAACTGCCACAGACAGCGGTGGTCGTTTGGAAATATTCCACTATTAGGAAATATGCGACGATGAACTTTAACATTGCTTTATCTGTTTGAATGTAATTTTCTAGTAAAAGCTGATAAAAATAACACTGCTATAATTATGACCATAGAGTAAAGAATAAAAAGTAGTTTAATCTATCTTCTATCATCTTCTTTCATCGAAGGGAGCTGACATAGACGGGCATTATAGGCTACTTCTTTTAATCTCAATATTGCGTGGACCGAGTCGCGGGCAATAGCTACTCCGTCATATTTTTATAGCGAGAAAAAAACAATAACCGAATCACGCGGTAAATTCATGAAACAAAGTTATATAGGTATATTCAAGTATATACTGCTTATGCACTGAATGGAGAGACCTAAGCATACCTAATGTTTAATTTGCATCGCTGACATTGCGCAGTCAAGTTCAAGATCACGATAACTTACACCCGGCCAGTCATGCGCTCCTGGTATGCGCTGATAACATAACAATGCGAAAAAACAATAAAACTTGAAAAACAGCGACAAGTCGATCATAAAATTAATATCACGTCATTGCAAGACATGTTTCCTTTTAAAAGCAAATAGTATTAAACAGAAGACGGTGAAAAATGTTGAATTCCATTTCTATCCTCCATCTGTTTTGTGACGACGATGAAGGACGCACACCTTTGACAAAACTATATCACAACTGTTGTGCGACCGTCGATTGTTTCGCAGCCAATTCAACTGTAAAATTGCATAACTAATAATCTAGTAGTATGCACACCTCCATATAAGCTCATAGGAATCAAAGCAAGAATAAACATTTTTTTATTTTATTTAATTGTGCGGTAGTTTGTCAAAGATGTGCGCACTCCTAATGGTGGATGGGAGGCATGAGAAGGGGAAATATCCGCTTCATGTGCCTCTCTTTCTCCATCAATTAAACGCATCTGACGATGTCTATGGGCAGTGGTCGCTTCGTCTTTTCGGCGAAATCAGGTGGCCACAGACTTGTTTGCCAACTTAGCATAAATCACGATTCAAAAAAAGCTAAACTATGATCGTAATTTTATGCAGGATCTGTCTATATTTTCACACAATTAATAACATTAAGATAATTACATAACCGTGTTTAATGTACTTGTGGCTTACAAGCGGTGATAATGTCAGTTGGCATGTTGATATTCGTAACGCGCTGTAATGTGGATAATAAAAACAACATTATGAATAGATAAGCGACGAGATCGACCTTATCAATGTTCACGTAACTACACAACGTAATATTTGACAAAACGATGTAAACTCGTGAAGAGACTTTGGCATCCAAAACGCAGCACTAGTAAAACCATCATAGATGGATGTTTGTTAGAGTTTGTAGCCTAAACAGCTGTACGGATTTCGATGAAATTTGGTATAGATGTAGAGGATAGTCTGTAAGAACACATAGGCTACTCACTTTTGTTTGTTTATTATTACAAGCGGACAGAGTCGCGGACGAAAGCTAGTACAGTTATATCATTACTTACAATGATAAAACATTAAAAAATAAGTATAAAAGCAGCTTTTATGTAAACCATAATCTTATATACTTCTAGCTAACATAGTTGAAATATAAAGAAAATACTATACTATTTCACATAATTTTTAAAACTATCTCTGTATAATATAATAGTTTGCGACCTCACCAAAGAAATTACCACAATTCAGGTTATAAGTAAAACTGGAATTAAATATTAATAGCATTTGAATAAAATTTGATTGGTCGTGACGGCGCAACTTGGGACCACGCGGCAGCGGCATGCACGGTCGGTGTATATGGTAAACTCCATCATAATAAAATAGGAGTTTTTGTTTTCTGATGATTATCTGAGAGTCCTTCACTTTAATAAAATTTATAAATAGGTTGCTTTACATAAAAAATAACGATAATAACCGCAGCAAATTAATTGTTCATTACTAATATCTATGGTGCTAATATTTGAGACAATTAAAAATCATTTGAACATATGTTCCCTTCCCTTCCCTTATATAAGGGCAAACGGTAACTCATACGAATATCATGTTATTCATCTCGTAAGCCCAGAAGTATCTAGGGTTGTCACTTCATGTTTGATTGGAATTCTTCTACACTATATAAAATCAGACCAGTGTAAGACTGGGTAGAACATGTAAATGAATGGCATTATCTTTTGCTAAGAATAATGGGTTGACTAGACATTTTATCGCTTATGGGTCTTTATTAAATATTTCAACCCTATTGGTATCTAATGTAAACAGAGCTCAAGGACGTGGCTGATCCGGCCGCAGCCGATAGCGCTGTGCGGCGCAACTGCGCAGTACAGTGCTAGATAAGGCAGTATCCAACATGCTAAAGCGTCCACCGACAGACCATGTATGTTTATCAGAGGACTAGGGCTTTACATTGAGTTGTAAGCCGATACTCGCTAATTAAAAACAAGTAAACTTTTTTCCTAAATAATCTGTAATTTCTATTAAAAGTAAGATCTGAATCTGGTTAGAAAACGTGACACAAAAAACGTGACATCGTTAAGCATTGTTATCGAAGCACTGACAAAGAATAACCTACGTGTTACAAACAAACAGAACCCATAATTTACGATATACACAATGTTGAATGTGCCAGACTTTACACGCAGTCATAGAGGCAGCAACTATAATTTCATTCTAAACAATATGATGAAATTGTAAATATCTTAGTATAGACAAATAGTGTGTGCAATATCTATGGGCGTGCAGCCATCGTCCTCGTATTGTCTCGCCATGATTCACAACCGCGGTCACGTCCACTAGCATGCATAATTGATTCGCTTGGAACTCTGCCAGCCCCTCCCCCCTTTTAGATACACGACTGGGCATTTCCTACGAGTTGTTGCAGTTAATATTTCAATACGAGTTCCTTATACATATTGACTACGAATTATAAAGATAAATAATTCTATAGGAATGTTGCAACATCAACTAAACAATAACCAAAGTGGTTTAAATCGTAATCCATTTGTACAATAACAAAGGTCGTCGTCCAGAAAGTCACGACACAGCCAAAGCGTAGACGCAGGGGGCGCCAGGAATGATACAAGATTGACTTTTGAATTAAAACAGACTTTAAATGACGTCACGAGAGTCTTTGTGTTACTTTCAAATCCTATAATGTACCAAAGTAACAAATAAGTCTTCATATTCTTTGCTTACATTTAGCACATGTTATATTCAATCCCGCATTTGTTTCTGACGTAATGTTTTTCGTGGCAGATGCGCCCTCCACCATAGGGTAACAGTAAATCAGTTGCTGCGACCTTGGCAGTGGCAGCGGATGGCCGCCTGACGTCAGCAAGCAGCCAATCCGCGCAATCCACATTTACATCTCCGACGTGGGTTTTTCAATAACCATGATAATACAGGATGAAATTAAAAACACGAAAATAGCTTCTAACACGGGAGTAGTTACAAAAAAAATGGTAATTGAAAATATACGTAGACCTTGTAAAGAGCTCAAGGGATATAGTTTGCTTCTAGAAAAGACCTTTAGCAACGACGCAGCTAATGAAATTGGTCATATACAAAATAGAAGAGTATGCTGCAAGATTCAAATGACTATTTTAATCTAGGAATTTGATTATTATATCTCTATGTTGAGTGAAACAGTACTCTCAGAGTTGGAACAGTGGCCACGTCTGCGATACATAAATTAAGAACATATGCGTAACGAATCACTAGAGGTATGTTTTTAGCTTCGCCGAGCGCCGTGTTTACGACTCTGGTAACGAGATTCAAGTGTTGTTTTAATACTATTATATTACATGATTCTTTACGTTTATTATTCTTCCGTAATTAAATGTTTAACAATACGAATAATGAACGACACTGACTCAACACAGCCTACATTGGAGCTTTCTTTTTTCGCGTATTTTTTAAATGTTTCTATTTTTATTTTTTTTCATCTAAATTATAGTCGTGATCATGTTATCTATATTGAGGTAAAAACAAACCGCGGTCCGGTGCCGATCAATACCAGACTCACTTTCATATCAACAAGGTTATATATTGATAAATTTAGAATTAGTTCTATTTACTAGGTTAAAAATAAAATCATTCTTCCCGTGGACATATTGCACGTTCGATGAATATTTTAGTTTTGGCAGCTGAAGTAGAGTATTTTAAATTCTAGTGGGGAAATTAGCAAGTTATACTGCACCAAGAAGAATGATTGCATCTGTAAGTAACCCGACAAATCAATTCAACATTTCGGTTAACCGCCATTCACACATAGCAGTTCTTTAACCATAATATGTGTTTTATTTTCTTCCCACACATCATCTCCGTTAGCTTTACTCTTACAATCATAATCCTCACTAGCTCTCAAAGATCTCCTCGTATCGTAAAGGTAAGACCACACGAAAGTGGCTGCAGTCAGGACTGGTCCGTTGTATTCGCGCCGCATGTGCACCGCGGCATGAGGCCACACTGACGTCACAGCTCACTGCCAAGGCCCCGCGTCAGCGATCGATGCCAGCGCAATAGTAATACTACAACTATAATTTGCGACTTGCACGTGCACTCTGATATAACCAATAACAATCATAATAACATATTTAAGGCTATTGTCTGAATTTAATAGACTCAGCACAACGCAGTCTTTGACTAACATTCGTTAAGACTTGCATCCTGCGTTGAAAGTGTTGTCGTCCAAACAGGAATAGAAACGTCAAGGTTTTTACTTGTTAAACGTCAGCATTTACTTGTTAAACGCAATTGTTTAGTAAACAAATAGCAGAGGTAAGTTTTGGAGCGACACTAGTTGTAAACTTTCACTTCCTTTGCGCGTCCGCCGACGTCCGGACAAAGCACCGGCCAGTTGTAAAGCGGCGAAAGTTCTATTTGTAACTAAACAATGACGTTAACTGTACTTTTATATCATGAATTCATACCACTTAATATATTATTAGTCAGGGCACGCATTCCAACAATATCTTTACCACTGCTTTTGTTTAGGACTTTATAACACAGTTCTTGAATATTTAGACATATATGAAGACAACTTGGACATATGGGTCATGGTTGGAAAGAAAGACGAACATTTACCAGCTGGTCCGATCAAATTCAAGCTATACTGGGACTTAATATCCGACTGCCTTGAGATAAGCTGAAGACAAGACGACATGGAGGAAGGTCGCAGCATCTGTAAAAGCTTACCTACACACAGGCAAGCACGACCTTCAGTAGTGAGGAACAAGAAAAAAGGAGAAATTCACAACAGTGTTTTTTTAATTATATCTTGTATATGAATCAAAGACCATTAGGCCTACAAGTAAAATAAAATAGTGAAAAAAATCGGCTATATCTTTGAACAATTAAATTGTAAGCGTCTTTGCCTTGCGTATACAGAACTTTATTATTAGACTTATAAAAAAATGTAAGACAGTCTACGAAATAAAAGAAAACGAAAGTAATAAAACCTCATTCAGAAAAGGGGTATAAATTTACGACATACAATAAAGGTGTACCGTTAAATGTTTTGTTTCACGCACAAGGGTTGATGTTGAAGTAACGGTGACTGCAAGTTCCGGGAAGGATAGCGGTCAACGAACGGATCCCTTGCGTGTTTAAATCGACTTTTACTTTCAGATTAAAAAACATAAGAATGATTTTGAAATTGAGAGTAAGCTAGAAGTGTCTTAACCTCTTAACAGCAAGTTAATCGGATTATTGTAAATTAGATTATTTGAAAAACAACGGTTCTTTTCGTAACGGGATACGGCAGTCCTGTCCAGTATTGACCGTGTAATAGGGCAAAGACTTACATGAGTCATGTAACGGTGTCAGAATTACATAAACTGACACCTGATACAACAACCTTGGTGACACAACTGAGCACAACACGGGATATTATGCAACGGTTTGTCTATCAACAAACATAGATTGCAAACTCATAAACAGATCTACATTTTTCAATATACCTAGCAAATTTAAAAGTGATTAGATGTTTAGGCACAAAATTAAACAAAACAACGCATATATGTATGCATTTGTTATAGTCGTCACACTAGTCGACACCACTGCAACCTTATATGTATAGAAACGTAAGTGTAAGAATGTTCCGCAACCGGTCCGCAAACACTTTTGTAACTGGACTCAAGACCAGTAGAATGTTAAATGTCAATGGAAAATTTCAGAATTAAATTGACGAAAACGAACAAGGCAAACATACAACTGGTTTGTAAACACCAGTTATGATAATTAATTAAAAACAATATAGTTCGTATTACAATACTTAAATGATATTCAGGAAATATAAAGGAATTGAGAAGTGAATTACTATTCAGCAATTATCATCGGATATTGCCATGTTTTACTACTTCCGAACAATTTTGGAGCAAAACTTCTACGCATAAAATCCAATAACAAATTTTACTACCGTACATATGTCGTCTAAATGCACAATATATGTTAAAGAGCAAAACAAACAATACGATAGTGGTCGCATTCCTACGATTAGCGATAGCTGCCAGCCGAGCCTGGCCGAGCGTGGCCGAGCCGAGCAGCCGAGCGCAGCGTCACGAGCACGCGCGGCCAGCGTGGGCCCAAGCCGTCTGACGTATCTCTAAACTGCGCCATTATCATCTCTGCATTCAATAACATTTTAATAAGTTCAATTATTATTGCCTTTGATAGTCAATTCGCAATTTTAATCACATTAAGTCCTAGTTATTGCTTTTTTGGAGATTTCATCACCAGAAGTATGGTTTTGAGAGAAAATGTCATTATTTAAGAAAATATTATAAATCCATAGTTTTCAAGTTGCGTTGTTTACATATCTTGAGTTAAAACCGTGAAAACCTTATTTATTTATCATCGATATTGGATTCGGACCAAGTTGACTTGAAATGAGCCAGCAGATTATTTTTCGTATAAATTTCTATAGACAGTAAAGAATTGTCTGTTACTCTGAGCATAGAAATGGGATTTTTATAAACCTTTGGAATATGGCGTCTTGCCAAAGGTCGATGCCACACAGGTAGATAGTAAAACTTTATAACTAAAAAAAATAGCACTAAGAAATATCAAAGCCAAGATTTTACAGTCTACGTTACTACAAGTCATTTCTGTCTCTTAAACCGCTGATATTGATACGAGCATAAATAACT
Source organism: Papilio polytes (assembly GCF_000836215.1). NCBI lineage: Eukaryota > Metazoa > Arthropoda > Insecta > Lepidoptera > Papilionidae > Papilio > Papilio polytes. The sequence continues at coordinate 285,608 of NW_013525169.1, forward strand.
ATGCCTATCTTTTTTGACAGTTTTTTATATAAGTACGAACGTTAACGTACGACAAATAATCTCATTGCTGACAACGATGACGCAGCAGAAATATTGTAGAGATAAAGCACACTAAAACTACACTGAGTAATCCAGTGGTACAATCGACAGGGAAACGAGTTTGAATACGATGCCACGTAACTGACCGTCGTCGGACGAGGTCCGGCTACGAACAGATTAGATAACACAGGTAGTACGTTGAATACCGTTGGCCTTACCAACGGTTACATCCATGATTACTTTAATAGCTTATGCTTATAGCTTCGATTATCAAAATGAGTTTTCAGCAAGTCGTAGATTCTGTTTCACTGCATTATGTCAAAATTTACGTTTCAATAATACTAATTCAGTTTTTGTAATAAATACGTTACATGCCACAAAGTGAGGCGCTCGCAGTATAATTATGCTACATTAAATACAAAAAACAAAAGTATGTAGGAGGTATAAAAATTCTTGGGCGTTTGTGGTGCATGTCCAAGGCCCTGGCGGGGTACGTGAGGATCGCTATCTGGGGAATTAATTTCGTACCGCTAGTTTATTGCGGCTCCCACGAGGGTCGTGATACGACGCTGGCCCGCTTGGCAGTCGACGCGCGTAGCACCCGTCGCACACCGCATTGACATTCAGGCCGCCGACCACTCGACCGTGCGACGTCACGCTACGAATAGATAAGCTCGATCTGGATGGATTTTGGAGCTTTTGTTACTTTAAACAATTCACACAAACATCACTATCCACATGTTAGTTATTGTTTAGATGGATGGATGTTTATTACGTAGTGAATCTCGATGAAACAGAGCACTGATGTAGGACATCTGGAAGACCACAGGCTAATGTGCGACCATGCGATTATGTGCATGGAAAAGCTAGTCTATCTCTCCGCATTATTTTGATTTAATTATACTTGAGTTTAATACGACGTCCTGTTTATTTTTTTAATGGCAATTGTATTCTTTGCTAATATAAAGTTTAATGGTTATAATTAATCGTGACTTTTCAGTAGATGCAGTCATCAAAAAAAGTATTCGTGTAGTAGCAATCAAATCAGCACGACAGTATAGAAGATATGTTAAATAGATTAATTCTGGTGACGCAAAACGCTCGTTACCGGAGTTAGGGTTGTTCACATCGCACCGCTAAAGTCTACTACACACAGCTACTGACGCAAATCACATCTGTTTACACATATTTTCCTGTGCTAATATAAATAAATATGTGTACCTATAAACTTTGCTGGCAGACCACATAGTATATTAAATTAAACATACGTTTTTGATATACTAAATTTATTATTAGAGTATCGCAATTTATAATAAGAATATATGAAATTTTCTTACCGCTGCCGAAGCATTTATATCTATAAAACCCTTGCATATTCTCCTATCTTGTTACGTGATTTGATAAGGTTTTCAATCAATACAAAATATTTCAAGTCAAAGTAAAGGGTTGTATTTATTTATGTTAGTTATCGTGAAAGTGCGAGTTGCATAGGTAATCATCAAACGCCATGACATGTTATATTCATAGAAAACCTTAGGACACACAAAAGTAAGTACACGTACAATTTGATTCTATGTATCTGTTATCGCAACTTAGAAATATTTTATTGATACAAGAGTTTTTTTTTGCTGTGTTATAAATCAGATAATTAAAAGTATTTCGCATACCCATATTATAAATCTTTTTGGCATTTCGCCATTCAAAAATGGCATAGACCAGATTAAAAAACCTATAATTTAATTTTATTACGCACTTTATACTAACCTTAAACATGAGACGAAACGTAAAAATTGTTGCAATCAAAATAATACAACACGAAACTCACTTTGTAATTTATATAACGACGGTAATGAAACATAAAAAAAGCATAAAATTCATAAGGAAAACATAACACTTGTAAAATCCCCAATGAGACAGCAACTAGGAGAGACGTTAATATAATTTATTCCACAGACAATTACAGACCACAACGAGGTTTTTATTTGAACACTACAAGCGGCGAGAATAAAACACGTCGCAGATATTAGCAACATGATTCTTTAATTTATTCTCTAAACAAAACTTCAACGCGTAGATGTCTATTTAATTTCTTCATTTACACTTTTAATTAACGAATCTGCATATTGGTAATTAACAATCCCGCGTACATTCAATATTTCTGACAGCGTATCATTCTATCCTGATTTCCAAAACATTCTATTGCGCAGATTGCGCTTTTTATTTAAATAATTCATGTATACAGACAAACAGGACAGTTGCTGTTCGTTTGGATTACTGAGTGAGGTAGACGTGGGAGGAAACAAGAGATTCCGTGTTCCTAACACACGTAAACTGCCGTCACTCGCCTTCTGGATGTTGAATACATTATCTTTAACACCTCGTTCTTAGAACTATATAAAATAATTTTAATAAGCCGCAAACATGGGCGTTTTTTAAATTATGCGTTTTTGCTTTTAACTGTAAAACATAACTCATATTTGATTTGGTTTACAACGTGCACCTCGTATTCGTATGTTTCACTATAAATAATTGCCATTTTGTTATTAAACGAAGCCGTAATGTTGTTAGAGATGACCATAAAAGTTCTACTCTACTCTCTAAAATTCGAATAGTGTTGGTTGAATGATAAAGCGAGTGTAAACGAATGCTACTAGAAGACATCAACAAGCAGGTCGGATGCGGAAAATCGACGGCGCGTGGGCGTGCAATGTGGAGAAGTCGATACGATCCGACGACAGCTCGCCGTGAACACGTCAGCAACCAGTCACTGTACACGACATCAGAACTGACTAAAGCTACATATCCATTGGCAAATACGATACGGATAATTATAAAGTAACAAATAACAGAAACTATAAAACTAGATGTCTGAACATGGATGTGGTAGACAAAGATTATTCTGCAAAACCATCGTCAAATTATTGGATAAATCGATACATTCGCGTTCAAATCTACTGAATAAAACCATTAACTTGAACCATTGGGCTTAAAGCATTTGCTCGGCGTTACCCAGAGACGGACTATCAACCACTCGACTAACAAAACATTTAATTTTATTTTGGTCGCGTCTCGTATTCAACGAAAACAGACGGAAGTAATTTGACTCGATCTCGATATAAAAAATGAGTCAGTTAAAAATAAAGGCGGAATTCATAACGTGAACCGCGCCGCCATCACACACGCCGAGAATTGGCAACCGTGACCGCCGATACCTTTATACATTTTACTGAATTATTATGCATTGCACGCGGCACTTTAATGATTTGACAGAGAAACTTGGAAATAAATCCATTATTTTATTACAGTTTCTACTTCGTCTTAATTCACAGCATTTAAACAAAACCATGATTTATAACAATAATACTTTTGAACTCGAATTCAAAACGATAGCAGAGAAAATTGTATTGCCTAACTCTCAGCTAATTTACTAAGCAATTAAAATTATACAGACATTGCAACTACTACAGTCCGACCCTGTCCATTGTCATTACATTCACACCACGTACGAGGGAAGGCCGGCGAGCGACACAGCGCTTCGCTGAATCCTGATTACAGAATTTACCTCCCTATTGCTCCTGTACCACCAGTTACTGTCACAGATGCTAATCATTGTCACATCTTTGATTGGATCAGTAATTCGTAAGGCCTCTAGCCACTGGTTCAGTCGTAATAGCGAATTAATCTGCAAACGAACACACTCTGTGGTCACATTTCTAGGTATATCAAATTGATATTTAGTTATTTAAGAATATTATTGTTCTAGTTCCAAGAAAGTCTAAACGGTACATAAATATTTTCAAACACATTAGATTACGTCAACAAGACAATTCAATAAATCAATAAAGCAGTAAACACTATGGAACAAACTAAAAAGATTGGATTTTATCTTCATCTTAAATACATAGATAATTCGTAATGTCTTTTGCGCGTAAAACGATGCCAAATAATTGTCTAGACACTAATAAATTTGCAGAAATAAAATCACGATAGACGAATCAAAAAGAGTACTCATGAAAATAAAGTCAACTCAACACAAACGACTGCGATATTGCTTTTAATCCTTTATGCTCTTTTTCACAAAAAGGTTGGCAAATAGCGATCGAATTCGAGTATTTACGCATAGTCAGTTGTCGACGGCTCGTCTTCCTCGTTGATTTATAAGGCTAGTAGTGCATTTAGTGCTATTTAACCAGCTGTGTATAATGTTGCGTCCAGAGCGCGCCGGCCACGCGTCGCTGACTGTCGGTCAGTGGCGTGTCGGTCCCACGCCACCGCGCCGACACGCTACCACGCCGCCACGCTCGCCGATCGCGCTTTCTAACCACCGGCCACAGCAAACGCGATGCCAATGCTCCATTACCATGGAGACCTTCACGCTTCCACTGAGACGTATTCTTTTAATTACCTCATAATGTGCTAAGGTCCAGTCACTTATGTTAACTAACGAATAATTATTGTTGAAATACTCAAAGGAATACAACTTCTATCTGATAGAAGCTTGCATGTGAGCGTTCCCTTGTGCAGTGTAACCATTGCCTAACAATGGAGAGACGTTTGCGCAAATTGCATGCGGCGTCCAAGACTCGAGCGCTCTCGTGTGAAACGGTGGCGAAATTATTAATGGTTATATTTATGTACCATTGCGATAATTACATATATAAAAGCACTAGAATAAAATATTATAAGTAGGAGAATAAGAGCAAAGGTCCTTAACACGTTAAGCGCCATGGGGGACACCATGCGCCGGAACTCAACTTTGTCCACGGGCCACATCAAATTTTATATTTTGTAAAAAACTTAAAACATTGTTTTATGTTCTTATTTGATAGAACTATAGTTATAAATTGATGGCGTTTAATGTGTTAAGAAAATCCGTTTATTACAAGATTCAGACGCACTGGAGTTGCTTTATATGTAATGAATTTTAACATTCTACATTTATTTTATAACTTTGGCGCCTTGGGCCAATTATGAAATAAACAAATATATTACAAAAGAACAACGACAAAACAATCAACAATGCTATCAAAGATAAAAAATATTTATTTTAAAGCAAATTACGAGATGAATTACAAAAATTGTCCGAACGCTACGGATGCGGCGAACGGAACAGTGACGCGCTAAGTCACGCCGCGTGCTCGCGGTCGCGCGTCGCCGCTCCTCGCCCGTGTGAATGCTCCTTTACATTTGCATATGCATCTCCACACACATATTTTTAGTCTTCAACATTAACATGAAATTACTTAATAATTGTTTTATCGTTCATGAACTTTGATCAAATAAATTTATTTCATCTTAAGTTATAAAGATGTAAACCTGAGTAATTTACTGAAGTGTTTATATTTATTTGAACTGTTAAATATTTCAAACTACTTATCCATTGTAATATTATAAAGAGGAAAGATTTGTACTCTTCGATTTTTGTATGTTTTCGATTCACGCAAAAACTACTGGGCTGATTTCAAAAATTCTTTCACCATTAAAAAGGTAATTTATCTGCGAGAAACATAGGCTATATTTCTTATTATCCTTTAATAACACGTAGGCGAAATCGCGAGCAATAGCTAGTCAATACTAATTTAGGATTAACTCTGCTTAGTACGACTACACTGTTGGAAATGTATAGACAAGCATACTATACCAGGAATCTAATAATCTAACGCCTGATTCACACTATGCCAGTACAGTTGGACAGTTACCTGGCCTGACAAAGACTGGGCTCATTAACTCCAATCTATTTACATTATAAATTAATAATTTTGAGAGCTACTACAACTGGCACAATGTAAACCAGGTAAGAATATGCAGGCTTCAGTCGCCACATGTAATTTATTTTCACAGTCAAATCGTCAACGTAATCTTAAAGCACGTGGTTGAGATACGAGGACATTTATTTCCTTCCTCATTCGGCAACAACACGACTTTTATATCAAAAAACTTATCATACATACATGCCATTAATGGCTTTAATTCTTTGTGCATAGCTGGATCAGTGAAGCCAGGATGTCGTCACAGCGCTCCTCGCGGAATGCACACGGCCAATATTGACGCACGCCCTGATAAGATACCGATAAGAAATACCACAACTATGATATAGCTACACCTTGTTGCTAATGTCTCTGCTATGCCTTTATCACGGTACAAACAGACAGCGACACACATTTTTATTAGAGACATATGGATTAAGTACACTGTTGCTAACTGATATACAATTTCTATCTGGAATACACGAGACAAATTAAAGCAAACCAAACAGCTATTGAAGCTGTTAAATTATTCTCTATAGAAGTTCAAATAAGTATTTATGGTAGTAGATTATAGTCATTATAAACTTTCTCTTTGGACAAAACGTATCATCACGAACTTAGCCCACGCGTTGTCCGCTCTACAATATAAACCTTATACAACGACTTTTTAAAATTACATTAAACATTTTAAACAGTGATTTATTTCTTAAATAAAAGAAACACGGCCTCGAGTTGTAATAGAAACTAGGCGGAGGGTCATAAGGGTCAGGGACAACTGGTGTCGTAAGATGTCCTGCATCGTACACAAAGCGGTACATTGTCCGCAGAGCGAGAGGCGAGTGGCCAGGGGGAGGGGAGCCAGGGAGAAGGGGAGGAGGTCTCGTGAGCGGACGAGCAAGGAGCAAAAAAGAAAGTGTAATACCGTTCGTCGACCCACATGCCGCCAGCGTCAGCGCGAGCGAGGCCGCTATCACACGCCATTGCACATCGACACTGTTACCAATAAAGGAGTAAACAGTAACTATATTTATCATACAGTAAGATAAAACTAAATTTTCGTATCTATAAGACGATTTACGTCAGACATTTAGTTTGAAATATAAATAAGTACCTATCAGTTAATAGCACAGTATAAAGCGTTCATGGGAATACAGAATTGGCAGTCACCTGTCGCAGTAATATCGCTAGGAGGGCATTATCCGATGACCATTATCCGGGCACTTCCCATTCACATGAGGATGGGCATCGCGGAGCACAGGCGCGCCTGAAATAGCACCGGATCATTGAGCAACACTCGCGTGAGCACCGGCTTGGCACGCTGCCAAATCACGCTCACACACTTGACAATATGTATTCACAGTCGTCATTCTATTTTTTATTTCATTTAGAAATCGAGATTTCTAAGACAAACTGGTTACATTTATGTTTACACACATATTTTCCTGTTGCACTAAATATGAATTTCTCGTAGAACTTGGATAGCGTTTCTATTACAGTTGTTGAATTTGAATAGTAGACATTTATAAATACCACTTGTTAACAGACTCTTAGACCGGTTGGGATAGATTTATACCAAAGTGTCCATTTACAGTGATTTCATAGCACCAAAATATGTACAAATACCAACATCAACGTCACAATTTCTACCATATTAAACGTAACGCGCAATATTCCTAGTTAAAATTCACACGTAACGAAACACCGAACCTAACCTGTGACAATACGATGCACGAACACATGGTAAAAACAACCAATGCTTAAGAGAGAATGATCTATAACGTTTGGTGAGATGGGTGAAAATTGCGTGCACCATCACGACGATACACACACGTGGGTACGGCAGCGAGTGAAGGTAGAGGCCTTAGCGGGCGCGGTGACGTCGCAGTTAGAAAGTTGGCGCGGTTGCGTCACTGCACGGGGTCGACGAACTGACGAGCGCGCCCTCCTTCACATAGGGTTGCCCACAGGCATCGTTACTTACGAAGTGGAAGTGAAGATATGGTGGTATACCATATCCCATACATATACAAAGGCTAAGGTATCAGTAACTCTCCTAACTTTCAATGTTTGATGTAAATGAAGACTGACTAAAGAGTCGCCAAAACGTTCGATTTTATAATGATGTTTGTGCCACTAACTCACATTACTAATAAATAACATTGTGTCAGTTGTAATATTGAATTAATCTTACCATTAAAATTACCGTACCATTTTCCTTTATCATTATTATAATCTATTTGAATAAGTAATCCAATAATTTGCTTGTAGCAACCCTATCAAGCGTCACGTAGGCGACGCGGCTCGGGTCGCGGACACGGCGCGGCCGCTGCAATGCTGCGCCGCCACCAGCGCACGGCACAGCATTTACAACATAAAAAAATTGAAACCAGCCCGTCGCTGTATTCTGTACAAACAGTAGGTATAACTCATTGTTCGCTGCTAAATAACGCGCTAATTAAAAACGGGGTTGTGCCAACCCTGAGATATTACAATGAGTTTTTATGCAGCTTGGTAACGTAGTGTCATAATAATTAAAAAGATTGCTTGATTATTCTAGAAATAATTGCACATTATCAAATCTGCTTACCATATTAGACCACGGAGATCACATTTTACGATTTCCTTATACTCATTCTAGTTCCATTTGAACTTTCTGGAACTTCCTTTTAAAATTTTATTATTAATATATTTCAAGGTTGGCTGCTTTTATTCTTGTTGTATTAAGCAAGACTCGCAAAAACGGAACCAGTTCAGCTGACACGAAGTATGCCAACGATATATTTTTTAATACCTTGTACATGTATTTACTAAAAACAGCCATTTCAGACAGATACGGAATTTTTTTCATTACCATATTTTATTGAAAAAATTTTGCAATTAACACCTATCATTTATCAAAATCATCTAAAATCTAGAAAGAGAATTTATTTTTCCTAGCATCAAAGTACTATGTTAAAATTGTAATAAATATGGAACACAGATATAAGGCTGTACAGTATGACATAATGTACACGGCATCAGCAAATAACCGAGACAACACAATCACTTATTGTCACGTAATGTAGGCCTTGACAAAGAAATATCTCATAAAGTTCAAGGGAAACGATTACTATTCAACATTTGATTTATCAATGCACACTTTTAATCTACCATCTAATGTTATTTTATTGTAAGAGCGCAACTTTGACTAAACTATCGCACAACTGTTTAGTCACACTTCAATTTCTGAACTTATAGTAGGGCGCACACTACTCGATTTTTAGTTGTGCAACTAAACAGTTGAATTATATCCAAACATTCGACAATCGTTCAACAGTTGTGCGATATTTTAGTCAAAGGTGTGCGCCCGGTCTTAGATCCCATTTTAAATAGACCTGTCAAATGTTCATGTACTGTGACGCGCTGGTACATGAGGTCCGGATTGTGAGAGGTTGCAGGTTCGATGGCCGGCCTTAGCCTAGTTGAGTGACGTGAAGGGGCCCGGTCTTGCTGTTGCCGTGCCGTTGATTGAACCAAGATATACTATACCTGATAGAAAAATTCAAGATGCTTTGAATTAAATAAATTCTAATGTTTCGTGCTCGTTACAGACTCGATACTGTCGTCTGGCATTCCAATTACACGAATTGATTTCATGACGTCTGGCTTTATATGTACAACACATATGGACAAATGAACTGAGACGTTTGAGGACCGCTCTACATACAATTTCATTCTTCACAACGTCAATTCCTATATGCACTACTAAACAATTAATCTATTACTTTCCCTGTCTACATCATTTAAATAATTAGTATTCAAACTCGATATCTCAGTGACATTTCTTACAACATTAAGCAATTACGTGTACATTGAGGACCTTATTTAAATATACATAATGGATTCCGTCAAGGGTCATAAAGTGCCGTTTATAAACAAAAGGGAGTTTTAAAGACATTAAGATGAGAGATACCTCCGTCAGCGCGGTAACCAGTTTAATGGCGAATCTGATTAAAATTTAATGTCATTCGACCCTCCCCTCCCTTCCTCACCCTTTAACCGTCCATAATAATGATAGTTATATAGCACATGACGATAGTATCCCTTGCTAACTAGATTATCTTACGGTACCAAGAATAGTACACACCCCAACAAACATAGTGTACAAATGTTATTCATTTTACTTTTATAACATTAGCGAAACTTTTAGACACTAGATTTATTGGTTCACAAAAAAATATTAACACATTCGAAACTAAGATCTTATTCCGATAGCAAAAGCAAAAACTGAAATCATTCAAGTTTATATGTCGAGAACCCTATAATTTTAACTCAAATATAGACGGAGAGCTAGGTCTTGTCTTGTTCGAGATGCTAAGCGGATGTAAATAACCACGTAGTATGCGAGACGAGTGGTTGATACAAGGCAGTGGTTGCATTATGTAGAGCACGTCCGGCGGCGACGCGACGCGGCGGCGGGCGGCAGCGGCGGGCGCAGTCCGTTATGCGCGGCATGCGTCTTGCAGCAGGACCTCAATCTAACCGAATCTGCGAATGCGGTTTGCAACACCAATACAACCTTGCGCAACATACACACTTTTGTGTGCCTGGTACATTCTAGAAAAATCGATTCAACATTTTTCATAAAATACTATGAATTAAAACAATATAGATTATTGAAACCTGTATATTCTGTCATTCTTTTCCTGTTATAGCTGATACATAATAATTGTAACTAAAAATTTAAATACTAACGACTTCAGAATGAAACATGTGCGCATAAAATATGCTAGCTTTTAAAGATAACATGACTGTCCTTGACGCCTTTTCCTCTTTAGTTGGATATAATAGGACAGGACACTTTCGTCGTAGTAATAAGATTCAATTTGCAATATACATATGAGTCAGAGCCGACCTTGGCAGAGACAAAGAGTGTGTAGACATAGAATTGCAATAATAAAAATATAGTTAGCGAGGTGCGTGCCGCGACTGCGGAGTGCGGCATCAGAGATAACAATGGAACACAAGTGTGGCCAGTCGAGCGATTGCTTCAACATTTAACAATCGCATCTACACGTGGAGCGATCATGGGAACAGATGCTATCTAAGAACGGCTTAAGTATACACTCGTAAGGAAAATTACAAAAATTCTATACAATAATTGTCTGCAAGTATATTGAAAAAAAAAATCTGAATAAGACACTAAACATTTAATCTACACTTCTATATTAATATACTAAAGCGTAAACACACACTTTGTAGCGTAGGATGTCAAAATCACAGCATATTCTTGAATAATTCTTCCTTTAATAAAAAAAAACCCTGCACTTACGACCCGCTTTAAGATATATATTTTTAAGATTTTTTACTTAGGGGGTAATAGATTGGATAAAACCATGTGGGAAAGGGAAAACTACAAGCTACCAACATCAAGGAAGCAAAATTGCCATTGTACAGTAATTGATAGCCAATGTTAAAAGCATTCGTTGTCATTTGTGCATTTGAATTATCACATTTGCAATTAAGTATTTGACAAAGGTAAGAATAAAATAAAGTGTTTATAATTTCATGCAGATCAAGCGGCACGAGGACAGCTAGTCTTCGAATAAAATTTATTAAAAATGATTAATATTCAAATATACCATACATATTTGAACAAAAAAGACTAAGAGGGATTGGAGAAATCGGACAGAATCTGTCAATGATATGAAGTTAACAAGAAATGATTATAAAAACAATAGATTTGAGAAAGATATAATATTAAACGTAAACAAAGCGACTGTGTAGGCGACAAGCGTAGCAAAAACTGAGTTGAAAATAGATCCATAGTTCAAACAGAGCGCAAGTGAATGATCAAATAAATTGTTTGCGCCGATGACTCAGTGAGTCGTTGGTCGTGACCGAATGTAGAGGCCGAATAACATGTTCGTGTACATATGTACATTATATGTTTCAATACATGGAGAAATCACGCGATAAACTAAGCGATGACAAGGAAAATTTCAAATATCTCACGGGCTTGTCAATTGAAAAGTCCACATGTAATTTATTTTAATTTAATTTAATAGACTATCATTACTCAACATTCGAAACTACCAGAAAAAGATTTGTCAGCTAAGTACGAAGTTTTCGTTAAGACAAAAAGGTCCTTCTGAAACTTTAATCTCTAGTCAAATTTAATCACTGGCTTTTATGAGTTCCTGGTACTAACCAGCTTCATTTATAGTGATTGATTTATCTCGTCAGCATATTCGAAAAGTTTCGTGACGCTGAAGCTATTCTTAAACTTATAGCAAAGTTACTGCTGGAAATTCCCACTCAGAAATACTTACGATCGTACATTCTTCATATGACGATATAAACATATTTTATCCGCGTCCCTTGCCACACGGAAAACCCATGATATATACAAAACATATTGTCTAAGGTACACATTTAGGTGGTATCCTTTCTGTATGTCTACTAAAATGTTGGTAAGTTAACATAATAAACGTGCCTCTTGAACACAAATGCGTCAATTCTTCCAATATTGTAACTCAAACTTTAGAGCTCATTCAACTGAACAGCCTAGCATTCCATCGAGATGTGTATTTAACCACAAAGAATATACAAACAATAGACAGTTAAAAAATCATAATTTATAAAACTAATAAATACAGAATTACATAGCGTTGCTCGTGGACTTTAAAAACAAACCATAAATTACAAGTAAGCAATAGAGTTAAAAAACACTGTTAATAGAGTAAGCTATCGACGTGTTAGTGAAACACGCAGCAATAGATGTGTGCATTAGCACGGTCGAGCGCGCAACGCCAATGCCAATGCCAAGGCCGCGCGATAGCCGCTCCGACACGCTGACAACAGTCACGCCGTCACGCTAGCACGCTGCATTCCCGAGCTATCGCTGCATCACGGCAACGTGTCGTACGAGCGTGACACGCGTCACAGCCACGTGACATCGCGAGACATCAATCTAAAGTCATTTGCAGACTCGCAGGTTTCAAAGCTGACGAAATGCTAACAAAATTTGTCTTTTTAATCAAGTTTATGTCAATTAGGTATTAGATTTTGTCATTCGTTGACTGTATACCTTTGCTGGAAACCTTTATCTAAAAATCTGACGTGTCGCGATTGCATCAGCCAAACGATGAGGAAAATAAAATACATGTGCCTTGTATTGTGCAAGATTAGTTGATAAAATGGTATTTGAAAGGAAATTGTATATTACGTCTTTTCAAAATTTTGACATTCGCTGACTCACAGTGATCGTAATCCTTTTTGACCGACTTCTTATCAATTCAACATTCTGCTCGATAACAATCTTACCACGGAAACATCACATGTCCAATAAGAAAAAAATGTGTGAAAATTCGTAAAAATAGTCAGAAATCACTCTATTATCGAGATGGGGCACTTTCGAGTCGATCGGACCGCTAGGATCATAAAATAAGAAATCCCATTATTCTGTGAGGATTAGTGTTGGTGCCGTGCCAAGTTAAGGGTGCGGTTACAATGTGATTTAACAATTCTGTTTGTATCAAACTGCAATTATATGAAGTTAGTCTTCTCAGTTAATAATTGGACAGTTCACAAACTATGAAGTCAACAATTACATAAACATGTCAACCTAAATTTGGCAACGGTGACAACATTGCGTCAACGACACACAATGCGTGACGTCAGAGGCGAGCAAGCGACCTTGTTGTGTACTTGAATAGTAATTGCATTACCGCCGCCGCACCGACCGTAACCAGATTAGGACAATGAGCGTGTGCGATGGACGCGGAAGTATTGCTAATTGCAACATAAATTAGCTTCTGCAGCGGATTGAGCTCACTTTTATACACACTAGATACAGACCTAAATGTTTACGTTACACAAATGCATCATACTTAAAATAATGCTCCTATAGATACTGTATACTTATCTATTTTACGTCCAATTATAACCGCTACAAGCGACAACACCCGCGACCACCTATCACTAAGGTAGTGTACCATGGCAAGGCAATACGCTGGCAGGCTCGCAGCGTGCTCCAACATGTACGTGCACAGCTTACATACTGCTTATTTGTGATTCCGCAACGTGACGCACTAGCCACCATGGTGCTCAGATACGAGCGACAGTACGACCACTTGCGACTCGACAAAACGACTTGCGACTAACAGTTCAATTGGTTTACAAGTAACTAGGGGACAAAGAAGAAGATAAACAGAAGAACGTCGCTTTTCTAGCATCACGTCTACTTAAAAAAAATATAGAGTACTAGAATTGGATTTAGTTAGACAAAGCATAGAATGATTCTTTCATTAGAGTACGATTTCCTCTTGTCTGTTCATGGTATTTCGTCGATCAAACCTGGCAGTCCTTTACGTTTTATTTAAATGTCGATTCACTGTCAATGAACCAGTCGTGTCAGCGTCCGTTCAGCTGAAGTCGGCTGGCAGGCGTCCTTGTCCACACAACTTGCGCACTACACTAGTGGAATAACAACTGGCCGATAGACGTGACTTGAGAGCTTACAGACGTGTCATGTGGAGCTAGGGAGGTTACCACCCCGCACACCACCCGCGATGTAACACGAATAACAAGCACTATACACTTTGCTGAAGTACTAGTTATGTTCGCACGTGCTTTGGTAACCAAATATGATGACTGCTAGGAGTCGTAACTGATGGATCGTTGTAGCACAAACGCCTCACCTTAAAGGTTCTCATCGTGGTAGATTATCAGCAGATTGTACAGAGTTCAGTCAGATTTAGTTATCAGACTATCGAACTAGACCTAGGAGCGACCTTTAACCTCATCATCATGATCTTCATAGCGAAATTGATCGTTCACCAGAACAATACCGTCTTCTAATAAAACTATATTAAAGTTCCAAGTTTCAAAGTTTTTCATCATTAAGAAAACAATCAGAAGCCATATAAAACTACGGATTGTCGTCAAACGAAACTTTACCACAAGAAAAATTGCGTAAACTGTAACCGAAAAGGGCAGAAACGTGAGAAGTTAAAGAAACGAATAAACTTTGTAAAGCGGTCACGTTGTTGGCTTTTTCTGGAACTTTCGGTAGAAGGCTGCACGGGGCAAGAAACGTGACATGCCCCCTTAAACCCCCAGCCCAAAGAAATAAGTTAAACTATAAAAATACTTTATCAGGCCTCGCACCGGGAAATCCCCAAAGTAAAACTTGATGTATTGATATGGAATCATTTTTTTTTAATTTCTATATTTTCAAAATATTATAACATAGTTACATAAGTCATTCCCGCCAAATCACTTACGTGGTTTATAGGCGTCGCATCTTTTAATCATTTATAAATATTATCAAGCAAAATTACAATGAAATAAAGAAAAACATAGTATACAAATCAAATGAAAAATAAAAAAAATAAGTAGTAAATACAGAAAAAAACCTTAACTATTATTTTTTTTAAATATATGGAGTGATGAAAAAAATGAAATAGGAACAATTTTCTTAATTAAAGTAATAACAAATCTTTAAGTTTCCTCTTCAGGGAAGCCCTGCTGATTAGTGTTGTTGTGTGTTTATGTTTTCTGTATGCATACAATTATTATATAACTAAAGCGTTTCAAGTAAAAAACACACATATTCATGTTTTCTATATATTCAAGAATGGCTAAGCGATTTTATAATTATGTAATAATTGTAAACCTTTTTCGACGAAGCGAAAAGTTATTCAGATTTCCATGCATTCTTTACTATGTTTAAATATTATGTAATACAAGAAAAATGTAATAATATTTTACGGCAGTTATATGCGATCGTAAATTTCGATTTAGATATGCCTGAATACAGATTTCTGTGTTTGTGAATTCAATTCTCTTATTTATTTCCTATGCTGCATATGTGCAGAAAATATTGACGTCTCTATCGTTCTCTTTACAAAAAACGAGACAACATACACGTAAATTTTGTACAGTGAGGGTGGAAACGAAGCATAGTTTCAACTGGCCTTACAACTTTTTCATCTTAAGTTTTGCATCGGCAACTAAAAGAGTTATAGAAGAATTTCATTTCATTCAATAGTTCGTTCCTTGAACCATTTGCTGTGTTATCTATTGTTGTAGTAGGTATATATAAAAATAAAAAATATATAAATACATAATTCGAAGATATATTTGTAGAGTTGTAACAGTTGGCGACAATCCAAGTGAGACGTTGCGTTATTCTCGAATTCACACGACCATTTTATAACTTCCACGAGGATTCGGAAATTTTAATTAGCCCAGATAACTCCGTATTTTAATGACGTAATTTCATACGAAAAACATTTATTTTGGCATCGGTTAATGTTAAGTCAAATAACAATTTACGCTGAATTGGATGGAAAAGTCATAAACAGCAGTATACATACAAATAAAGATTACATTTGCTTGATCATCTCCCCATCCTTATCTCCTCCCGTACCAGGATACCATTACAAGGTACGTTTCAGGGTTGGTTACCTGGATTTCGACCTCCAGGTTAACCTATCTTCCTGCATCTCAGTCACTCCCTTCTTGTATGTCACTTATCTGTTTCTAGTCGTGAAAATAAAAGTTTGTCAACACATTTGTGTTTTAGTAAACGCCTCTGCAATAATGTTCATATTTAGTCCTTTTATCAGGAGCAAAGCGTGCATTATGACTTTTGACTTTTTATCCAGCATACAAAGTAAAATGTTGATAGAGAAATCAATGATAATTATAGTCCTAAGCAAAACACATAAATAACATTCGAAACTTGCGCATTAATCGATTTGGCAAACAATTTGTTTAGGAGCAGTGAGAGTGCAATTGTGCCAACCCTCTGCATTCGATTCATATCAACTTAAATATAAACCATTTGCCATCTCTTTCATAACATCAATGTTAGAACGCGATGCGTATACTTTTATTAAAGGGCTTGGCAAAAGGTGCGTTCATTGATTAGGGATTGCGTCAGACTTCTCCTGGCTAAATAAGGGCATAAAGGGGCGGGACTTATAGGCTACGTTTGTACGTTCGTATGTTTGTTTTTAGCTCTCCGTGTTTTCTTTTTGGCAGACATTAGTTGAAATCATTTGTTTCTGTGAAATCGAATTGAAACAAATGGAAAGTTTGACACGGAATAGTTTGGCGGTGTGCCAAGTTAGCGCGGGAAGCGGACATGACATCCCGACTTCGTGCGCCCTGGACTAGTGGTAACAGACACGCTTCCTGTGTACCTGTTTTTTATTATATAAATCTTATCTTTACTAGTATAATAAAGCGTAAACCTGATATTTAAAAAAATGTTATCACACGTTTTTAAGTATTAAGCATTACTTATAACGCCATCTAGCGTAGAACTTTGGTACCAACACAAGATTTAAAAATACGAAAATGACTAAACGACGTAGACATGTTTTGAAGTTAAAAATGTAGCAATGCAAAATATGGTAATTTGCAAAGTTGATTTTTGTTAGGTTAGGTATAATAAGATTATAAAAAAAAATAATAAGTCAAGATGCCTCCTGTGAGGATTGAACTCACGACCCCTGGTTTACGAGACCAGTGCTCTACCACTGAGCTAAAGAGGCGATGCAGGATAATGCGAAATTATAGTCCAGTTACAT
The DNA here is from genome assembly GCF_000836215.1 of Papilio polytes. Taxonomy (NCBI): domain Eukaryota; kingdom Metazoa; phylum Arthropoda; class Insecta; order Lepidoptera; family Papilionidae; genus Papilio; species Papilio polytes. The sequence continues at coordinate 302,976 of NW_013525169.1, forward strand.
ATGGTAAAATTGAGAAAAACTAATTTACTTAAAATCTCGTTGAATAAAGTAATTAATACATTTTACTTACCTCAATTCGTCTTGTTTGACATCTGAAAAAAAAATAATTATTCTATTTAATTTTAATGGTCAAATAAGTTTAATAACCTTATTATGAACGTGTTCTTGTTTCATAATATTCGAGATTCAATTTCCTTAATAAAAACGAGTTAAAAATCTTTATCCCAGTCATTAAAAGTTAAAAATAAAAAAAGCGCAAAAAATGATTGCCGAAACCCGGGATCGAACCAGGGACCTTTAGATCTTCAGTCTAACGCTCTCCCAACTGAGCTATTTCGGCTACGACAATGAATGCGAAAAGTTAAAACTTACTTCAAAAGCATTTTTTTGTTTAAACAATTTTTATTACATTATATAGCGTTTTATCTTTCAAATGACATGTTAGCAATCAAATGACTATGATTTTTTAATTGCACGTAACAAATATACACCTGCTGCCATCTATACCATAAGTACAATATTAATTTGTAAATACTAGAGGGCGCTATTTCTAACATTAGTGAAATATCATTCAACAGTAAAAATTGGCATTATTTTCAACATCGGAATATTTCAAAGGAAATTTTTGTTTAAATACAATTGATTAATTTAATCATGGACTTTATACTTCCCTTAATTAATCGTAAATAATGGTACCAGTGGTCTACCATGTTTTTTAAATTCAAAATGAAAAGAAAATTACCTATGTCCTCCGCTTGCACAGCCTTGTCCATAGCCACCTGTCCGACATCATTTAACACAACACCACATCTCTTGTACAGTTTACTTCTCAGCTTTAATAACTGTTCAGTATCTTGATATGCTTTTATTTCATCCTGAAAATAGTTAATTAAGTATTTCTGTACAGGCATTAGATAAAACTACTTTAAATAAGAAAAAAAAAACAAATCATATTTACTATAACTGTGTATGTTTTTGTTTTTAGATTGTTACGATTTTCTACAAACCTTTAATTCTTTTAGCCTAGAGTGGGACCTGCTTGACAAACAGTGCCTGATATTTGGATCTGGACATCTACTGGCTTTTCCACCTAGTACAGAAGGGGCAGACGCACACACGTTCAAAGAACGACCACCTTCATCGCACTTAACATTTCTCACTACCGTAGGAATCGGTTTCTTCCCTGGTTCTAATGATTTTAATGTTCGTCTCGGTTTAACTACGCTGCTCTGTTTTAAGTCTTTCTTAATATCAGGAACGTAATCGTTAAGTACAATTGGTAAATCACTAAAAACACCAGACTTAGGTCGGGTGTTAGCACCTGAACTTGAAACAGATGGTCGTTTGGCGCCAACATCTGTTGAAACATGACTCAAAACACTAGAAGTTGATTTAAGATTGCTATGAGGACGGTTATACACTTGCGACATGACCCTACCGTAGCCTTTTATATTCTTATCTTTACCACTATTCATGTTACTAAACTACACGTGAATATAAAAGCCTATTAGATCAAAACAACTTTTCAAACACAACAAAACAACTGTTCTTCCTGTTGTTATCCCAATTTGACATTTGACTTTGACATATCTGACGTTGAAACGTCACTTGGGTGTCGCTTTAATTTATTTTTTCACAGAAATATTTAAACTCCAGTGTTTGACTACTTTTCTTTTTTCTTATTATTACATTATTATTTTTATTGAATTACGTTATTAATTATTGAGATATTAAGATATTTATTAGTGAATAATTAAAACTGTTTCTTCAATTAACACAGCGCAGTAGAAAGTACTCCTAATAAACTAAGTTGCATTTAACCAGTTTCAATTTTATGGATCAGACATTTTGAAAAAAATTAACAAGTAAACGTAATTCGAGTATTTGTTTTAAGAGAAGAGACTAAATGAACAGCTGAAACACCAAGGTTGTAATCAACACTCATGGTTATTAGACAATACCGGAAGAAGTAGTTTTATGGACAAAAATAGCAGGTGTTCCACATATATAATGGGAAATAGGCCAATACAAAATAAAATATTATTCTGTGTAACGAATTTTATTAACATATTTCTTCAATGCATGATTTTTAAGAAAAATAATATTGCATCTAAATAAACCTAAAATGGCAGAACTCTTATATTCTATTTACCAACAAGTTCAACATGCTTTGTTTCATAAATGCTTTTTGCCTCATTTTGATAATCATCGCACATGGCTGTAATTTGTTTTGTTACATTAAATGCTAGATCTTCTGAAATCCCAGTCTGCTTTTTTACTTTCTTTATAAAGTCATTCTGCACATCTTTTAAGGAATCCCTACATTTTACGTACAAAGCTTTTGCATTTTTAGCTAAAGCTTCTCGATGTTCTTTTGTTACTTTTGGAACAGGTACAAACAGTGTTGTACCATCCTGCTGAGGATTCAGGTTCAAACCTGATTTACTTATAGCTTTAAGTGCATCAGGTATAACTTGTGGGAAGGATGAAAAATGTATTACTATAGTTTTAGGATTCTTACGAACAATCTGTGCGAGTTCTTGAAGTTCATATTCCTTTCCCTCAAACTTTACTAGAAGAGATTCAATTGAACCAGTTGTGGATCTGAGGGATAAATTTTTAGCGAAATCGTCTTTTAATTTCTCGATAACAGCTTTGCATCGTTCTTGAATCTTATCTACAGCAACTACTTCTGACATCATAGCCGGATTAATTTCTACTTTTGTACCTTTACCTTTTTTTTCTTTACCTTTATCTTTGCCTTTTGCATAGTTTCTGACTGCAATAAAATTTGTAGGGACTTGTAAAATTCTCTCCCCATGAAGGTAGAGGTTAGGACGACTTCTAAAGGTGTTGTTTACAATAGGAAGGAACCGTTGCAGTAGTCGTGTGCCCATTTTTGATCAAATACGCATATTATAAAAACTGATTACTGTTTACAAGTGTCTTTTCACATAAATTAAATTTTCTTATTTTTCGTATTCCTTATTCTCCGTTGACGTATTGTCAAAAGAACATAAAAACATACAGTTCAAAAACTGTTAAAGTAGTGTAAATTCAAAATAGAATAATTTGTTGTGTTGGAGTTTTTATATGTTTGTATACTGGCAGGCAACACTTTACACACTAAGAATGGTTTTTTAATATTAGAATAATATATAATTTAAATTATTAAGGATTCGACATTTGATGAAATATTGATAGACTTCACATCTCGACACTGAACAAGTAACATTGTAGGACTAATAGACTTTGTATAAAAAATGGTTCAGATATCTTAAATATAATGATGATTAACTAGAAGAAAGTGTTTCAATAGCCCCACACCTCCAGAGCCCCGGACGGGGGAAAGTAACCGTCCAACATGTTGGAAAAGAATTTAGCGTTTTAAAAAGGATAATAGGAGGGTAAATGTGAAACGTTGTATTTTTTTTTTCACTATTGAACAAGAAAAATAGCGTCAAATTGGGTATAACATTAAAATTGAATTTATTTTTCGCAAAACGAATTGTTAGGTTCTTTTCTTACTAGGACTTAAGATCAATTTCCGACTTTTTTGACGTTGACACTTGATTGACAATGACAATGTCACATTGATGTTTGATGTTTTGTTTTGAGCTTTTTAATTTAAAAATGACTGTATTTTTTCAAACTGGGAAATTTTCTTTTATTCGAAAGTGTTTAAATGCTCCTATTTGCAACTCCATATTCTTACGAAACTATTCAGGTATTGTTTACTAAAATATGGAATTGAAATAATTGTTTTCGAGGTTATGTCTTAAAATTGTTTTCAGATCCTGTAAAAAAATTTAAAAGTTTTAGCGATGTAATAGCAGAAAGAAAAGCCGAGGCCCGACGTAGTCTTGTAGTTCAAGTTAATTCTGATACGTCATTCAACGAATTATATGGATATTGTTCAAAATATGCTTCTATTAAGGATATACACCATTATAGAAACTCTGAAAAAGAGGTAAGATTATGATAATTTGAATATTAAAACAACAAATTAAAACTGTTGTAAAATGTTTGTTTTATTGTTTTATTTTTAGCACTTTATGCTTATTGAATTTGAAACAGAAGATAATGTTAAAGAAGTCCTGAAAGCATGCAGTTCTCATCAAAAGGATGTCGATGTGATGGCCATAGAATCTCCCTTCCTCTGGTTCAGAGCTGCTGTTAATAAAAAAGAGAAGTACAGTTGTCCTAGTACAAAGAAACTTACCATAAAAGATGGTATTGAGCCAGTTGATGATGATGTGCTTTATGATGAGTTGCTAAATTGTGAGACAGTCACACAACAAATACAACACTTGTATGAGAGGACTAAGTTAAATGACTTAGGTGTAAGACTTAGATTTATGGTGGCAAGGCAGGTGAGACAACTGAGAACCTTTTTCTCAAATTACCTTTCTGGAAATTATGCATTGTATTGAGGTAATTAAAATCTCATGATTTCAGTTTGAACTAATATTCAAGAGTCTGTATGCCAATGTGGAGGTGCAGCCATTTGGCTCCTCGGTGAATGGCTGCGGGAGGATGGGCTGTGATCTGGATCTGGTTCTCAGTAATGTTGTAACTGAGGAAATGGTGAGTAGGTACTTGTTTGTAAGTCTGTAATAATATCTTATACAAATAAAATGCATTTTACTTGATGTTGCTCATAAATTTATCCGCATTAAATTAAAAAAAGCTTATGTTACTGTGATAATATAGCTTTTTAATGGTAAATACAAATCTTTCCTCTTGATAATAATACATAATAATAATTACCAACCTACATCGTTAGTAATTTTCCAAAGACACCAAGTTAAATTAATATTTTAAAGTGTCATTTGACATAAGTTGTGCTAACATTGTAAATGAAAGGTGTGTATTTGTGCGTGGTCAGAGCGACCCGCGGCGGCGGCTGGTGTACCAGGAGAAGC
>NW_013525169.1:308617-360178 GCF_000836215.1 Papilio polytes
GCTGGGCCAGCGCGGCCGGCCTCACCAGCCCGCACCCCGGCCGCTGGATCACCAACTTCCCGCTCACGCTCATGGTGCTCTTCTTCTTGCAGCAGAAGAGGAAGACCGGCTTCGTTCTACCCCCACTTAAAGTCTTAGTTGATAGAGCTGGTAATTTTTATGTTAACTCTCTCCGAAACTCCGTTTGAGGAATTAAAACTAGACTATGTGTTCTTCCAGACTATTCGCTATGTCAGTCTATGAATCACTGCTGCTGCTATGCCAAATTTCATCGAGATCAGTTTAGGCTTCAAACTCTAATCCACCCATCTAAACTTTTTCATTTATAATATTAGTAAGATAAAATTATTTTTATTGTTAATAGTGTATAATGAGGTGTTTTCTTCAGGTAAAGAGGATATCAGGATAGCGGAGGAGAACATCAACTGCACATTCCTGCGGGACCTGAACAAGCTCCCCCAGGAGGAGTACGGCCAGTGCAGCGAGGACCTGCACACGCTGCTGCTGCAGTTCTTCGAGTTCTACGCGCAGTTCGACTTCCAGGAGCACGCCATCTCCATCAACAGAGGAGTGCCCATCAGGAAGCCGAACGCTCTGCCTCTGTACATAGTGAATCCTCTAGACCAAGCTATGAATGTCAGTAGAAATGTAAGTTACGAGGAATGTGAAAGACTCCGTCTTGAAGTGAGGAACGCCGCTTGGATTCTAGAAGAAGGACTGGAAGGGAAGAAGGGTGATGACTGGGGAGTGCTGAGGCTCATAGAGAGAAAGGACTCGAGAGGTCTGAAGCAACTCCTGAGGGTCGGCAACTCACATCGACTGGTTTCAGTCAAGGACTTATTCAGAGAGGATGACGAGGATGTACCTGTCGCAAAGTCAAAGAAGACTGATGAAGAAATGGATAAGAATGTGAAAGAAATGAGCAGAGTAAATGTAGAGAAAAAAGAACAGAAGATAAAGTTTAAGAATAGTCAGATAGCGAGTGAAGTGTTCAGAATAAGGAGAAATAAAATTGTATGATTGGATGTTGTTTGTTTAGTTTGAGGACTATTACAATGTGACTTTGTCCATAGATAATGTGTAAATTACTGTTTGTTACCTGTATATAGTAAATGTATGTATCAAAACTTTTTTAAAGTAAACGAACTTTTTATTAAGTTTGATATTTTCTTACAAGAACCATCTACTATTGAAAATAGGATTTTAATTATACAGAAGACAGAGAACGACAAGTACAATGGACTACTACAGACTCCTTGGTGAATGTGACGATTTGACTCAACTTAACTCTATCCTAAAGTTGCTTCGTTTTGGCGCTAGAGGGCTCTAAAGTTTGTTAATTATTTTACATTCATTCAAATATCTTGAGAATCCTTAAATAAATTTTATTCATACTGAAACTATGTTTTTTGTTTGTCAAACTACATCTTTTTCTGGGACAGAGAATTATCATCAAATCATCAAATTCAATTACATTTTTGTAACCGTCTGTACTGTACTGTTAAGTTTTTTACTTAGATAGACTGTAATTTAAAAGATTTTTGGTCTCTGTTTAAATTTTTAATTAGCGAACGGTTTCGGCGCATTACAGTATTTTCGTATATAATTTCGAGCTTAATTACGGGACATACAATGCAACTCATAAGTTAACAGTCATTTTTTCAAAATTTCGTTGTTATCTATGAAAATTAAGACAATAAGTTACAAGCTACAACATCACCGAAGTATCGAGATAAAAAAATCCTGCGTTGACTGTGACTGTACTCGCAGTTCCGCTAATACGTGAAGTTCAAAAGCTATTTTCACGACTATATTCCGAGTACAAATGCAATTAAAACAATCAAGTGTTCGTTACATAAACAGTCGTTGCCTTATGCACAACTAGATATTGATAAAAATATTACCGGGCTTTAAAAGAACGTAAACATTATTTATTACTATTTCATTTATTATTTACTAGCTTTCGCCCGCGACTTCGTCCGCGTGGAAAATAACAAAAGTATATATGTCTTCTTCCAGAATGTCCTGTAGATATCTCTACCAAATTTTATAGAAATCTGTTCAGCCGTTTAGGCTACAAAATTTCACAAACATCCATCCATCCAAACTTTCGCATTTATAACATCTTTTAAAGCCTGGTAGCTAAGATTTCAATAAAATTACAAAAGACACTTTCGTATCAAAACCGTTCGTCAAATTATAATATAAACAGAGACCAATATTCTTTTAAATTCCATAAATCTGAGAAAATGCTGACACTGTACAGGCGGTTGCAAAAATATAACTAATTTTGATGTTCGGGTTTTCGAGTCCCCTGATGATTTGATGAAAACTTAAGTTTCAATATAAAAAAAATCTTTTAAAGGCCTTTCTAGATATTTGAAGAAATATGAATAATAATTAGCAAACTTTAGTGCCCTCTAGCGCCAAAACGAAGCAACTTTGGATACAAATAATAAGTTGGATCAAATCGTCATATTTTCAACCAAGGAACCTGCTATAGTTCATTGTACACGTCTTTCCTGGACACCTATATACACAGTTTACGAAGAAACTGACATTGAATGAAATGATAGTTTAAAAGAAACATTTACTTTAAGCTTGTATATGTTAGAAAATCAAAGCATCCTTTTTATTTACTATAGTTAAACAGAAATGGAGATTGTAATAAAAATAAAAGGTGTTACATTAATTTAATTGTTTTATTTACATAGATTTGATACATTTACATGGAAACATAATTACGATTGCTACAGCTGTAGGATCGAAAAAAAAAACAATTAACTTATAATTATTTATTATACTAGAAATTACAATTTAAATCTTAATTGCTAAGTAATCTAACTATCCAATTCGAAGTATGAATTTGGAATAATGTTTTATTGTTTAAATCACATAACAATAAAGATTTTATATTACATTTTCATATAATCACAATCACAAAACAAGAAAATTGCAAATCTATACAAGAATCAATTTATTGTCTTAACTCAAATTCATATCTTTTACGTACAAAGTTTATCTGTTATTTTCTGAGAGCTTTAACAAACAGATTTACTTTAGGAATATCGCAACTAGATTCTCCAGCAGCCAGACGTAGGAAGTGATCCACATGTGGTCCGCAGAGCTTAGTGAATGTGGGTGCATAGTGCGGGTGCTGCGCGAGGAGAGCTGCGCGTGCGCATGCATCCCCCACCCCCTCCCCCGCCCCCAATGCACGCATCTCTCCCTCCCCCGCCCCCAACGCACGCATCTCCCCCTCCCCCGCCCCCCACAGCGCGCGCATCTCCCCCGCGCACTGCACGGACCACACCGTCTCCTCGAGGAACACGTTGTACTTCTCGTTCTGGTCGAACACTCGCACCTACAACATTACAGTCCTGGTTACCTCGGCTAATCTTACTAATATGTATAAAAAATGCGAAAGTTTTAATGTATGAATGTTTGTTAGAGTTTGTAGCCTAAACTGCTGGACGTGTCTTAATGAAATTTGGCATTTACGTAGAGGATAGGCTGAAAGAACATATAGGCTACTCACTTTTCTTGTTTTTTTTTCTTTTTAATACCACGCAAACTGATTTTCGGGTAAAAGCTAGGATATAATATTAGTAAGAAGTAAGATGGATTCTAATTATTGACTAATCTCTAATTCTCTAATTAAACCCAAATTGATTTTTTCGGATTGCATACACAAATCATTAATATATTTTTTGTAACACATGTGTATATTTAAAATGAGACCTCGTCCAGCGTGTAGTCGGGTAAGCAGACTTCACAGTCGAAGTCCAGCAGCGCCAGCACGCACAGCAGCGCCGCGACGCGCGCGCGCGCCCCCAGCCGCGCCCGCAGCTGCTGCGCCGCGCGCCCCGCACACCCCGCACACCCCGCGCACCCCACAGTGCGCGCCGCCGCGCCCCGCACCGCCGCCTCGTCGTCCTCCAGCAGCAGCACCAGCGCCGCCCACAGCCGCGCCTCCAACTCAACTGGACCACATACAGCTAGCGTTGGTCGCCATACAATATGTAAAAACTATCACATCAATACTAATATAATAAAACATAAACACATTGTTATGTAGGGTCTCAATAACAGCATACTTTTAAATCATTATTTTTAAATACATTACGCTATAGGTTACTTTTTACGATATCTAGAGGGTGAATTAATTTAAAAAATTACGCAAAAAAGGGATAAAACTAGTCAATAGCAGCAAAGAAGGAAGATTGCCATTGTAACGGTAATTTTTGGCCACTGGCAGAGGTCTTCGTTACCATTTGTTATTTTAAAATTTGACATTCGCAGTTTTGTTTGGAATATTAAAAAAAAAAACAATATCATACGCATGACCTTTTTTTTTAAATACGCACTTAACTTTGAAATAACTTTGAAATTACTCACATTTATCTTCTTCACATAAATCATTTAATTCCAAATCAATTAACATTTCAAAATTCTTCTCTAAAAAGTTGGCAACCACATTCCTGGTACTCAAACTGTTGCGGGATGAACTACAATCGTATATCGTTCTTATTGCTTCAAGAATAAGGTCGCCTTTCACTTGAGGCTCATTCATCTTATCCGTAAGGAAACAAGTAAGACTGTAGAGGTAAATATGGGTCATATTTTCATGCTCTGACGTCACGAGTCTCGTCAGCGAGCGTATGACGTCATCATCGCTTACGTCATCTTGTATCATATATTTGTAACTATTCCTTTCTAACGACAACAATTTCAAGCATTTCTGTTTGCATTCTAAATATTTTGTTGTTTTCAACACATTGTATAATGTTTTAGTATAATTTTCATCTTTTCTTAATTCGTCGATAATGTTGTTTTCTTTTGATAAAATAGTTAAATGCTCCTGAAACGCGTCTTCGATTTCCAAATCGTTATTTAAAATCAGTAAATAGTTCAAAGCCGTTAATGTCACTTCGTAACTATAATGTGATAAGCATATATATATAATTTTTATTGTATCGTCATTTTGTTTGTATTTATTAGTCAATACATAGTACAAATTGGCTGCGTTTGCCAAACACACGTCTTTTCCGGGCAGAGACAACATATCTTTACTTTTTAACATTACATCGAGATAGTAAATTATTTTGTTTATCGTAATCGTATTTATAAATGATGGAAATCTGAAAAAAAATCAATAAAAAATAATATATCATAAAATTTATAAATTAATAAAAATGACTTAGGGTAAAATGAATATTTTCTGTTTCTATACGCCCCTCTTCTGTCAAATTTACTCATTAGTATTTGGGATAAGACGCATAACTAAGAAAAATATTTTTCTGTGCGTCTCCACACATCTAAACACATCTGCATATGCAGTCTATGGGTCTTTTCGCTATTTTGGCGAATTAAAATATTTAAAAAGGGGGAAATATGGTGATAAATAAAGAATAAAAGATGAGTGAAATGAAACTGACTTCCAAACGAGCTGGTTAATCATATTGGTGTATTGATGCGCTAGGAGGTGGCAGGGCGCGGCGGCCGGCTGCAGCAGCCAGGCCGTGCGCTGCAGGCGGCGCTGCAGCCCTGCCGCCTCCGGCACCGACAACTTCTCCGGTTTATTCTCCAGTAGCCTTGTCACCTGGGGAAATAAATACCAAAGTTTGGATGGATGTTTGTTACAGTTTGTAGTCAATTGCTAAACGGATCTCGATAAAATTTGGTATAAACAGGATAATCTGGAAGAAAACATAAGCTACTTTCGTTTTTTTAATTCAAAGCATACGGAGTCGCGGGCGAAAGCTATTTGTGATAGTTTGTATGGATGGATGTTTGACAAAATATGCAATATAATTGATAGACGTCGCCTGATAAAGTATTAAGCTAGGTCTAAAAGTAGGGAAGATAAGACCTAACATTTATATTATGTTACTTTAAGTAATGTAGTATTTTTACTTATACGACATACCTGCAAAAGTATCCCGTGACAAAAATTCCTTTTGATATTTTGATCACATAACAAAGAGAGCATTTCTTCAATATGTGGGATATACCTGGAATTGAATTACAAAATAAGTTACTTATAACGTAAAAGTTTAAACCTACATTCACATATAAATTGTAGTTGATGGAGAGGAAAGTCCGGAAGGACACATAGGCTACACACTTTTTTTTAATTCTACGCAGACGGAGTCGCGGGCGAAAGCTAGTAATTGTATAGTATGTTTACTTGGCGGGCGGCAGCAGGGGCGGCAGCGCGCGCGCGGCCAGGCGGCGTGTGCGCAGCGCCGCGCTGTGTGCGCACCGCACCACGCACTGCGCGAACCGCGACAGCTGCACACACACGTCACATACAGCACGCCACTTCACACTCAAACATGGCAATACGGCGAAGAGTTACTAATGGATTTAAAAAGTTAAAACAGACAACTAGAAGGAAAAAACTCACGAAGTAGACAACTAGAAGGTAAAACTAACAAAGTTAAGTAGACAACTAGAAGGTAAAACTAACAAAGTTAAGTAGACAGCTAGAAGGTAAAACTCATGTAGTTAAGTAGACAGATAGAAGGTAAAACTCATGAAGTTAAATAAACAGCTAGTATTAAAAACTAAAACATCTAATGTAGACAGTTAGAAGGAAAGATCACCAGAAGCTAAGATCACCTTCAAAAAGTAACTTGACGAAAGTAACGTACAGATACAAAAAAATCTCTTTTATATAAAAAGAATAGAATACCTTAAGGTTGGAGACGGTGCCCTCCAGCGCGGAGGGGTACAGCCTGCCCAGCAGCAGCAGCACGGGGAACAACGACGGCTTCTGCAGCTCACACTCCTCGCTCTCATTCGCTTCTTTTAGTTTCTCCTATACACATTCAATCATTTAATTGAAATAGCAAATCGACACCATTTTGATTTCATAAATACGATATTTAAGATGGATGGATGTTTGTTAGAATTTGTAGCCTAAACTGCTATAACTGCCTAAACTGGATCTCCATAAAATTTGGCAGAATAGTCTCGCAGAATACATAGGCATTTCTTTTTAATTTGACGCGGACAGAGTCCCGGTCGAGAGCTAGTTAAATAAACAATGATAATGACCAGCATGAAGTCATATAACTGGGGATATCGCAGGAAGAACATGCGGCCCGTCATGCGGTTGCGTGCGTGCACCGCGCCCCCCGCACACCCCGCACCCCCCCGCGCCACCCCGAACACGCGCACCACCAGCGCGCTCAGCAGCAGCGTGGAAGAGTTGCGTTCCTGCATATTGCAATAAACCTTCAGATCTCAAAGTACAATCAAAGATTTTGTCGGTGTCTTAAGCAACTATCGTTTTGATATTTTGCGACGAGACGCGGAACAAAAGAGTATAACTCAGTTTATAAATGTAGGAGAAAAAGTCGTTTAGACACGGCTAGTTATTTATTATAATCGCTATGGTTGCATTCAGCAAATTAGTTATTTGTTAGAGGCGGAGCTTGTCTCGTTGCAAAGCAAGGCAATTTGTCAAAAGTGGAACACCGTGGATTTCCACATAACTCAGTCGTTTGAATGTTTTTGTACACATTGGGCATTACAACCAATTTGAAGTAGTTTATAAATGTGTCTGTAAATGTTAATTATTTCATTATTATTATGTCGTTTACACAATTAATTACTACATAATTGGTTTGTAAGAGCGAATTTTGTTTTTGTTTGTTGTGTAAGAAACATATGTTTTCAAAATGTTACACCACGTGTTTCCACGACTGTACACGTTACCTCCCACGTGGGGCGGTCGAAGCCCCGCAGCGCCAGCAGCAGCACCTCCCCCACGTAGGGCGCCACCGCCTGCTGCAGCGCGGCGCAGCGCACCAGCGCGCGCAGCACGTTGCTGCAGTGCGCGCGCACCGCCCCGCCACCGCCACCACCGCTACCACCCTCGCCACCGCCGCCACATAGCCGCATCAATGTTGTAACGCACTCGTGGAAAAACTTCGGCTTCTCGCTCACTTGCAGCTCCGTTGTTACTAGCGCCTGGAAATATATCACGAGTAAAACAGAAATATGCTAAATAATGATTTGGTTACTAAGTAATGTAGGGAACGTTACTCTCAAGTCTCTAAGCCTGCTGTTGACAAAATTCAAATGCTCAATTGATAAAAAGGGTCCTCCTATTGGTTGAAATTTTAAACCATGATAAATTTTTGTTATTAGCTTATAGTGTTATCCCTTTCTGGCAAATAATTATTTTCTATTTACTCATCCTTTACATGTAATCGCGTTAAAATATATAGCTTAAAGTGTGTCGTAAGTGTAAGCCTCTTTATTAAGAAAGAAAGATTCGAAAATTTACTATGATTGTTATGCTACATAAAGAAGTGTATGTTATTTTGTTATATTAGTATAGTTAATAAAGAAACCTGTATCATGAAGGGCAGGCCGGCGGAGCGGCGTGTGGCGCACAGCGCGCCGCCCGCCGCGCCCGCAGCCCCGCCCGCAGCCCCGCCCGCAGCCCCGCCCAGCGCGCTCAGCAACGAGCGCAGCCAGTCCCGCGGCAGCGCGTGCAGCCTGCTGCTGCGACACTTCCACAGTCTATAAGTAAAAAGAAAGATTACAATTTTAAGTTAAAAAAAAGAATTAAATCGTGTATTTTGTGTTTTAAAATTCCAATTTGAAAAGTCCCGCGTAAACACTTTAAACTGTCATGGCGTCATATTAATATTAACAACGACAATGGCGCCGTGGAAATAAAAAAAAATAAAATGGCTTTATTAATTTCCCCTTGGGCAGGGTACTGGTATCCAAACTAGGGTGGCGTCCTGTGCGATGGATCACCGGGCCCTTGCCCCAGAGCACAGTGAAACTTACAATAACAGAAAAAATAAACAAGTATGGAAATATTTAGAGTTACTAAAAAAGAAACTAAAACTATATGTGAGGCATTGGTAATGTGTAGTAGTAGGGGCAGGAAAGTGAGACGTCACGCTGACAAGTTTCTCAATGTCTGGATAAAAATAATTCTATACCTGGCCAGCAGCTGCGTGAAGCCGACATACGCCTGCTCGAAGGCCCCGCGGTGCTTGGTCTCCGCCAGCAGCTTGGTGAAGTGCTCCCCCATGGCCACCACCTGCTGCTGCGTCAGCGTGCCGCGCTCCCGCTCCTCGCCGGCGATGCTCAGCCGCGAGGAGATGCAGCCCAGCACCAGAGACACCTCCTTCACCGACCTCCAAGCGCAGAGCAGCACCATTTGAGCCGTTACCGCCCCTTTATCTTCTAACTCTTCATTCCTGAATAGATTGAAATCTTAGAATCCGTCGATATCTGTCAGATCGTCCTGCTAGAAGTGAGAGATGCGTACTGCAGGTGAGCGAGGCCGTGGCCCGCCATGTCCATGGGCAGGTGTCCCTCGGGCGAGGAGTTGTTGACGACGCAGGCGACGGCCGCGTTCACCGCGAAGCACGTCTCCACTATCTCCGCTATCAGCTGCGACCACGGCTGCGACTCTGATATTGCTCTACAACATCAACACTTTTTATAACTAGTTTTTTGTCTAGCTTCGAGCGTGTGGAATTACAAGAAACATAAGTAAATAGTCTTAATGTTCGTCCAGACTCTCCTCCACTTGAATGCCAAATGTCATCGACATCCGTTCCATTCAGCAGTAGGCTACAGATTCTAATATCCATTTAAAATTTTGCATTTACAACATTAGTTAAACTAGCTTTTGTCCACAAATCCGCGCTTTATAAAAAACTTAATTTGTAGCCTTTGAGTTCTTCCAGGCTACATCTACATGTATGTCGAATTTCATCAAGATTCGTGCAGATATTCTGATGTTACAAACATGCAATACTTAAAATATCTTAGATTACAATGACAGAAAGAGGGAGTCAATTTAAGTCCCTTTCTCTTTACCACCCTTTTCTTATAAGGAGAGGATGGGAAGGGGAAGTGGATTTGACGGTGGAGGAGATGCACAGAAAGGGGAAATACCTCTTTATGTGCGTCTTCTCCGTCGGATAGGGGTAGGCAATGCATCTGCCATTGCGGATTCCTATGGGCAGCCGTCGTTTCGCCATTTTGTCGAATTCAGATGACCGCTTGCTCGTTTGTTACCTTATATTATAAAAAAAGACAAACAGAGACGTAGTTAAGACAGCGGGATGTTGAGGTATGCGACCTGGGGTCGAGCTGCTGCAGCAGGTGCAGCATGCAGTGCAGCGCGCCGTACATGTGCGCGTGGCGTGCGGCTCGCAGCACGCTGCGCTCGCACGCGCGCACCTCGCCCAGCAGCACGTGCAGCACGCGCCGCAGCGCGCCGTGTACCACGCACTCGGCCACATCACTGACAATTCATTTATAATTTAACTAGCTTTCACCTGCGACTCCGTCCGCGTGGAATTTAAAAAAAAATGAGTAGCCTATGTGTTCTTCCAGACTATCCTCTACATCTATGCCATCGAAATCCGTTCAACAGTTTAGGCTTTAAAATCTAACAAACATCCATCCATCTAAACTTTCGCATTTATAATATTACTAAGATAAGATTGTTTTAATTTATATTTTTATAGACTATAAGTTGTTTAATTATACGTGTATATTCTTGCCTCCCTTACTAGGTTGATTCCTTTATTAAAGAAGCCGATGACTTCCCTTACTTCGTTTAATATTATTACACAATTTACAAAAAAACAAAATAAACAACAAAACAACGACACAATACGTAGATCATGTTTGTAAAAAACTTTGTTTAACTCAATAACTTTAACCCAGAGCATTAGTGGCTCAAAGGTTTAACTTGACTTGTAATTTACAAGTCCTAGGTTTGAATCCCGCCATGTAACAATGTGATTTTCAAATTGCATATGTATATAAAACAATACAGGTCACAACGCCATCTGTTAGACAGAAACGCTAACAGGCCCTATGATTAGATCCGACTCGAAGGACCATTTTTACTTATACTGTTTTAATTTGATTGTACTTCTCTTTTCCTTTTCCCCAGCTTCAACTACTTTTTTTATAATATATTTAGCGATATTATACTGTCTACAAATTGAAGCAATAGTTATATTCTTACGTGTCTCCCTGCAGCAGCTGCGGGCAGCGAGCCACCAGCAGGCGCAGCTTGTATGCCGCAGACACGCAATCCGGGGGCTTCATGGAGGAGGCTTGACTCAGGATGGACTCCACATCCAAGCCCGCAGCAATTCTCCCACTCTGCACAGATATATAAAGTTGGCACATGGGTTATAAGAATGCTCCTTTATACGACGTGTCAAGTTTAAAACTGGAGTCTATTGAATTTTTCGTATTTAAAAAATTAAAAAAATGTTTTTTTTTATTAATTAAGTGTTTTTTTTAAGTTTTTTCACCTCTACAAGTTCCCGAGGACACGTCAGTAGGATATTCAATGCAAACATCTTGTTTGACTCGTAGCTATCTTCAAGGCATTGTAATAAATTTTCTACATAATCAGCTTTCCATGTTCTGCAATAATAAATATACAATGTAAGATTTTGAAATACATAACACTGCTTCTTAAAGATTTTTAAGGCTGTATTTATTCTCTGACTAGGACTATATTTTTTTTAAATACAACATTTTTTTATTTTTTTGTGAAATTACAATACGACCAGTATTCTCGTATACATTCTTGTGACAATTATTTTTGGAAACAACAAGAAATTAACAATTATAACCGAAAAAAAAACTGTTTTGTGGACAACTGTAGATAAATTTGGAAAAAAAACATAGTATACCTTTGGTAACCTTCGTAGTTTGTCTCCTCGCACCAGACCAGGAGCTGGAGGGCCACATAGCGCCGGCTGTAGTTAGCACCAAACATCAAACAATCGTAGCAGAATTCTCGTAAATCCTCCAAAAATGTTACATAATAATCGCTCTTATCACAACTGCCATTAGGTGTGTTTTGCCTTCTGAGTACTTTGTAACTATCTTCTAGACGTTTCAAGAACTGGAACAAAATATCAATAATTACAATTTGAATAAACAAAAAAAAGGAAAAAAATAGCTCTAGTTGCGTTTTTTTTAAAGAAAATGTGTTATTAATGGTGAGAATAAAAAAAATAGGAAAAATCCTTAAAAACCGAAATTCCTTAGGTATCTTACCTTTTTCATAAGGGAAAGTGTAAGTTGTCGAAGATTGGGAGCCTGTGCATTCACGTTGTACTTGAGGTACCACAGCACCAGCTCCAACTCCTCAGGAGTAAAGGCCTCCGTACTCTTCGGAGATTCCACTATTAAAGATAGAGTCAGAACACGAGTCTGTAAGGAGAATTTCATAAAAATAACGTACTTTACTGGTCACCCTACATAACCTAAAAGATTTGACAGATTCAAATGTTAAGAGCGTGCGCACATCTATGACTAAACTATCGCACAATGGTTGTGCGATCGTCGATTGTTTCGCAGCCAATTCAACTGTTAGTCGCACAACTGAAAATCGAGTAATGATCACCTTTACATCAGCGCAAAGGAATCACAGCGAGACTAAAGTTGTGCGGTAGTTTAGTCAAAGGTGTGCGCAGGCTCTTAATGAGATATTGAAACCTAACCTCATCGACAGCACTAACAGCGGCCATTTTAAGTACATCATAGCCAATGAGACCTTTCCACTCCCCCTCTTTTTCCACCACTTTTCCAACGGCATTGGACTTTCGAACTACGCTTAATAACATTAAGACACATTTCAGATCTTCACGACCGTTCTCATTTGTGGTCGACAGTTCTTTTATATACGGTAATCTGAAAAAATAGAAGCTTTTTTAATTTACTAAAAAAGTGCAGGTATTTAATTATTTCTTTCCATATATCGAAATAAAAAAAATCTATCTCTAAACACAGGCCTATATCACTATGTAATAATGTTGCTTTCTGATAGTGAAATGCTTTCAGAAATCTCTTTAGTAGTTTTTAAGTTTTTTGGTAACATACACAAATACTTTAACAATTTTATTATCGATTCGCAGTAAAACAGATTCTTCTACTCACAGACAATCTAAAACATTATGTTGAAGCCTGACAGCTTGCAGGAGGATATTCTCCAGGATGTGGAGGACCGAGGAGTCGAGGTGGTGGTGAGCGACGTGCGCCAGGATGGGCAGCAGCCAGCACTGCTGCAGCTCCGCGCTGCCGCACTCGCGGGAGTGCTTCTGCAGCAGGTTCTCTAGAGCTGTTGTCGCCTAACCACATACCACGGACTAGTTACAGTGTTTATTTATTTTATTGCTGTAAAATAAATCTGTTACACTGGAACTGTGTATTTTCAGGGTTAGTGTGTTTGTGTTTTTATTTTTTTCAGTCTCTCAATAGTGATCGAGTTTTATGGTACACATTGGTTATGCAGGGTTTCAGCAAATACTGTGTATTTTTGTACATTGTTTTTATTAAAAGGCCTTACAGTAACCACACGCTATAGGCTATATATTTTCACGCTATTAAACTTAGAGAGCAAGAGAATTGAAAAAGGTTGTTCAGAGAGAAAGGGACAAAAAACACAAGCCAATAGGAGCAAAGAATCATGGTTGCCATGGTTTCTTAAATTGTCAAGCAATAGCGAGGTCCTTCTTTATCATTTGAGTATTTGTATTATGACATTTGTAATCATAAGTGTTAAAACATAACCTATAAAACAAAGTTTTGTGTATCAGATAAAGCCGTGAAGAAACAGCTAATTATTTACGTATTTACAATTATCTTAAGTACTTAACATTAATTATTAAACCTTAAAGGGATCTCAGCTTAAATTGCCAGCAGTGACACTTTTAAATTTTCTTTTATTCTTTTACTGTTTTCTCTGTAATTTATGTTCAAAGTGTGTGTATGTGTGTAATATGTGATAGTTATCTGATTCAACATTTGTTATGAAAAAAAATATTTTCTTGTTAGCGCTGTATACGTCTATCATCTGTGTGTTCTGTGTTTTTGTATTTCTTTGTCTATAATATACTTATTTTTGGTTGTGAATTTTAAACAGACAATTGGTGTACCTAATAAATAAATAAATAAATGATCATTGTGTTAAGTGTTAGAACTTCAATACTCACACTAGCTTGCACAGCTTGCACGTCCAAAGCCGCGATGAGCTGTGGTATGGCGTGCGGCAGCCTGTGCAGCAGGCAGCGCGCGCCCAGCTCGCCGCACAGTGACGTCACGCACACGTAATAGCTCTTGCGGCTCGTGTCCAGTGACGTCAGCGCACTAAACAACTTGTCCAACCCTGACTCGTCACCTAAATAAAAGTTTCTTTTTAATATAAAATAGCCAAAACTCAAAGCTAAAATATAAAAAAAGTATGATTTTCATCAAATTTTTTTACTAATATAAATGCGAAAGTTTAGATGGATGGATTAAATGGATGCTTCTTGGAGTTTGTAGACTAAACAGCTGATTCTCTATGAAAAGCGTAGATATAAAGTAAAGTGTGAAGAGTACATAGACGGTTTTTTTTCTAAATTCTTTTTTTTTAAATAATTTTTTTTCTAACGCGGACACAGTCGCAGGGGAAACCCAGTAAGAAATAACTAAGAACTATTAAGAACACAATATGCAATTAAGAAGTTAACCCTATAACAACCATAAGTTATTTTTTAACAAAAAATGTCTAAATAATTACTAAGTAATTTTGCAGAAAAAAAAATCAGTTTTAATTCTGTGAACAACTTACTAACTTAAGCAATAATTGAAGAACAAAATTTAAATCAAAACGCCAATAGCCTAATGAATTTGCGATCACGTGGTCGAGGGTTCGAATCCATTGGACTATTGTCGTGAACCAAGCCTAGAGCTTAGTTGGAATGATAAAGAAATATTAGTAAATTAATAGAAATCTAGTAATATTAAAAGAAATTGTATTATCTTACCCTTGTTTCTAAGATGAGTGCAGTATTTAACGATATGTCCCAGTATCTGTGCGGTGAGATGTCGCACGCTGTCCATGTAGTGCTCGAGGTGAGACCACACGAACACCAGCAGACTGTCCACCAGCTTCAGACCGAGCTGGGGCTCGCAGCTCGCCAGCGTCCTGCTTATCTGGACCAATGTCCTCGTCACACCCAATGTGAATGTAGACTCCGAGTTAGTTCTGGAATATTTTATTAAAAACATATAATTAACACCAAGGTAGAGAAAGCCAGTTTGTTTTTGTTTTTTTTTTTTTAATTTCGCGTAGACAGAGTCGCAAGCGAAAGCTAGTTTATTGATAAAATATAAGTATTGATAAACATTTAATGGCCAACTATATACCCTTTGAAACATGGAAAATGTGAGCAAAATGACTAAAGAGAGCAAATCGAAGGTACCAAGATAAGGGAATCAACAAATACGTTTTGGTCAATCAAAATATGTTGACAACAAAAGAAAAAAAAAGAAAAGAAAAACAAACTGTGCAAAAAAGAGTACGAACCAAGAGTCTGTAGAAGTAGACATAAAAAAAATGTTTTATGGCTAAATAAAGTAATAAATAAACATAAGTTATTTCATTTTTCTGTAATGTACCAACCTTTCTCCAATAGCCACAATGTTATCAGTGAGTAGAAGCAGTGCGCACTGGTCTCCCACATTGGCGGTGCTGAGTTCCTCCGCTGAGACCACAGTGGCCATCGCAGAGTGTAAGCTCAGCTGACCGCTTTCAGTGCACATTAGTTCTGACATCTCCTGCTTGCTAGGAGCAAACACCTAAAAGTTGGTACAAGTCCTTATTAAAGAACACAAATTCAAGTTTATTAAAATATTTTAAACATGTTTTTTTATGTCCCAGGCAGCAATTTGCCTCATGAATAAGATAATGAAAAAACATCTAAATTATGTAAATCTTACTAATGTTATAAATGCGAAAGTTTGGATGAATAAATGTTTGTTAGAGTTTGTAGCCTGAATGGCTGATTAGATCTCAATGAAATTTGACATAGATGTAGAGGATAGTCTGAATGAACTCATAGGCTGCGACATTTTGTTTGTTTTAAATTCCACACAGATGGAGCCGCGGTTAAAAGCTAAATAATAATTTTACACTTACCTCACACCATGATTTGGGTCCAGTTTCTAAAATATACATAGTCAAAAATAATATCCCACAAACTGACTTAGTATCCATTGGGACATCATCGTCAAACATTAACTCTTTGATAATTAATTTGATTTCATTAAAATTATATTTCAACTCTGTATTATTGTTGCCAATTTTCTGTACAATATGTAGCAGCAGTCGTAGTGTTAAGTGAGCTAATTCAAATATTTCATTTTTCTCTGTCGGAGATAAATTTTTACAACTGGAAATAGAACAAGAAAATAGTTCAATTAAACAAATATGCTAATATGTGATGTTGACAAGCTTTAGATCTATTTTTAAATATATATAAACTAGTTGTCGCCCGCGACTCCGTCCGCGTGGAATTTAAAAAATAAAAAGTGAATTGCCTATGTGTTCTTCCAGACTATCCTCTACATTAACACCAAATTTAATCTGAATCTGTTCAGGCGTTAAGGATACAAACTCTAACAAACATTCATCCATCCATCTAAACTTTCGTATTTATAATATTTGTATGAGAACATAATTTTTAATAAATATTCTTTAATAATGTAATATGTAGTAGCAACAGCCATATTTAAAATTACTTTAAATTATGTCTCAGCGTTTTACTTGATAAGGCTGTTCTTAAACTGCAAATACCATAAATAAATTCACATTTGTCATATTGTAAGTAACACAAAGGTAAATGTTACATTTGTTTCAGAATTCCGTATGTGAAGTTAATATGTATTTGCTAATGTTAGAAGCAATTTTTAAAAGTATTTTTTACTTACTTAATTGTTTCTATACAACAGCGCAAACTGCTTATCAAATATGCTGCAAGTTTTATTTCTACAAGCTTTATAGCCTGCGCTCCTGCTGGGAAGTTTTCTATACAGCTTGCTAATTTTGGTACAAATTCCTTGTACATTTTATACAGAACATTGTCAACTGAGCAGTTTTTGATTATCTCTTCAGCTAAAGCTTTCGAAAATGGTTCTTGGAGATGGTCATTCTTTGTGATATACCTGAGGATAGTGTTTATGTTAAGAATATTTAATGAAATCTAATACTTTCTTCTATATTTAATGCTTACCTTACTACAAAACATTTGACCGGATGCTTAATTTCAGTGTGTAGGAAAATTAAAACAAGAAAATTTAAAGTTTTTTCATCACAATTATTATTTAAGTTGTCTCTCAAAATGACCAGTTGTTCATCCACACTGTTGCTTTGATTAAATTTTTCAAATATGTCTCCATTTACTATAATAAAAATATCAATCTTATCATTAGAGATATTCAGTATTTCATGGCTTTTAAGATACAAACTATAACATTTAAATACATCTTTGCAGTTTTATTTAAGTTTTACAAGATAGAAAAAAAGAACAGCGAAAGATTTTAAAAATTTAATTTATTAAAACACAAAGTGCGTTTAATACATATTTAAAGAATCAACTTAACCTATTTTATTTATTAAATGTGGAGTCAAAACAACAGGATTAAAAGCTAAAGATCCCTTCATTTTTTTGGAATTCGTTCCACTTATCCTTAATGTTAAGCCATTCATATTGAAAAGTATATTTTCATTCACATTTAGTAACTCAATAATATGTTTAAACTTTGCTTTGGACACTTGTTAACGTGCATTGATTTTTAAATGTTGAATAATGTAATGTGTCTTTGTTGTCATGAACTAGTGTCATTCTTGACATTGACATTTCGAATGTCAATGTCAGTGATCAGTTGTTTTCAAAATGCAAAAAGTCTCTCTGCCAAAGCTTGTTGTCTATACTAATATTATAAAGAGGAAAGATTCGTATTTTGTAAGTATTGCAATAACTCAAAAACTACTGGCCCGATTTTGAAAATTTTTTGATCATTAGAAAGGTAATTTATCTGTTAGTAACATAAGCTATGTTTTTATTATTTTTTAAATTCACGCGGGCGAAGTCGCGAGCAATACCTAGTTTATTATAAAAATCTAAGCTCGGTATTGGTTTACATGAAGTTGGTTAAATATAGTTAACTTGAGATTTTATTTATTTATAAATATCGTATCAATTAGGACTTTTATAGATTTTAACATCGTATTAGCTTGGATAATCAGTGCTGTCGCACTTGTTTAACAAAATGTTAAATTAACTACTGTTATAATATGTTTTTGACCGAGGCTATAAACAGGAGGTTCTCAATTTGTCCAATGTCTTTTCTTACTAATTACGTGAGAGCAAACAACAACCAGGTTTTTTAAGACCTTTAAACAAACTTTAGACAGGATAAGGACAATTTGATTGAGAAGTATTTTTTTATTAATAAGAGATTTATAGTTAATAATAGAAAAACAAACTACATTGTATAATTTTTAATTTCTTTATTACTTACATTTAAATAAATTACTATTTTTTACTATCACACTATGGACCTATTCAGTCTTATTGGGCAGTAGAGCGGTTTCCTTTTCCTCCTTATCACTGGCAAGTTCTTGTTTCTTCTCCATCTGACATTTGTGTGGGACTTCCTCGATCTTTTCCTCGAGGGCTACCTTCTTGACGGCTATCCTGTCGCTGTCGTTATTATCCCCTGGAACAGCATAATGTTATGATTAAAATAAAGTCATATATAAAAATAAAACTGGGAGGAGGCATTTGGAGGAAAACGATTAACATAGAAATGAAAAATTAGTGTATTTCTATACGGAAGTAGAATATCTGTGCACTATGTTTGAACTTCAAATAATGTCCACATTATCTAAAAAATATGCGAAACACTGGTATTTTGTGTAAAATAGGTTTAAGAACATGAAGTAAGGTTACAAAAAATAATAAAAACGAACGTCAATCGTTTTTGTTAGTTATTAAATAGTGTTAGAATTAAATGAGGATAGTGGTTAACACGAAGGAGGACAAACATTTGTTTAATCATTAAGGTAAACAAATCATCGAACGTGTAACGGAATTCTCCAGAGTCGGCTTTTTCGTTACAGTGTCAATTGGTAACGGGCCACTTACATACGATAAGTATTAAAAAGAAAAAATCGCATGTTTTCGAATTATATTTCAAATTAAGAACTCCATCATTTTTTTTATTTTAAAAGCATTTTATATTAACCGGAAGTCAAAAATAAACAGAATTGACCTTTCTTTCAAATTACGTTTTAAATTTTTTGACGAATTTGACCTTTTTAACTTATGAATTACACATTTATTCATCATATGAATAAATAATAACTTCCTTATATTTGTTTCTACCATCACCACATATTATATACAACATTATAAAAGATTCAAGTTAGCACGGCGTGGTAGTGACGATTGTTTACCATATTGTCAATAACAGAGACGATAATTTGGGAGCTGTCAGTTGTACCTGTAGATTTGTGCCTACAGTGTTGATGGCGCTATTAACAGCCGTAGAAACTGTTGCCGTTGTACCATTGATGAGCGCCCCTATCGTACCTATAAGAGTTGTGGCGAAAGTGGTCCACGCCGCGACTACGCAAGTCAAGACACATGCATAAAGGTTACAGTTATTCGTGCTGGAAGATAAACAGTATTAGGAAAAAGAAAAAAGATGAAAAGAAAATTTGAAGATACTCTCTGATTGGATTATTAACTTTTACGAAGATTTGAATAAGAATGTAAAGTCGTGCAAAATATTAATCGAATGAAAATACTTATGATAAATGATATCATGCAAGTCGGATTTTAAATATGATTTTGTTTAGGGTATTAAATCAATATAAAATATTATTGAAGTGAAAGATGTGATGTGAAATAGCGAGTTTATAGACCCATTTACTTATCATATGTGTTATGTGTCGCGTTTTTGTTTTGATAAACGATATTTTGTTAACTCACCAGAGTTTCCATCCCCTCCGTAGTATCCGCCGTGGCCCTTTGTAGCGGGGACCGTCTCTTCTTTAAGGGCTTCCGGGATCGTTTCCTCTTTGATAGCTTCCTCTGGCTGCAAAGAATCTAAGGCTTTCTCAGGCTTTGCAGGCTCCGATTCTTTCTCAGGCTTCCCTCTCGGTTTCTCCGGGTTGGAGATGCTCTGTATTCTCTGGACGATACCCTTCACAATCGGGTTGTTTTGGATAATTTGGCTGATGGGTCCTGGTTGTGACACCGTCTGGCTCTCTTTTGCCGGTTGTGCAGCTTGTGGTTGCACAGGCTCGGGCTGTGGCTGAGCTGCAACTTCAGGTTGCACCTGAGCTGGGGGAGCCGGGATTGGTTTGGACGGGACTGGCGCGCTATCCTGCACCACTGGGTCATTTTCAGGTTTTGCATCCGTAGGAGGGGCAGCCGAAGGTCTTACCTGGTTTATTATATTTTGAACGAACTGATTGAATGAATTTGATCCATTTTCGAAAAATTGACTCATCTGTTGCTGGAAATTGTCCCAGACGGAGGGCGGGCGCGTCGCAGTTTCATCGGCCTGTGCGTCTGCCGGGGCGCCAGTCGTGCTCTGCTGATTAAATAAACCCGGGAGGGGGTTCCACGATGGCTGATTGCCGGCGGCACTCCCGCCGTTTTGGTTCGAAGGATTGATGATGCCATTGAATGTATTCTGCATTTGAGTAAGCGCTTGTCCCATTGTATTTGAGAAAAATTGGAATACCTGGCCGAGGGGGTTGTTAGACGATTGGTCGGTGGAAGGGTTGGCAGGAGCGGGGTTCGTTGCGCCGGTTTCGGCGGGGTTAGCATCGGCCTTAGCTTCCAAAACTTTAACACCTTCGGAGAGAGTTTGAACGCCAACCTCGAAATTATTCTTTAATACTTTTAGGCGGTTTTCGACTTCCCTCAGGTTGGCGGTGGCTTCGGGGTCCACGATGACCGCCTTTGCGCTCTGTGGGTTGAGGTAGCTTTGTACCGACTGCTGGAGGTTATCGAGCTGAGCTAGGAATTTACTTTGCATATCTTTGATATCACTTTGGATCGTCCTAAGGTGTGCGCTGTTCGATACCCAATTCTGGAAGTCATCGTTGATATTCGTAACGCTCTTCCTGAAAACATTTTCAGTGTCTAAAAGCTTTTGTTTAATGTCAGCTACGAAGGAGTCTCTTTCGTAGTAAGATTCGGGATTTTGCGTCTCGTGCTGCTGCCGTTGCGGCGGGCCGGGGTTGCTCAGGTCGATCTCCAAGCGTTTAATGTTCGGACTGGGTTTGTCCTCACTGGGGATGTAGTCATTAGAATTTTCATCTATCTCTGTCAGAGTGTCTTCCACGACCGCGACGGGAATGACATCGGGGACTTTGCGTAATTTCTCAGCCTGAGTGTCTTCTACCGGTGCCACCTGGACGGGTTGGGCATCCTGCGCATGCTCGAGGTCGAGTGGGTGAGCGTCGACGCGGCTCGCGGCCAGGACCAGTATCAGTGCGTATAATCTCATTGCGGACGGCGGACTAACCGGGCTGGCGGCGGTTCCACATTTATAAGAGGAGCCTAACGGTGCCGCAGGCCCTCCGAGCGCGCGTCTCGCTAAATGTTTCTGTCACTATTTGTATTTTAAACTATCGGAAGCGCTCGGCTTCACTCTCTCATTTAAACTCATGCACTGAACTAAATACGATTAAAAGTTTTCTCTTTAGTTATTCCTTTTTTACAATATTCTTTCACATTGACCTTTGAGATCGTTATGTCGTCATTCCACTGAATGTGAATTTCACACGTAATTCTTTGTTGTGAGGTTTTTTAATTTCCAGGAGAGGCGTGGTTTGTTCAAAGCTCTGCTTTTGGAATAGGCCAGTGAACTTTTTATTTCTAAATTATAGAGCTGGTTATTTATTGTACATTCGCCATTGTTTATTTCACAACATAAGGAAGTTTTTGTTGTACAAAATGTAATACCAACTTAACCAAGATACATACTTTTAAACAAGACAGTGGGAACTTTTTAAAGTGTTAGTTATCGAGGGGTTGTAAATGTAAAATAACGAAGAGAAAGTCATTTTGTCCGCAGCAGTACTAAACATGCTAAGGTATTCCGCGAAGTCGTAAAACTAAATTTGTATAGT
The DNA here is from genome assembly GCF_000836215.1 of Papilio polytes. Classification (NCBI taxonomy): domain Eukaryota; kingdom Metazoa; phylum Arthropoda; class Insecta; order Lepidoptera; family Papilionidae; genus Papilio; species Papilio polytes. The sequence goes on from NW_013525169.1 coordinate 330,618, forward strand.
TTGACAAGATACTAGCTGTTATAACAAATGTTTGATGTTAACGGTTTTTTAACTTTTATTACATTTGCCTAAAAATTCTAATAGAATCAATTTGTTGCTCTTTTGTTACGGTAGAATTTGAAATATCTTAAATTTATTTGTTTATGTTCTAAGTTTTATCTGTTAAATATGCACAAGCCATAAGTGGAGATTAGTAAGTAACTTAACATTAAAAGTGTTTCGTTCCATTTCTGGAAATCAAGACAAACATTTACAGATTTAGTTCTCTTAGTAACAATGAAGTAAGAATAAAAAGATATCGAGGTTTTAACATTTGAAGTCGGTCTTTGAACTTACCGGTTTGGGGTTCGATCCCGCAGCGGGTAAGGTATGTATCTGCAGTTTTGTAACCTGTTCGAATCTCGTTATCACTTATGAGGCAAGACTTCTGTCTTACACGTTTTAATGATTTTTAAAGATACCTTTGGTAAATAGCTCTTTACCGAATGAACGATAATAAAAGGTGTAATAAATATTTTATATTACAGTAAAATTGAACCTAACCTAAACCTAAACCTATTCACATTGATCAACAATTATATTTGCTAGAAGCGTATTTATGCTTTATAGATTTATAGATGTCAACTTGAATACTATTATATTGAAGAAAGGCTAAGTCAGTTTGGCCAAGGCGATATTTAAATTAATGTGGTCCTTTTGTATGACCATTTGAATACACATAGAATAAAAGCATTATTTTTTGTACATTTTCTGTAGCTACTTATGGTAGAGTTTAATTTTCTTAACATGGTTAATATGTACGAATTAAATGAAAACACAATCAATTGTTTTTTTTATTTTTATTTCTTCGGAACTTGGTATGGTCAGTTGGCGGGTCAACCACCGCTCCCCTCCCCGTCTGCCTCTCGGGTCCCATCGACAAAAACACGAAATTGACATCGTCGTGTTGAGAGGCACAGTTATAATGGTCGGACCATATTGCCTTATGTACCTTTAATAAAACTGGCCAGAGTTAAGAGGTTATCTCTAAAATAAGTTATTAAGTTTTATGATAACTATAAAATTTTTATGTGCAAAATCAATGTTTTTCATTTTGTATTTCTCTTCTAATAATTTGTAATTATCCACTTATATGGCTATTGAAATACAGGGAAATGGAAATTATCTAAATAATTGTATAGATAAGGGAAATTATGACAAATAAATTGAATTGCAAATTCACAAAACATCTTCAGTACGATTGTATTTGTCAATGTGATGTGTACTGCGAAACTGTTAGTCGCAAATACTGTACATTGTTCTAGGAGATGTTTGTGTTGTGGGTCAGTGAGTTAGCACGGACCTGCGCGTGCGCAGCATACCAACACAGTCCGCATTGAGATGATGCGACCGAGAATAACATAAACACTTACATTTGCACTATTAGTTTATTGTTTGCTAAAAATAAAGAACATACAGAATTGGTAGTTGCAGTAAAAGTTAACACGATTGGCACATTTTTTCTCATTTTTATTAAATTGGGATCATTATTAGGCCAATGTAGAAAGTAAAAAAAAAGAAGTCGAAGAGCTTAAACCTCTTTCCATCTTTTGAATGTTGTATTTTGTATATTTTATATGGGTTAATTCCAGTAATAATAATTGTACTGATTTAAAATATTGGTGTGACCATACGATTCACTAAGAATTCCTTTAAAAGTTAATTTTGTATATAGTTTAAAAACGCATCAGAGTGGTTAAATTCTCTAGGGTACAATGCATTCCGGTTACATATCTTAGTTATTATTATATAGTTCTACATTTTTCTACACAGTTTATACTCACAAATAATCTTGTTTTTTTAGGTAAAATTTGTTGTCACATTAGTAAAGGGTTTTGACTGCAGCGCTTTTGAAAGAACTTGATATTTTTCAGAGGTAAACGACCTGAAATCAATTCAATAAAAATCGGACTTTGTAAAAGGATATTGAATCTTACATTTTTGATTATCCAGGTAACTTTGTCTCTATAATAGGAATAATGAATGTGTAATTTTGTTTAGATTAATTAAAGATATTTTGCGTTTTTTAACAAATTTATTGTGATAGCAATATTATAGGACACTCAAACATTTTTAAGTAATAAACCTGAAATCTCTGGTAGAGTTGAGGGATATTAACATTCGAATAAAAGATCTATTGATCGGGTTGTTGTTACAATAACTTATTTAGTGTTAAATGCCACTTATTTACGTTATTAGTTACACGTTCTAGAAACATGAAATGTCATCTCAATGTTAAAGAATCACTACTTATTGCAAATAGCAACTTTTACACGTAGTTGTTAGAACGTGAACAGGAAAACTTAACTTAAACTATCAAAAACTTATTTCTACTCACAAAGTTAAGGTTCAACGACCGTGTTTACATAAAGCCGCTATTTATTATTGGTTTATACAAACTGGTTGAACGAATTCATTTAAATATACATATTTAATTAAAAAATAACTGTAACTTGGTCTCCAAATATTCTGTAATTGGTTTATTTTATCGTTTAAGTTTCTACTCAACATTGATACCAAATACAATTATTTACACCTGTTTGAAGTCTTAAATATTATATTAACAAACTCTTCCTTTAAAAACATTAATCCTACTTTTTCTGGTGGTTAAAATATCAAAATAATTTAATACCTTTGAACAATTATCGTCGCCAGGAGATAACGTATGAGACAGCTACCTCTTTCTCCCTCTAGAGAGTTGAAAAATGCAAAATAGATATAAAAACCACTTAACTAACCATATTACTGGTAGCGAACCTCAGATCTAGCCTGGACCATGGGTTGGCGCCCGTGTTTTGAATTTATAACGCCTACTCTTTTTAATTTATGATTTGAACTACTTATTCTAACCGAGAGCAGGTGACCTTAATTAACTAATCATTTGGGAAAGTCTGTAATTCAAAGTATCACGAGTACCGTTATCTTGATAAAGTTAATAAAATCAAACTTTTATCATAAATAACTTTAAATCAAACGGAAACATACAAGTGGCAATCTACAATGTAGCCGCTTTAGCGCTGCTGTTTACTAATTTTAAATTGGGTATGTTTCAACGTATTTTTGTAAAAGAGTTTCACTAATTGCATTTTAATCTGTCTTGAAAACAACATAAAAAACGATAACAGATCGAGAGTTTAATGAAAGCTATTTTAATCATCAGTAACTTCATTTATGGTCGGTTTCCCAGCTACTTTTAACCATTCGTTAGTGTTTTTGGTTCCATAGCTTCATGAAGTAATAAAATAAATTGTAACTTCAGCAACCCAGCATTACTGCTTTAACGATTGTCTTTACACTAGATTGCTAATTAGTTTCAGGTTTACTTTCTTTACTATCTTGGTTTAAGTTACGTAAGTCGCCTTAACAAAGTAAAATACGTCAATTTTTTAGTATATCGTTAGATTTAAGCGCTTGCAGCGCTGCAGTTACTAAGCGGTATGGGATGTGGTAGGACCGGTCGCGAGTTATAACGCCGTTAGCTGACAGCGGAGCGCCAGGGCACCCGCAGCCAGAGGTCACCATCAGCACCGCTTCACTGGGACGTGTACTCAATCGATGGCTATTGCGTTTTGTTTTTAAATGTACAAACGATATGTTTGTTTTTTACTATTTTTTGTTATTCAAATTGTGGAAAGAAAAATATAAAAGTAGATTTTCCTCTTTAGAAATATGAACAGAAAATACCCAAAACGGAAAATCTATAAGAAATATAAGAAAGTATTATTATATGAAGCAAGAAGTGTAAATTACATTACACCACGCTTAAGTATTTGTTAAAACGTTTAGAAATAACATACAATAACAAAATTTCACTTTCACGTTTTGCTTTCTTTTGTCGATACATTGTATTGTAACTACGTACAGACAATAAATGAAAGCATCCTCATATAGGTACTTACTTTCATGTTTTGTTTTGTTACACAGATAAAAAATACAAAATGAAATAAAACATCAAATCAGTTCAAGTTATTTTATTGTGTAATCTTAAATAAAAATCATTTACAAAAATAAGTGCTAAAAACGATATAATCTTAAACAGGTGGTATTAAAAAGATCAAAATTCAGATCTAATAAAGATGGATTCTATTACAATAATCTTAATTAGTAAATGCGTGATTTATTGATCCAACATTCATTTGAAAAGCGCAAATTAAAACTAAAACAAGTTAAAATAACGGTATAACTGTCTTTTATACAGCCTGTACAAAAGGTATAAATCCATCTAGCCTGCAATAATTTAACTATGTACAATATCTAGACTAGAGAATTTATTTAATATAGAAATATTACCAAATTTAAACAATCACAAGCAAAATTTACAAATTTGTCTTTCGTCTTTAGTAATTGTCTTTAGAAAATATATAATATTTAACGGCAAGTAAAGTTAAAAAAGTTTCTACATTTTGATCATGACAATAAGATAATTACGTCCATTATATACAAATCGAGCGTCGGTGGCTCAGTGGTTTAAGCACTTTACTTGTAATCTACAGGTCTTGGGTTCAAATCCCGATGTGTACCAATGTGATTTTCGATTTTTCTAATTTTCTTACGTACAGAATTTACCCGACGTTCTTACGGTGAAAGAAAACGTGATGCCTGCACATATCGTCGAAGAAATTCAAAGATATGTGTGAAGTCAACCAACTCGCACTTGGCCAGCATGGTTTACTATGACCTAGTCACCCCTTACTCGGGGTAGGCTCCGAGTCCCTCGGTGGGGACTTCTAGTGAGCTGGTGATGATGATATATAAATCAATGTAGTAAATATTTGAGCAATGTTTAACACAAACCACTTACAGAATATACGAAAGAATGTTATGAATTTACTAAAACAAAATCATATTCATGCATGATGATAATTATTAATTAATCTAACAGTATTTAAAATAATTCTATTACAATATTGCATTGATAATACAAATCTGACTCGCCTCATGTACACTATACGAGTCGAAAGATTGCTATCATGTTATTGTGGTCGGGTTCAGTATTTGCTATTGCTGTTTTATTCAAACAGGAGTGTGACAGCAATACAATAGAAGAGAGACAGTTTACGTGAGATATCAGTGAAGTTATCAGCCGGCCTGCTGCACCACAGCCGCGCCCACCGCAGCCACAGCCGTCGGCGTCGCGACACTGAACGAGGTGATGAACACATTCACAATGGTGATGAGGAAGATACCGAGGACAGTCATGTTGTTGATCTTGTCAGCTTTGCAGATCTCCTTCTCGTCTTTGACGTCGTACCGGCTGTTCAGTATTAGACCTATGCCAACCGCTATCTAGAACGAAAATTTAAACATGTACCAGATATACTAGTCTGCTGATTACGTAGATTGTTTAATAGTGAATGAATATTTGAAATCGATTTAGTAGTTTTTGAGTTATTTCAACATATATAGAAAATCAGAAATACAAATCTTTCCTCTTTAGAAATTATTATGTTGACGGAAGTGTATGAAATCCGTCATTGTACACAATTTCTAGGCAATGTTTAACTCCTAAAATCGCTTGGAATTATAGAGAACCCACAAACAACTTTATTTATAGAAAACATTGTTTTCATATCGTGCTTATTGCGATTTTAGAATTCCACTCAATTTCTGGGAAATGTGTTATTACCAGGATATTTGTGTATTTAATAATCTTTGAAAGATTTTACATTGCCAAAACAGCTTCGAAATTCCGTACTTTTCCTAGACAAAGTATACAATTCCTAGTTACCGCACATTTCCGGTAACATATATAAAGAAATTTGCTTAGTATGTTATTTTTTACTCTTCACGAATTTTATATGTGTATTTTAAAGCGTAAGCAGTACCGCAAGTGCCGATAGGAAAAGGTGATTACTAAGTTTGAGCAGTAATTTAAACTTAACAGTGGACTTGGATATAATTGACCTAGATGTGTGTCGGAACAGAACTGCAAATGGTGTGATAATATGCACCCAGCAAGTCGACAACCCTTTGTGTCTCATTTAAACTTATATTATGAAGAAGAAAGATTTGGATAATTGTGAAGAATAAACTTAAAAGATAGTCCACAAATAAAAAATACCATAAAAAGTTAAATCCTTGAGAAATACAGGTTATGACTGTATTTAATTTAATGCCGTTTAAAATTAGAAGACGAAATATCAACGTTTGCAAATCACTAGCTAAGCGATAGTTTTAGATAATTTGTAGTAGTGATTGATAAGTGCATTATTTACCTGGAAGATGACGCTAAGGGAGATGAAGACGAGACTGGGGTAGAAGTAGGGGTGATTGGTTGAAGATTCGAGCACGTAGCGCATCTGGTTGGCATTGGCGGAGAGAAGTGCAAGGTCCATCATACCCTGCGCCAGGTTCTTCTTCTGCTGGTAAGTGTTCACGTCCGGGATCGACTAAAAAAGTCACTCATAAGTGAAAAAGTACTAAAGTTTTTTCAATTATTAATCTTGTTAAAAATATTCATGAACCAGGCGGTCTACTTGTCTCATTTCTGATTTGTTAGATTTCCCTTAACTCATCCTACTCTTGTAAGATCGGTGCAACGAGTTTTCGTCCTCCAAATAACTCTATCATACGTCATCTCAGTCATCACTCCCTTCTTGATCATGTCACCTTTCAGGCAACCCATCCATCTCTTTCCACGTCTACCTTTACCGATGTGACTTTGTTATAGATAAGAATTGTTACTTACTCCTGGCGGGAAAGGTGAGCCGGGCCGGTCGTCGATACCAAATCTATTGCCGAATCCGTTCACACCATCTGCGAAATACAAAACAAAAAATAAGATTTTACGCTCAATGTGAAAAACATGAAAGAATAAAAACAATTACTTATAACTAATTTGTTGTAAATAACAGTTTTCCAATTAGTGCTTTCGATGATTTTCACGTTTAACGAACATGCTTCTATTAAAAAAAACTCTAAATTTCAGACCTTATCTTAAATACAGAAGTATAGCCTTGAAATGTAACTTAATTGTTGCTTAAATTATAGTTTAAATAATAGTAGTTAACTAGTTATAGTTATTTTATTTTTAAATAAATCATGCAAGCAGTTTCCCGTTAAGCACTTAATGGAACTGGTTGTATTGCTACATTAGTATTATACTCGTAATAATGATTTCCGCCATGTTGCGTGCCACTTGCATGCGATGTCCTGTACTTATGTACACTATGATTCTTTTGTTCGTCGTCGTGTGTGTAAAATAATCAAAATAATTTGCATTCATATAAGTAAGAGTATAATTTACAAAAGGACAAAAAGGATATCAACAAATATTTACATTTATATACATAAAACATTAAGTGAAAATTCAAAAACCTTCTTTTAAATCAAATAAACTACGAAAAAAAATTAAAAGGCCTAGATCTAACGTAAGATCTTTGTTAGTTGATAATTGTTAATCTTTTGGTATTCAAGAAATTAAACTAGAGCATAGTTGTCTAATTGGCTTCAATAATCTAATTTCCTCATACATGTTGATTATGATCTAAATTCTACAATTAATGGTCATTATTTCCTTGTACAGCGGGAATCCATATAGAGCATAAAATGACGTTGACGCACGAGATGTTATTGCTATGACGTGTCTGTAGTAGCTAATCTTAGGGCGTGCGCACACCTCTGACGAAACTATACCATAGCGTTAGTCTCGGTTCCTATAAGATGCGCACACAACTCGATTTTTAGTTGTACCAAACAGTCGAATTGGCTGCGAAACAATCGACGATCGCTCAACAGTTCAACGATAGTTCCGTCAAAGGTGTGCGCCCGCCCTTGTGACGTAACAGATTTTATTACCCTTGATCTTTAGACAACACAGGTTAGATTGAAGATTCCTAAAATAGTTCCTAAAATGTATTTAGAATTTTCTTGGAATTGTTTTAGGATTCACTGAAAACCGGCGCTTCTGTGTGCACCGCAACACATGCAGAATGAATTGCTTTTCTTTTTTTGATTAAAAGGTTTTCTTTCTTGGTGTTATGAACTTGCAAATTGTACTCCCCGGTCTATGGACATTAAGAGGTTTTTGTTAACGATCGGTTCAGATTCCAGATCATATCTTCAAATTATAAAAAAATGCAACCAGCAATAAGACGTGGCCGAAGGTGAATCACGCTCTATAGTACTCGGCAAATTCCCTTCACATTATAGTAAGAAATCTGCCATACTCTTTATAGTTAGTACAATCAGAAATAAGTTTCTTTAAGAGAAGGCACACCTTTGACTAAACTATCGCATAACTGGTGTACGATTGTCGATTGTTTCACAGCCTCAAATGTTTATTTTCTACTGTTTGCCCGCCCTCTTATGTTTTTTTTTCGAACGTGCTTTACATTATTGTTTCGTAATATCTTAAAATTAAAATGTCGATTCTGGTGCAAGTGATAATTCCAATGGAAATGGTATATACACATTTATGCATCAACCTTTGCAGGAAGTGGTAGGGGTAGGTGAAAAGTGTGAGGTTAAATGTCGGGGTGATAGATTAGGTATGGGAGGAGGTGATATCAGGCTGTGGGAGGTGTACGGTGTGTAATCATGCATCCAGTCACCGTAGGGATAGTCAGTCTCATCGGTGGCAGGCCACACCCATTTACCCTCGTCAGTGCCGACGCCGTCGTCTTGTGTCGGGTGTGTGGACCCGTCGCCGCTTTTCTCCTCGCTGCCTGGAAATAAAACAATCTTAATTATAGCTGATTGATTTGTGACAAAAGTTGAAAAAACTATGCAGCAGAATTTCAACATTTACAACTTTGATAGTTATCAAAAAATACCAAACACAGATAGTGTGAAGTTAAAAATTTCCATTGTAAGTTGTTAATCGTTTAACATTGTAAATGCTAACATCTGCATGTTTAGATAAATGTACATTAGAAGATATCTCCAAAATTACTGAACAGATCTCTATGAAATTTAGCATAGATGTAGAGCATAGTCTGGAAGAACACATAGGCTAATGTATTTTTGAATTCCGCCAGGACAAAATCGCGGGCGATAGGTAGCATAAAATATTTATAAATAAAATACTTGGTGACGCTACATTTTAAAATGTTATCGGCTGACCGCATGTTATTTCCGTGGTTCCGTTGTGTTCTAATTTACAAAACAAATATGTTGCTTCTCTAAAATACTGATGTGACAATTATCATGTCATGTAACCAAGGTAATGTGATTTCAATGTAAAAATAACTGTTCCATACAAATTAATGCTTTTGCTGTAGTCATGATTTTATTCATGTTTTATTTGCGATGATTAATAAAAGGAGTTTTAAACACATTTCAGGCTATTTTATATTAAATTCTGATTAAATAATTAATGCAAGTTAACGAAGACATTGTTTATTGTTCGCACGTTGATAAGAAACCGCAGCACACACGTTTGAAGGACGTCTCTTTATATATTTACATAGGTATATAACGATGTTATAGGTTAGGGAAAATTGATTACGTTAACATAATTAGGCATTGTTATGCCCATGAACAATATTAAAATAGTTTAAATAAGTGTACATTTTCACACTACTAATGCCTGGTTTCCCAGCTATGTTTAGCTATTTGATAAGGTTATTGGTTCAATAACTTCTTGTAATGCGTTTCCCAACTAAGTAACTTGAGTTTTACTCCGTTGAAACATAGATTTACCTAATAATCGCTAGGTAATGGAAACGTCATAAACCCAGTATAAATGACTTGCATTAAGATATGATTTTGCAGAGAAATTACTTAGAGATAGTGGAAAGGTGTTCACTAAACAACAAATTATTACGCAAATTGACGTATTTAATTTGGACATTTAGTCATTTGTGATTTGAGCACAAATTGGTCTTGTCTCATTGACTGGACGGATTACATGAAGACAGTTAAAATGTCGAGATTAATCTAAAAATTTCCTCACAAAGAAATAAATCGCAAACTAGAGACATTACTAATTATAGCTTAACTCTGTATTAGTATTTACCATCGTGTGGTTCGTCGTGTTTCTTGTCGCTGGGCTCGAGGAGACCGTCGTCGATCCCGGGGATAGAGCTCGCGTCTGTCGGCTTCTCGTCCAAGTCGTCTATCTCAGGACCTAATACAAATTGATTATAATTAGTATTATATAAAATAACAGAAGCATTTGTAATGACATTGTCTTTGTGTAAGGAAATACGGAGGAAAGATTCTTTTTTTTGCATTGGGCTCCTAAACAATTTGAACTGATTTGTAAAGTTCTTTCACTGTTGGGATGCTATCCTAGGGTGACAAAGGACAAAGTCGCGAGCAAAAGTTTTTGTCTTATAAATTGTTACTGGGCATTAAGCGAATGTATAACATTTTACCGGCCAGCGGGGGCTTCGGTCGCTCCTTTTCTGGCTCCAGCAGTGGCTGCGAGGGGTGCACGGCCTCAGCGTCGTGACCGTTGTTTGTGTTGAGCTGGAAACATAAAATAAATTGTATTAATATTGACATAAAGTTTTTAATAGTCCGAAGTGTAAGACGAGGAAGTGGCTACCTATATCGGTAAAATAGATCGGTTGCCGCCCATAGACAAGAAATTGTAGAGTATTAATAAAATTTTCATTCAATAACACCCCTAGAATGTACCCTAGGTTACTACAAAATAAGACACTAAGTTTGAATTAGCCCTTATAGGAGGCACATAAGCTTCCATATATTTAAGATAATTAATGTTTAGAAATAATCTTTTTAAATAAATATGGTATTACTCGTAATTTAACAAGACACGATGTATGAGTTATTTAAATAAAAACTACTTATGCAGTTTAAATATTATTTGGCTATCCATGGACAAGTTTCTACCGACGTAATAAAACACGTTTCCCATTTCCAAACTTGTTTTAACTTTGTTTAATACGTCATTCATTGGTTATTTAGTTATGTGGTTAAAAGTTTAAATATAATCACATTGCATGTTCATTTTCATAGTGACGTATATTATCTTCCTATTTGTCTGTATCAAATAATAAGACTGGTAATTTAGTTTATTTTAAAGTCCTAATTGCCATTTCTTTTAGTGAAAATGGTAACTTTTCTTCACCGCGATGAAGTAAAACGATGCACGCCATCTATCGGGCAACTAACAACTAAGATTGGACAACTTTCAATATTTTTCCTACGCAATAATAACATTAGACTGACTGTTTGTGTATGTTGTAGGGTTTTCCTGTTCACTTATTACTCATTGCTGTATCTTGCAGTTCAGACGATAGTAATTAGTCTCGTTGCATGCATATGCCAAGGTTGCATCGTGGGAAATTTGTATGCGCGTTGTAAAGAGAAACTTTAAGTTTTAATTTATAACTAAAACCGTTTTTAAAGAATAGGCTACAACTTAGTTATAGCTCTCAGTATTAATCACTATGTTATATCTATCTATCTATGCATATAATAAAATTGGAGTGTCTGTAATATCAAAAGAAAAATTCCAGATTTCGGGAAAATGATGTATTTGCGTTGCTGATAAACGAAAATTGCATTTAAAATTTTTTGTATGTCTGTCCGATAGCCACGTTTCTTCTGGGTAACCTCCGAAACGGCTGTGCCGATTTCGTCCGGACTTTAATTGAAGGGTAGCTGACATAGATGGGCATATTAAAGGCCGCCTTTTTATTCAATCTTAACATTGCGTGGACGAAGTCGCGGGCAACAGCTAGTATGTATTTTATAAGTATTGAAAATTTGAACAGGAAAGTAATTAGGAGTGTTCTGAGAAAAAATAAATGTCAAACGCGTTTGGCACGCTCGTGTGCGCATGCGTGGGCGACGTGTGGATCGGCTTTAAATAATACTAAAGCGTTGCAATGCACACCGTTTTGTAGGTTAGGTCCATTGCCAAGGGCACGGAGCTTGATTTTTTTTTAAATAATTGTATTTAGTTTGATAAGACAGCGAGTCTATGGCTATAATCTATTCTATTTTTAAACGTACACAAACCAGATAAAATGTAACCAGCCAGGTTTATGTGTTTAGAATAGACCACCCGTTGTTTTATGTTTATTATCTAAAAACAAATTTAGATTCTTATAAATCTAAATCAGGATTTGACCCAGTATGGTATAAAAATAAGAAATCACACTAAATAATATAATATATAACATGAAAATGTTAACGTGGATGTAATAACGTAAAATCCAGAGCGATAAAATTTAAATAAATGAATAATTATCAGCAATTTATTGTCGCGGATTTCTGGCTAATAATTTGTGTACTAAATAGTCATATGATATTTGAAACAAATGTAACAAATCTTTTTTCCCGCCTTTATTGAAGTTACAGAAATGAGGTTATTTCCGAACGTTTTTTTTAATGTGCTAGGTTATACCGAATTTTAAATGGCTATTTCGAGAAAAGTGAGGTTAAACGAATGTCATGTCATTTTTGCCTAAGTGATATCCCACTTTAGCCAATCAGTACCACTTTAAATTCCGTATATCTAGATGTTAGGATTATTCTAGACCTAATTTCTCTAGATATCTCTGGTATACTGAAAGCTTTAATCCATGCAGATGTTCTCTGATAAATTTATTTACGTCTGGAATACAAGAAAAGTATTTTTTTGTTCGGTCGTTTTAATTTCATTGCAATAAGAAAAAGTCTTGCATTCCAAAGAAAAAGACGTCTCACGACATCTACTTATAACGTTGCATCTCTTGCCAAATGTACAATGGGCAATATTAAAATTGCATCAATCAAGGTGTTTGCAGTTACTTCTTATTCTAAGTGTCTGAACCGAAGTGACAAGAAGGTCCACTAGACCTTTTTATACAGACACATTTAAAAACTGCCAAATTCCCCGACTGTACGAATATGACTGAGATAGCTATAATACAATACTAAAAAAAAAGTATACTAAAGCGTTTGCAATGAAAATTGAGTCATGAGTGATCTAATCGATGGTTATTATTATTCATAATAAGCATTTTTTGTTTTAAACTTTCATATTTTATATTGCATGTATATTATAGGTTATGTGGTTTTCCAAATATGAGCAATATACATTACACTGACGTAGAACATACTTTTTTTAGTTATTTGCACAATGTTTTACGTAAAGCGTACGTGAGATGGTGTTTATAGAAATTAACTGTCAAAATCATCATCCTAGTGACACATCGTTCGGGGAACTTAGTTTTTTTATTAAGTAAATTCATAACAATTAAATTAGAAATATTTAACAAAACGTAGCATAATAATCAGAATAATTTCAGACAAGAGATATTTGTTATTTACTTTTACTGCGAGAACTTTTGTAGAGAAACATAATAATATCCTTGTCATCTGGAAAAAACTGCGATAGCAACGTTTCTGCTCAGAGATGTATTTATAGAAATCTACGCGAATGTTGTTAACATAGTATATAAATATCTCAAAGGGCAGAAATCAGCTGAAAATACCTACAAGGAAAATAGGAAAACTTGAATATTTTTGTAAACTGAAAATTGAAAACCCAAAAGCGACGACTAATTTACTATATTAGGAGTTAGATGAGTCATTGGAATATTTATTTCACAATCAAGAAATCCTTTTACATTGCGAACATGACTTTTAAATATATAGTTGTTAATTATTCGAAGGCTGTGTAGTGCGTGATCATGTCTATTCGGAGTCAATGACCGTCTCCGAGTAATCTCGGGAAATATTTTCTGTTTACTATATGGTATAACAAGATTCAAAACTTAAAGGAGCTCGGTTCATTTACATACTGCAAGCGTATGCGTTTGTAGGTGCCAAATATAGGCAGAGGAAAGCGCACACATGCTTAATTCCCTTTCCCCTTTACGTCATGCAGTTATCTTATAACTTTAAATTATTTGCACAGTCTTCAGGATAGCGATCCTACATACATTTTGAATAGCACTATACTGACGTCTGAACGCGGAAAATACGTAACAGCGCTTTGCGGAAAATATATAGACAGGTTTATTGGGAATGAGTGGTTTGTTTTGCTCATGATTATCTTAAATACCTATAATAAATTTTATTGAATAAGTACACGGGTAATTTATCGGTTTACATTGAATATCGAAAGTAAAGAAGTTTTAAATTTTTAACAGTACTGTTTCAATTTAAAACGGGCTACGTTAAAGATTTTTTTTATGTTTTTAACAGAATAAGAAAAGTAGCACCACAGTATGATATTGTTATGTCTTTTTTACAGTTTTAAAATACTGCACCTATCATTACTTAATTTTTCAGCCAAGCAGACCGTTATTCTGTTGCTAGACGTTAAAAATGAAAAAAAAACCTCTTCAATTTGCACGCGTATTTTTTTACGAACAACCGTTGTCTATGGTTCTGAATTTTCTTACCATAAATAAACTCTTTGACAACAGTACAAGATCCCCACCATTACTAGTAAAGTTTTTAATTATCTGTGCTAAGGCGTATGAAGGTCGATACACATTACACAATAGAGTTATTGTTATACATTTTCGGTTTTCACTTGGCGCCAAAGCTTTGTTGTTAAATTTAAATGATGGTCAGTACTATTACTATAATTTTAAAATTATCTGTTACTATTGAAAGATCATGGTTTCCAATAGATTGTAATATATCTTAATACGATTATTTTGCCTACGAATTTGTCAGTCGGAATTAAATGAATATTACTCCCGGACACATAAGCTAAAAATCCTTTAAAAGCAGACCAATCATTTCGTAGCGCCACCAATTCAACAAACGACAGAAAAGTTTTATTAACACGATTGTATCTGTGTTCATATCTTACTATTTATAGTTAATTTAATTTGCTTTGTAGACAACACTCAAAGCAATAAATCAAATCGCAAATCGCAATATCTTCGACTTTCTCGCCGAATGCCGAGCTAACATGAATAATTCCCAGCATCTTAATGCGAATTATAAACATTGCATGTGTGCACGGACCACAACGCATACTAATCAGCATATTAAAACGTATAACGTTGATTTTGATAAACTGGAATAGACAAAAATAACTTAACTTTTATATAAAAATAACAATCACGTCTGGCTAAATCTTATAAATGTAAAAACTCGAAATAAAAGACGTAGAATTGAAAAACAAATTAAGTCGAGTTGAATTCGAACTCGATGTTTCGCTATTTTCTTTTAATTTCAATTCTAACATCCACAATAATTGTTTCGTGCCAATGTTATACTCTGACAAGAGGCATCAAATGACACCTTTGTCGTCTAAATCAGTGCTGTCACAATATACTAATGAATATACATGCATAAAAACCCACATACACTTCGATCAAATATTAAACATAAAATGCGTTCTTAATTAACATACAATCGCAACAAACTCTCCCAAGGTCAATAAAGTACAAAAAAAGCCTTCTGTCTTTACTAAGATTACAAACGATATTCGAAATACTTAGCAACTATAATCATTGTTATGTGTCGAGTATATTATCAGGTGAACGTTTCCCTCGTGTCAACGAGAGATAAAGTCTTACAAACAATGTTACATCGGTCATTTAATAACTACCAGTCTTAATTTGTAAGTAGCAGTAGTAATTAACGAAGTTAAAAAAAAGCGTAGGTAATCAAACTGCAAGATAACATTTTCGATATAAACAAACATATAAACGATTTAAAAAAGGCTTTTGTTTTGTAAACATTGAAATATTTATATAAATACTAGCTTTAACCTAAGACTTTGGAATGAAACAAAAACAAATAAAAGTAGACTATGTGTTCATCCAGACTTTGCTCTACATACAAAATTTCAACAAGATCCGCTCAGTCGTTTAGGCGGCAAAGTTTTCTAAACATCCCTTAAACTTTTGCATTTATATCAGTAAAATATTGGACTATCATATTTGTCCGCAATATAAATGACAAATGAATTTTATATATGGAAATTTTAGATAATTCTTTAAGAAAGGTGAATGAACAAGTACTTCATTTTAAGGTCATCGGCCAATCGGTTAGTCATTGCACGGATGACATAGCCTAATTTACATGTATTACAATAAAAAAACATTGTCTCACAATTAAAACAAAAATCAAGTGATCACTATTTTATTAATAATTTTCTAAAACAAATGAACTTATTAAAACATAGAAAAATTATAAGGATAGAGACAAGCATAGAGACTTTACAACTTAATAAGAAGTAAGTTATAATATTGTTATTTAAATTTACCGTTTCCTTCCCGTGTGTCCTTTCGTTTATCCGATGCACATCTGGTTTTAAATCACTTCTGGGAGAATTCGGAGTCCCGAAGACCATTTCAACATCGTTTAGGTCCAAAGGTTTTGCCCCATGCTGCTTAGGGGACTCCACTTTGCCTAATCCAGTACTCGACGACATTTTAACACTTTTATATTATCAACAAAAGTAAGAAATCTCTTTAGCTAATGTATTACTTTTTTACAATTGTAAAGAAAGTTTTTAGTGATGCGTTACAGCACAGCACAGTGACACGTCCGCTTGTCGTGCCGCCACAATATTCACTGTTCACTGACAACGCATTTACAGCGTCTGACTTAATGACTTGATCTCTAAAAATACCATAGTTTTAACACAAACAGACTGTGCGATATCTTGTGAAATGTACAGTGGATTCCCCGTAGGGAACACATATCTGGTAAACGTTCAAATATTAATGCTTTGTTTGCATTCATAATTTAGATTGAATAATTCACAGAAATGTCAACTAGTTTAATGAACTGAGGTAAATCCTATTAGAAAAGCATTGATTTTATTTATAGGCAAGGTTTTTGTGCATTAATAAATAACAAATTTGTTTATATTAGTAAAAATCTCTACAGTCAAATAGAACTGAATGTGATCTACGTTGTTGATACTACATGAAAAATTAAACAATATTGTTCAACCACCTAACATCGAGACGTATAGTTCGTTCACCTGATGGTTTTTACACGCCTACACATTAGTGCTTGGATCCTAGTAAGACCCTGTGTACAATGGAAGAGAGATAAGTTTTTCAATGTCATTAGAATAATGTATTTATTGTTTACGATAATCGTATCTTAGACCTCAGACATTTAAAAGAAAACATTTGATTCGCTTTGATATATAGATGTTAGGAGTTTCTGAGATGTGCTTAACTATGGAAACGTAACTTAAATTGAACTAGCTTAATTTAATAACCCTAAAAGTGATTAAAAAATGTTATCATAATATCAAGCTCTACATGCTCAATATAAAACGGCGGTCACTTTGTAATCTTACTTCTTACTAATATTATAAATGCGAAAGTTTAGATGGATGGATGGATGTTTGTTAGAGTTTGTAGCCTAAACGGCTGAAAGGATCTCGATGAAAATTGGCATAGATGTAGAGGATAGTCTGGAAGAACACATAGGCTACTCATTTTTGTTTTTATAATTCCACGCGGACGGAGTTGCGGACGAAAGCTAGTAATGTATAATAACTAAAAGAAATATATTTTCACTTAATGTATTACTAATTAAAAAATTC
The DNA here is from genome assembly GCF_000836215.1 of Papilio polytes. NCBI lineage: Eukaryota > Metazoa > Arthropoda > Insecta > Lepidoptera > Papilionidae > Papilio > Papilio polytes. Next base: position 348,094 of record NW_013525169.1, read on the forward strand.
ATATACAAACTGCATACAAACTGCATGCAGGAAGTGCGCGTAATAAATCACGTTCCAGAAAAAACTTATCAAATGTCACTAAAGTAACACAGATATTTAGTTCGGGGTCATTATTGCACTATATCGTATGAACATATCTGTGTGTTCATGACACAAATTATGCAGTACAATAAAGTAATTTGCGTTCTAATTTGATGGCATAGTTATGCATGATATTGTGATGATTCGGTGAACAGAGAGCATGCATAAGTGTTGGGGCGTCGAGGGCCGGAATTAACATTACCCTGGTTTATTTCTACGGCGCCCCTTAACTGCAATACAAACGAATACGAAAAAAAGCATAAAGGGACGCCCTTTATGTCACCTGTCGGGTCCTTCTAGTTACGGTGCTCTGGGCGGTCACTCCACCTCACTCTATCTAATGCTGGTACTGGAGGCTTCATTTAATTTATCACATCAGAGATTTACAAACTTTCTTTTCTCTGTCCTTTTGCACACCCCTGCACGTGGACCATTGTTCCTAAATTTAGAATTTTTTTGTGTGTTTTATTTTTGATAGAATTCCTAAAACTAAGCACGCAAGCTACATGTAAAATATGTTATGTTTTTTGTGCACAAACGAGTTGTTCTGGACTGGTTTTAATATGATGTCGTCGCTGTATAATTTAATGCGAAGTTTTTTTTAAATGATATACAATTATATTGCTTTGGGTTTTTGAATATATCAAAATAGTTATACCATTTTAGTTTGGAATAACCCATTGTATAATAATTGTACCTAATTTTAGAAAAAGTGAATAACGGTTCTGGAATTTGATTGATAACACTGTTTTAATTTTATAAGTTCCTAAACCATTGAACTCAATAAATAAATAGATTATTGCTTGAAAAGGAAATAACAGATTTCGTTCGGAAGTTCATAGCAGATCATTGCATCTCTATCAATATTTCGAATCCTCACCACCTCTACCAATCGTAATAGTCAGCGCTAAAATGGTAAAAAACAAATAGGCATAAAATACCACGCTATAGCCAGTCCATTCATAGAGGTCAGTGTTTGTATTCGCGAAGATTTTTCTCGTTAAAGTATCTTTGTTAGGCGCTTATTATGCTTATGCAGACAAATTACATTACATACTATAGAAGCATTTTGAACACGAAAATGTATAAAATACCTTCTATTGACAGTGTTGTCTCGCAGTTCGGTACATTTTGTAACGCCCACAGAATGCCACCAACGGAAGCAATAAGCGAGTGGACCAGTTATCTTGCGGTGACTGTCGTACAGGGAAAACCGACTCAGACCGCGTCACTCTGCCGTCAGCTATCAATAAATGTAGACCCAAAAACAAACGTAAACTTTTTTTAATTATTAGAACAAAAATCCAATGAATTTCACATTACTTACTCTGCTGACCCGAAGATTTTTTGCACTTACATCATGAAAAGCTGACGAATTCGGTTGTTTAAGTCGCGGAAACCCGCTGTTTTCCACTTTAAGAAAAACTGTCTTGTTCATTGCAACGAGAAAAACATTACTTCACTCTACTAATAAGTAATTAGATACCAGTGAGTGCAAACGAAGAGACAATAATAACAAGAAACTATCCTTGTATCACTTACTGACTTTTTTCATACTGATACATTTATAAACTGCGTTATATTGATTTTTGTTCCGAGTCTCTTTTCAAAATATTCAAACGATTGCAGCTTTTAGGGTGTTCCATCTCCAGATTCCCCGATTGTATATATCACAAGTATAAAGCAGTCGTCAATCGTCATATATTTCACTTCTTAATAAAAATAAATAGTGTACTATCATCATCTCCTGGTCCTTATCCTATTCCCATAGGGTACCTCAAGAGTTATGTCCTCTAGATAATTTCCATACGTTATCTCAGTCGTCACTCCTTTCTTGCTCATGTCTCCTTTCACGCAATACATCCTTCTCTTACTACGATTACCTCTACCAGTGTATCTCCACAGAGTACCTAATAACTGCATTGAACAATTAAAAAACAAACCCCTTTTATAGTGATTCAGTGTTCAATGGTCATAGTCGAGTTAACCTAAGGAATCTACAAAATGGTTATAAGATGCTGACCACTGACCTACCTCAATAGTACGCCATTTTTCTTGGAATTTACGCAAGCGTGTGGTTTAGGTTTCCCGCGCTTTTATCTATTTAATTGTAACTACATGACCAATGTTACGAACCTGCGGTTTTTTTTTGGTTATCAATGTTTACGAAATTTCTTTTTACGCAATACACAGTTTTTAAAATTAAGCATTGAAAAAAAACGTGAATTGAAAGGTTATCATAATTGTACTCATTTGTTATAATGCTATTAGAAATGTATGGATGTTTGTTATTATGTAGCTCCAAAACATCTTAACCGATTTTGACCAAATTTGGCAGAGTTATAAAACATAGTCTGAGATAACACATAGGCTACTAAATACAGTTTTTTTTATTACTTTGCATGGACAAAATCGCAACCAAAATCTACTACTAACTAGCTTTTAAAAGGATAAACATTACATCTAATTTAATGACAAAATTACATTAAAACTAGATGGTTGTGAATTTTAAATACAAACCCGCTAAGAATGAGGAAGTTTACATGTGAACATTTTGTTTAGCATGAATAATTTCTGTAATACTAGTTGTTCAAGGAAATGATGCTTTAATACGTTTAATTATAAAATTGATCAAAGTTGTATAGCTCTGATTGTTACTAAAACCTCCCATATTAGTAAAACTTACTACTTATTCAAGAAACCAAGTAATTTCCACCTTACTCACAAACTTTTTAATCAATTAGAAATTAGGAATATAAAATAAGCGCCAATCGATGGCTCCTACGTAGACTATCGTAAGCCACAATTTTGCAATTTATATCTTATTTTATGTTTAAAAATTTACTTTATAAATAATAATTTTGGTGTTTTGAAGGTAACAAAAGAAATGTCGATATTAGTTATATATCGTATGTGCTGATGCATCTCAAATAGTATTCATTTCCAAAGTTTTGTCTCGAATTATTGGCGATTCAAACATACGATAGTTTACGTTTGGAGCAAATGTAAATAGTACATTCAGTGAAGTCCCGTAGTAACCGATAAAACCCTAACCCTTAGTCATAGGAAACAATTGATAATTAAAACATAAATAAAAAAGTGCGCTCGCGCAGTGTCGATTAGGACCTGTTTGTAATTACTACAAGACACGCGACGTACTAACGCCAATAATTACATCAGTTTTATAAAAAGTACATAATTATTTTAATTTACATGTTTGATGTGTAAAATAATGACTTAACTCAGAAATGTCTATGGTTTTTCCGATAATAACGATAATAGTTTTCCTTTTACAAACTTTTCCTAAATTAAGTAACAAATTAAGCCCTTTGAAATTAAGATCAAGCCTAAAAAACAATACGTGATACTTATCACACTTTTAAGTGGTAGAACCCGCTTTAACATCTTCGCACGAATGGGTCGGCTGGCCCGGTGTAATACCACGACCACACAGAAAACAGGCGTCAAGTGGATGGTGGCAATTCCGCGTTTCGTATGTTGAGTGTGGTGCCGGGACGGAGGTTTACTTTTAGTCCCTTTTCCTTTCCACCCTTTTCTTAAGAGGAAAGGATTGAAAGGAAAAGTGGATTTGACTTTGGAGGAGACGCATATGAAGGGGAAATGTCCACTTTATGTGGGTCTCCTCCTTCCTCAATTAAGGGTAGGCAACGCATCTGCATTTGCGGATGTTTATGGGCAGCGGTCGCTTTCTATTTCGGTGGATTCAGGGGACCGCTTGCTCGTTTGCCACCTTATATTATAAAGTAGCGATCTGCATCAGCTCTGAATGGGAACTAAAGTTAAGCTTGCAGACTTGAACCTGATTAACCCACGGCTTCTTCAAATGACCGTGTACTTTACGAAGACTCAACTCGTAGGTCTAACTTCGTTGCTGGAAATACAAATCATAACTATACGTAGTGTTAAGTAACTCGGTACGCCGGAGAACGGCACAACACTAGATTATCGGCATACACGTCCCGTCCCTATGACAGCTGTCAATGTCATTCATGAATGATTAAGGATAGCGCGCCAATCTGGCGGGAGTTCATACTCAGTCTAATAACGTTGTTACAATTATATTAATGTTTAGAAGTAGTGTGAACTGAACTGATTTGCAGGACAATTTTACTTGTTATATCTGGCTATTTAAGATATTTGGAAGATGTTATTCTAAACGTTGTGTTAAGTTCTTTAAGACATACAGTCATCGGTGAATGACTAATTCGAGACTGTTGAATCATTCGTTCCTTAATATTAAAACAATAGGAAACGCTGCCGGGACTGTTGGGCGTCAGAAGTTATGTTTTTTCCCGCTAATTATCGTAGGACAACAATATTTCATCATAATTAGGGAAGTACTATTGCAAATTTAATATGAATTGATGAGTACGGGTTGCCCAGTTGCAGAATAGCCAACGATACAATCACTGTAGCACTAAAAACTAGTTTTTATTTTGATACCTGGATCTGGTTTTGTAAGACCTAACTCTTAATCTTGTTAATGGTACCTTTAACATGGTAAAGGTATTTATGTGATTTTAAAGTTTAAAAGCATAAAAGAGTGCTTTTTCGAAGATGTTTGATCGCAAATTCAACTTTCTTGGTTATTATATCAGAGACTAATTTTTTATCCAAATAATTCAGGATGGGTACATAAGGATGTCTTTTTCTTAACTTATTTAATTAAAATTGGAACCAGTTGCCTGTAAATTGCAACATTAAGGCGGGACCGATTCCAGCAGTCGTCATTTTTCAATCCAGACGAATTCCGTCAGTAACTTCGTGTTGCTGTGATATTGTTACCGGTTTTACATAGTTGGAGGTTAACTACCTTTTTGCAAAATATATGTATAAATAATATTAACAAGGATTATAGCGTTGCTATATACAGTTTAAAATAACAATGTTACACTGGAATATGGAAATCGTCAATCAAATATACCATAAAAGAGGAAACAATGCGGCATTATTTATGACAAACTATATTTTATATGATTGACAAGTTCTAAAGACCTAGTTTAGGTATATAACAAAAACACTATAGGTTATATAGGATAATTTATTTTACTTCCGTTTAGTTTAAATGTACTAAATAGAAACGCCTACACTCTTTGTCTAGTAGTGAATATTCACACGATAATCGTAATTAAATACTTTATGTGAATTTTTAAACGTATTTTTATTACTTTGCCAGAACGCCTGTAAGAATTAAATAGCAATGCCAGAACATTATGCAAAAAAACTACATTACCAAAACTAAGGTAAAATCAATGAGATATAGTCATAAGATGATTAGGAAACGGATACGTATATAAACCTAGACTTGTAATAAAACTATATAAATAAAATAGATATCGACTATTGCTTTACTTTGCAATAAACAGAATTACGCCAATCTAGTTATGTTATCCGTTCCGGTTTAAACTAATCTTAATAATTTAGTTATCGGTTTTCTTAGAACTGTACAGTTATGAAAATGTGTCTCCCAAACACTGATGTATCAATCGAATTTAGCTATCAAAGTAAAAAATCATTAAAAAACGATTCCCTGGAAAACTCTACGTGAGTCGCAGCTTATCAGTCCTGATAACTCTTTATGTTTGATGACAGCCATTTTGTAGTGCCAGTGGACGGACAAGTGAGGAGGTGCGCGCACTTATTTGTTACATTTTTTTTAATTGAAGAAAGAAAACATACAAAATGGGGTGTGGTGAATTCTTAGTTAAATATATCCTGTTCTTTACGAACTTATTTTTTGCGGTAAGTGAAGTAAATTTTGTTACACAATTTAAAAGAAATGAGCGACTTCTCATTAGTCATTTTTCCTGACACACCTCTTTTTTGCCATATCCAATTCCTTTACTTTATTTAATTCAAGCTATCGCCCGCAAACTTCATTAACTCAAAATTCCCGCGTGCTTCAGAAACATTGCAGTAAAGTCTTTTCATAATCGGTAAAGTCGCTTCGGAGATTACCCGGAACAAACGCGGCTTGCAGACTAACAGACAAACAATTTTTAAATCCGATTTTCGTTACCAGTAACGCAAATACATCTTCTTCGCGAAATTTTGGATTTTTGCTTTCAATACAGACATTGCAATAGATAGATAAATATGCTCTTGCCATACTTTTTGTAGGCATCTAGCTAAAGTAAGTCTATGTGAATTCTAACTAGATTTCTCGAATAATTTCTATTTATACCATCATAATAGCAGATTTTAAACACTAGTATATAACATGTAGAATTACTAAAACGATAAGACATATTTCTGATTACTTTAAAGCATATCATATTGGGGAATAAATAATTATCTTTATAACATGGATGTACTGAAAGTACTGATACAAACCGTAAGAATAAGAATGCATCAATATAGTTGTTTACACAAGTGTAACTAAATGTGTAAATGATTATGAACTATTGTGACTTGCTGGTAAAGTCGCATTTAAAAATACGAATTATATTTTGTGCAACACCATAAATAGTCATAGAATATAACAAAGTGTCGATTTAACTATAATCTACAAAACATCAACATCTTTGTCACTTTGTAACTGGATATATTTTTTTACATTTACTATAAGTTCTATGATTTAAAATATAAGAAGGATATAATGATAATCTTACTTATCTTATTAATATTATAAATGTGAAAGTTTTGATGGATGGATGTTTCTTACAGTTTGTACCTAAACGGATTTCGATAAATTAGACATAGATGTACAAGTCTGGGAGAACAGATAAGGGACTTTCTTTTTTTAATTCCACGCGGAGGGTCACGGGCGAAAGCTATTATAATATATAAGTTCTTATTATCGTAGTATGAATCTTATCACGATTGTATTATCGACGAAGTACTCGCTGAAAATCAATTTACCGCGAAACAGATTGCACATTGTAAGTGAATTAATAAAGGTCTCTGTAAAACAAGTATGTGCATAGCTCTTAGTCATAGTCCGGAATATGAACTTAGATGATTCAGCTAAGTTTTGACGCACTGATAATTTTGTTTAATTAGAGTTTGGCCGCAAAACATACAAAAACGTCATGCTGTTTTCAACTTAACAAACTAGTTAATTATTAGAATTATTTCTATTATTTCCCATACGAGGGTTGACGTTGTTGCGTTTTCATTAATACAGATACAATTTTATTGGTAACAGTATATTCTATACTAATATTATAAAGAGGAAAACTTTGTTTGTTTGATTGTAATGAATAGGTACAAAAACTACTGGGCCGATATTAAAAATTCTTTCACCGTTAGAAAGGTAATTTATCTGTAAGTAACATAGGCTATATTTTACAATGTTTTCTCTTAATTCCACGCGGACGGAGTCGTGGGCGAAAGCTAGTATATAATACGAGTATAACTACAAAATGCAAACATGACTATTTTAATGTTTGTCTCCTAAGTTACATATGGAAAATAAATCATGGACTGCGGTTGTTATCCGCCTACAAGGAGATAAAACATGTGATAATTCTATAAATAAATTATAGCATTTATGTATTATACTTTACATCGAAAAAATCGGACCCTACTACAAATAGTTGCGTGAATATTTTGTACTCTATAAGTACAGTCGGGCTAACTGGCGGTGTTTCACCATAAGCTGCAATCGTTTGAACATTTTGAAAAGAAACGCGAAACAAAAATCAATGCAACACAGCGCAGCTTATAGATACATGTATCTGTACGAATAAAAGTCTGTTAGTGATACACGGCTAGTTTTTATTACTATCCCTTCGTTTACACTTACTGCTATATAATTAGCTATTTGTAGAAATAACATTAGTTATTTGTTTTTGACTGTACATATTTTTGATTTCATTGAAAATCAATTTAAACTACTATACTTATGTACGTCTTCCTAACGTCATTTCCAGTAACATTTATAATAACCTTAATGTCTACTACATTGTAGTTCTAATATGGAGAGCGGAATCTTGTTTACATTATATTTACCTGAGCGTTGTATTAAAAAGCGCTAACCTAACCTCTTTTCCCGCGGCTCGCTATCGGCTTATCAGTTCTGATAACGGCGGCGGCCATCTTGCGCCATCAGTGGCTATCGATCTAGCGACACGTTTGCGCACTTTTTTGCATAGAAAATAATATAAAAATGGGGTGTGGTGAAATACTCGTACGATATGTCCTGTTCATAACGAACTTATTATTTGCGGTGAGAAATGTTATTTAAAATATTAAGTATTTAACAGCTTTTATAAAGTTTTACTGATCAAAGTTCAAAGTAATCAACTCAATTTTGTTTATTGTCACTCATAACTAACCTGTTATTGTTTCTCTATTATTGTTTGTTATTTATTTGTCTTAGAAGAGACTTTACAATTTATAGATAAGGAATAACATGTCCATTGTAAATATCTTGGTCATAGTGAAAAAAGTTGCGTTCCTTATTTTCTGGAAACACTGTGAAATAACCAGAGACTTCTTTTATTCCACTAATAAAAACTGTACTTATTTCTTAATAATGGATAACCAAAATCTATAAAGATAAGATATCGTTAGCTACGCTTTTAAGATAAACCGCACAAAGGAAAAACAAAGATTATGCCTTCGCGGATCACTATTTTCTGGACGAAAAGTCTAGGATGTCGCCAAGGGGGAGGGGAGGACAACTGAAATAAATTGATAGATGGTATGATTTTTAACATATTTTCAGCTAGCGGGTCTGGCGCTGCTCGGTCTGGGTGTAGCGGTGCAGATACAAGGCACGGCGGTCATCAACATTGCCGACAGCACCTACCAAGTGGCGCCCATCGCCTCCATGGTGGTCGGCGGCGTCGTGTTCCTCATCGCATTCTTCGGCTGCTGCGGAGCCATCAGGGAGAGCAATTGCATGCTTATCACTGTCAGTTGCTTTTGTACTTCTCATACTTATGCAAAAGTTCAAAGTTTAGATGAATTTATTGAAGTTACTTTACGAAATAACTAACACGTATAGATCAAAGTAATTCACCGGCAATATTAATTCCTTTGGCATAAGGTTTTTTTAAACCGAAATAACAATTAAACCTGGTGTAATTTTTGACGATAAACAAAAGATAAATCCTTTTTTCTATTTCAGTACTCATTGTTTATGATTATTCTGATGATCTTGAAAATCACGCTGGCCAGTTTGATCTTTGTGAACCTGGACAAACTGGTGGCGGGCGTGCCCCAAGTACTGAACGAAGCCTTCAACAGGGATAGAATCGCCTTCCAAGAGATCGAGAAAGCCGTGAGTAACAGCGTATAATAGAATTTATCGATTTTTTTTTAATTCGTTCGTATAATTTGTTGTTTAACTGTTTTGACATTATATATTGATAACATATCGTTTCCTATGATGTGCCAGTTTCACAGAAAACAATATTATCGGTCGGAATGATAACGCTGCGGATTCGGGTTTAAAGTGGGCTTTTACCGTTTCTACTGCGGAAAATATGTACAAACTCATATGTTTTATAAACTAAATATTCTATAAAATAACAATGACAACATTTACATTCTACGTTTGAGCAGTGAAACGTTTACATTTATTAGTCTTTAAATTAGCATTGTTCTTACAAAGACTTTCATCTTCTGACAGTAATTCTCTATTGGTTTAAAGAATTACATCATTTGGCTAGAGTGGTTTATGACCTAGTCCTAGACGTAGTCTAGGCTCCGTGGTATAGTAAGCTAATCATTCTATGTTAACAGTTTACTTGCTGCGGGCCGACGGGACCGCTGTCGTATATGAACATCGCGTTACCGGAGACGTGCTGTGCCACGCAGCCCTGCACGCCGCTCAACGCGTACCGCGGCTGCGACGAGCAAGTCCAAGGATTGCTGGAGACCTTCGGACTCGCCATTGGCGTTGTTTGTATCGTCGTTGTTGCTATTGAGGTCAGTTCTTGATATGTGATCATTAATACCCAGTAAAGATTTAACATAATAGACAGGACAACAACCAATAGGTAACAAGTCTGACTCTATACCTGACTATAATTGGCTTGTAACGAAATTAGGAGAGATATTTACTTGATGATATTTACTTTTGACTTTTTAATATAGGTTTTTATTAACTATTTTAGCGTAATTTAATTTTCTCTTTTTCGCAGCTTGTTGCGGTAGTGTTCGGTCTATGTCTGGCTAACCACGCGCGGAACAAGAACCGGAGGTCGCACTACTAGCGCTAGATGGCGCTGATCACTTTAGCTCATAAGTTCTAAATTCACGACAAAAGTCGAACAATTACTGTTAATAGAACAATTTTATGTATTAATGTTAACGCATTTAGTAGTTAAGGCGGGTTTCGCGACCCAAAGTCAGGGTGATATATGAATGTTGTTTTTATAACAGTGAAATATGTATTTTGTATCATTTCAAATTCCTTAAATGTTTGTCTGTACCGAAAATTGTATACATTTTTGTGCCCACTATTGTATTTTTTATTACAACACGAATAAAACAATAATTATAAGTACTTTCTAATTTATTTATTCCCCTTCGATATTTCGTTTCGGATAAGTCACACACTATTCGAGTGAACCACTTTTTAAAAGGTTTGGTTTTTGAATTTCTCCACACGACAAAAGGAAGGGTATAAATAAAACGACAAAATTTTCATAATCCAAATGTATTGAATACAAAACAAATCTAATAAAATTGTCAGGTGGCAATTTCAAAATATTCTATCCATAATAGTTTTATAATAGAGGAAACGCACCGGCGCGAACTAACCTACGCGTGTACCGACAGGGGCGCGGCGACGACTGGGGGAGGGGAGTGGAGGGCGGCAACAACCAGGGGAAGGATGTCGGCAACCCCAGGGGAGGGGAGATACAGGGGTACCCCAATCGACCTCGCGCTATCGCCAATTTACTATTTAATACTAAAATCATTTAAATATAAACATCTGATTGCAGCATTAAAAATGTTAGTCCTCGTTTGTGACAATAATACAGCCGCTACGGAACGTATCGAGTTCTTGCAAAATAAAACATTCATCCAACACAATTCCAAGCCGCCATTCAGTCGTTGCGCTCTGCGCCGCGGCGCTAATGATCTTATATCATTCCAAAAATATATATAGAAAACCCGACCTCCACAGACTTTGCAATACGAAATACCCAATTAAATCTACCATTTCATGAATGAAACGACAAGGTTTCTAAGCGATTTTTGTTTGCAAGTTTAGATTATCTTGATAAAATATTTCAAAACAAGATTCAAATATAGGAACAATTATAGATGGAAAATTGCTAGAGGCTACTTCTCTAAGTAATCACATCTGATACACGTTGATATACAGACAGAGTAGGGGACACCGAATTTGAATACACCAATATTACACAATTATATTAAACCATAGCTAATCGGTTTTTACATATTTAATTTACACTCCTAAATCGACATACTTTTGACTTGCGGTAAACAAATGTATGGAAACTGAATTGCTGTTACAATAAAATACACATAGAAACACTAAGTTCAATCGAGTTATAAACATGAATACAATCTGTAAATATCCAACGCAACATTGAGAAACGAAAGACAAAATTGAGCAACAAAAGCTATGAAAGGTCCATATTACATACATTTCGATACAATATTCCCCATTAAATACATATGAATATACGACGGTAACATGTCGCCGCACAACATTAAATACACTATCTCATTGTAGTAATATTGAGTTAATGCAACATATACGAGTAGTTTACAAAACGTTTGGAATTGATTACGGTGTACAATTTGCAAATGCGCGTGTCGACTGCCGCGATGACGTCACGTCTGCGCTACGTCGCTACACTCACTGCTAATTTATTTTTTATTCTACTAATTTAAACATCTGATTACGTACATAACCATCAGAATTGGCGACGTTGGACGTTGAGGTCGCCACAGCGCCGACTTAAACTTCCAGTGTAGCGTTGTGACGTTAGAGGTGACGTTGACGTCAGCGGGCGCACGCGCTGACTTAGATGGCGTCAATGTCGACGTCGTC
>NW_013525169.1:362701-378828 GCF_000836215.1 Papilio polytes
CCGCTCTCCGCGCTCTGTACTGATGCCTCTGTAACAACACACGTACACACATCAAACCATCTGTTGTACGAAGCAAGATTCAAGTTTAAAAAATCTTGGCTGACAAATATACGAACTAGTTTACCATCAAACTAACGTATTTCCAGTTCGTTACAGAATATCGACATTCATACTCAAATGCGTGCATGTGGTTAAATCAGAACACTGATCAAAAGGTTGAAGTAATTTGACTAATGGCAATGAAAGGATATTTCATTGATTAGTAGGATTAGAGTGGATAGCATTGGATGAGATACATCACTGAAAGCCTATAGAGTACAGGATTCCCTTCCTTTAATTTCTTGAATAAGATTAAATATACCCTTGTACAGCCTACAACAATATTTTATATAAATATATTCGTGTTATATCTCATTTTATTAATTAAATAGATTGGTTAATTTTATTCCCTAATCGTCATATCAAAATGTATGACGTGCGGAAATATCAAACACGCTTTATCATGACTTATTTGACGTCTTACTGCTACAATATTTGATATGGAACAGATCTTGTGTAAAAACATTTAAAACATCCAGCTTAAAAGGCAATAAAAAATACTCGAGCGCGTGCATAACACGAACCAGTTCCGTGCAAGTGACAAATTACCATGCTGACGTCACAGCGCCAAAAACAAATTTACAAATCGTTTTATAGTAAATCTGAACAACGACGCGCTAGAACGAAAGACGCTACGCGTGGCTGCTGCGAAACCTGACATAGGATCTTAGGGTTGTCATAAATTAATTCAATCCAGTGTCGTATTATTTCTTAGCGATGAAAGTTGCAAATCATTACTTATTTCATCCAACTGACATACTGCGACTGGTGGTTCAGTGGTAAAATAACATTTTATTAGTTTAGTATGACTTTCCTCTTTGTCACTTAAAATTATTTTTAACATACCAAATCGCTAAATATATTACACTTATTTTCAATTTCAAGGTAATCAACAATTACAAAAAAAAAATATTGACAGCCCTGTGCAACATACTTGCTAACTCAAAACATCGCGTAATTCGCGTATACCATACGATAACAGCGCTCCTAGTTCATATACCAGACGACTGTAGACTATATCACTTTGCTGTAACGACTAAACTCCTTTGTATAGTAATGCCGGTGACAATTTAACTAGTCGTACACCTTTGTCCTTGAGCGTTGGCCAGCGATTGGCCGGTTGTGGACCATGCGCGGAGCAAAATTCGCTATAAAATTTCGCATACGTAGATTAAAGCAAATCGATATGTACAAAAAATAAACATATTATAACGATGTAGAATTCCTAAAACTAAATAACTTACATAACCTTAATATAATATTTCAATTCTAAAAGCTAATTTAATATCTATCTACTACCCCAGGTGCTTTTTAGTTTTTAGCTAGAATAACAAAGCTTCAACTCGAGTCATGCACTCAGCCTATACCAGAGAGTTGTTCAGGGGTGCTCAAGCCGGGTGTCGCTACAAAAACTAAACAATGCTGGGTGGGTTAATCTACAATCTACACTATCCGCAATGCGGCCCCGTCTACACGTGGAACTACGCCCCACGACGTATTGCTACACTGCACTTTGAGCAAAAGTTTTGTTAATCTTTTTCTTTGTTTTAAAATACATCAGACCTTATCACCTTCACAATATAATTACTACGTAGAGAGCTTGTTTGCCTAATTATATCGTTAATGGCAACATAAACAGTATCATCAAGATTTCCCCTACATTGGGATAAGTTGATAAAGAGCCGGTCGACACTAGATACCTCGGGTCGGTTCGCACCCGTAGCCGCCTCACGCCCACAGCCACGGCCAAGGACAAACTGGTTGACACTTGCATATGCAGGACATCGTATTTAGGACAATTATTCAATTAACTTTTGTACTGGAATAGTTGTATGACTTTAGATTCTCTAACTCGTGTTGTACGATAACAAAAACGAAAAATAAATCTGTGAGAAATACAATGAATGAGACATTGTGTTTAATTATGAGAAGTTATGTATAAGACGCGTCCGGCAGTACACAATGCTGTGTCGTCGATGCTCATTTAGTTAAATACATAATAATATTTGAATAAAAACTGTCCATTTTACCAACCGATGGTATTAGGTTTGAATGAAAACCGAAAGAATGCATAATTAGTGAATAATAGCTTGCTTTTACATTAATTAATGCTATCATTTTGCATAGCTTCGGCAAATCAGAGCTCGGTTGACAACTCGACACCGAGATCATGTTGCTTGCATTCCACCGTATCATATTAGTGTCACAATAACACAACACGGGAAATCTTTGTAAACATGCACACGCGAGTATGCATTATACAGTCTCCGGAAAATGATCCTTAATGCTTTAGAGTTAACTGCTATAGTAGCGAGCTTTCGTCTTAACTACGCTCGTTGTGCACAACCTACGACAATGTTGTCATTTACACGACAATCATTAGACAAACATTTAATCGACAGACCGACGTTTCGGTCACCAGCGCACAGCTGTAGCGGAACGATGCATTGTTTAACATATTCAAATCTTTGTATTTAAATGTAGACGTCCACATCTATCGTTACTTGCATATTTGACCGACTTCTACAATATCGGTGCTAATCAAATGTAGTCACGTGAGATTATAGATATGTTAATATCGGAATATGAGAACTAATGACTAGCGATATTACTTGTTTTACCTTGTATTGCGGCGGCCACTAGATATCAATCAGTGGGCTAGAACACTGGCTGTAAGTTTAGAGCCTTTCATGCGATGGAGACCTCACTCTATACAATGTAGATCGTAACTGTATAATAAATTATCGATTGAACAAAAACTTTAAATAAATTCAATATGTTTAGGTTAGTTTTTGGATTTTTCTTAAAACTTATTATGCGTCGGATTAACTTGTTAATTTTAAATTTTGAGATTTAAAACTAAAAATCAAGTTCCAATAAATGAGAATATAGTTTAAACTAAACGGTTGCTTCACAACTTTTTGTTACTCGCAATAAAATTACAGCCGCGAGCTAACCAAACGTGAAATGGCTTTTTAATCACATTCACTTCCATTGCGCAACTCGCCCGCTGACGAAATACAACGTTGAAGAAATTGTTTCGCCTACAAAATCTATAATTTTACATTAATTAATTACTTTCTGTATATAAACACGTAACGCACAATCACTGCAGCACTCAGTGTTGCTCACTAAGGGAGACTTGAAATGTAGATCATAAATGGTTACTAGATTATTCGTCACATTACAAGTAATTGACGAGACACCTCACAAGTTTTTTTTAATTAACTTTTTAAATACTGGTTTACATTTAAATTTGTAATTAGAAATAAGTAGAATTTGATTGTCTATCGTATTTGCATGTTTGATGCGTCGTAATATCCATAATTGTTTAAAGGTTTGTTTTTTAAAATTATCGTTCCAAACATACAATAGTAAACGTTTGGTGCCGGAAGCCCAATTTTAGTCCCTTTCTCGTCACACCTTTTTCTATTAAGGAAAGTATTGGAAGGGAAAGTGGATTTGACGGTAGAGGAGACGCATAGAAAGGGAAAATATTCTCTTTACGTGCGTCTCATCCTCTGTCGATTTAGGGTAGGCATTTGCAATTGCAGATGTCTATGGGTAGCGGTCGCTTCGCTAATTTGGCGGATTTAGGTGGCCGCTTTTTTGTTGTATAAAAAAAAACGTAGGAGCCATCTATACTTTAGAGGTCTACATATTGATTTAGTAGACAATAGAGAATCTATTTCATGTGACAATCAGTCAGTAATTTAAAAACGTCCGTAAATGTAACGAGACATGTAAGACAGTGCGACTACAAATGTATCAAACACGAATGTCAGGTTACATGCGTACAATCCCACGGGCCGCGTGACCGTGCCCTGGTCGTCTCTTAATGCCTGAACTGCATCCTGTTTACATATTGTCTATCTATGCAGGGTTGGCACATTTACATCAAATTGTAACACATATACATTTATGCTATATCAAAACTAGAAAAATGTTGAGCCTAGCTGAGAAAAGTAATCTTTCAGAGTTGGAATAGACAAGACTTAGGAAGACGTAGGAAGTGCCTACACTTTTGAAAATAGGTAAAGTGACGGATAGGTGTACTAAACAATGCTAACAAAGTTTTCAATATGTTAAGCATTATTCAGTTATTTATAGTAACAATAGACAAATCGGTTGGCAACCCTACAAGAGTTGCAACGGCGGCATGACACTACGCAGAAACCGTACCAAGAGTCAAGGTTAGAGATCGATAAAGTGCAAATTGTCGCTAGTGATGTGACACCTTATCGACAATTGATCTAATAATTACGGTTTTCCAATAAAATCCAACCATGTTAATGTTCGTGAACAGAAATATACGACTATTAAATTCAGATTCGAACATTCACAGGCCTCCGAGTTTGTCATACTCATCATATGTAAATAGTTAAATATCAAATATCAAATCTAGCACTATCTAGCTACCGTCGATCCATGACATCACAGCCATCGATCAGACGTGTCACAAATTAGCAGCCGGGACGCTAATTGACACGTATATGTCCAATGGAAACTACGTGGTCTATATGTAACTAGAGCTTATAATAGAGGCCGTATTAAAATCTAATACAACAGTACAAATACCACAGCCAACGATATATAACTGATAACAACAATGTAAACAAAACTTTCCAAAACTTGCCAAATTGAAGAACAAGTTCTCAATTACCGGAAGTCGTGTGGCCAAGCAGCGCGAGCGGCAATTACAAATTAAAAAAAGAATCACTTGTCTATGGCAGCCGCCATTGCAGCGCGGTTTAGTTACAGATTGCGTCGTCGGATGCAATTTATCATCGTGTAGGACTGCAATTCGGCGTGCTCATGGGGAATGGGGAGGCAGGGAAGGCATCGCAGGACATAGCGCGGGGGGTGATGGGTTAGGTTGGCAGGGGGATGGGGGATTGCGCGAGGCTTGAACTGCCGTACGCATGTGCCGTGATATCGATTGTACCTCGCCCGCCTCCTGGAAATCCTAAAGCAGTTTGTAAAACACACACCCACGCGAAAGCTACCGATATTAACTTACACATGTGGAAATTCCGAGAGCGGAAAATTGTCATTTGTAAATTATCGAGAGAAGAACAAAGATTTTTCAGCGAAGTACGTGTTTTTATAGATTTTCGATAAATTTCAAGCAGGATGCGTAGACATATCTGTATGTGGGTGTGTGCGTAACGCATAATCTCACCTGGAATGAAGCGTGACGGATGACGCAAAATGCTCACTGCTATTGTTATAAGAGACCACTGACACATAAAGCAGGATGCTATTTCAACCAGTATATTAAAATTAAGACAGATAATCAGTAACTTTGTAATTATTGTTGAATAGCTATGTTCATTTGTTAAGGATGTACTTTTCTAGTCGGACTTGAGGGGCCAAGTTAAGAAAGATTTTAGGATAAATCGTATCAGAGTGAGTGAGAATTTTAAACATCGGCATTAGAGAAATAGCATAGATATTTACTACGCCTTATACGATAAAACTTTTGTTTGTCGAGACGAGTGCCGTTGCGGCCAAGTGATGCAGTCATCCTCCGAGATCCCCGGTGAGTCACGCCGGGCTGCGTTCCCACGTGCGCGCACCATCTCGCCACACGACACGGGGACGACACGATAAGTGCAACGACAAATCGGTCATCGATTGAACGATAAGACCATAATACGAATACTTCGCAATCATGTCCACGTTTACAACAATTTATTGCTCTTAATATTGAACTAAAAGTCATATCTCTAGAGTTGTTTATTCTGCAACTTAGAATGTATATTCCTAGACCAAGACAGTAAGAAGTCTGGTTAATCTAACGCACTCACGTTTCGCGACACTCAGGCCATTGAACTAAACAAATGTAAGGTCGCACTGAGCTTTATGCGTACTGTAGAGTACTGATGACATTACATCTACTTGTATTGGTCTGAATTCGAGATTCTGATAACAGCGGAATGCAAGGCAACGACAAGAACAACCCGTATGTTTGTATTCAAATTTCGATTTTCAGCTAATTTTATGTACAAAAGTGAAAATCCTTGTCAGGTCGGATCACTGATACATATGGCGATAGATAGCGGCCAGTCAAAAATTAGGCCATAACATCAACTAAGGTTTTATAAAATTGATAGACACTACGTGAGCAGGATGAAGCCAGAGAGGTGAGTTCAATCTCTGTCTAAAAAGCTCTCATAAATATATAAAAATGATACCTAGAAAGTAATTAGAAGTAGCAAGTTAGAATTCTAGGCGATTGTAACTTCTGTTACGAAGCAAAAGTGTACGCCGGTTTGACGTAATTACTAAATCGACGCAACTCTCACTACCCGGTCGTAGATGACAGTTTGATTGATCATTATATTTGCGGTATATTTTTGATAGATTTAGTCTGTGCAAACTTGATGTTTTTATATCCTAGTCTTGTTTATTATGGAATTTGTCAGCATTGGACACATGCACACAAATTTCATATTGTCAAAATATCGAACATTCTTAAGATATAATGCCTTGGCTATGGGTTCTTGCACTTTTGGCCATGTGTCTGCAAAAGGAGAGTGCGTTCACCTCTGACATAACCTAC
The DNA here is from genome assembly GCF_000836215.1 of Papilio polytes. Taxonomy (NCBI): domain Eukaryota; kingdom Metazoa; phylum Arthropoda; class Insecta; order Lepidoptera; family Papilionidae; genus Papilio; species Papilio polytes. Next base: position 369,366 of record NW_013525169.1, read on the forward strand.
ACCGCGCACTCGCCGCGACGGCTTCCGGCAGACGATGTTATAACACGCTTATGTAAAACTTGACACATGTTAGTCCATCTTTGCTAAAATCATCAAGCAACTCATCCTGCTAAGGAAAACTAGGTAAAGCGTGTGGAAAAATCATTCCATGAAAATGTATTTAAAAAGATATTTAAGTGAGGACCAAATAAACACGTCTATGTCAAATCGTTACTTTGAAAAACTAATTTCTATAAGAATATATACGCCTGTTGACATTGTACAGTTCCAGACCCTGCCAGCTCAGCGCATAGGCTGCATCGATCGCAGACTGCGCTTTGCTCCCCTCTCGCGGCGCTGCACCCTCTTTCAGCGACCCTTCCCCTCACTACGGCCGTACGCGAATACGTTTACGTGACGGCATACTCATGTAATATTACCGTAACACTGCTGCACTAATACAACTTAACTCTAAAGTTAAGACAGTCTCGGTAATAAATATTACCTGAATAGCTGGAACTTGCCGTAATTCCAAGTAGATGTATAGACAGAATTTCATATAGAATCTGTTAAACTTTCTTTAATCCGTAATAACATATAACTATGTTGATAAACGTAAAAAAAAAACTAAATTCGACTAGTGCTAAATTAGGATCTATGATCAATTTTCAAGACTGCAGATTACAAGTTTTGTGTTAAAATTTAATAAAACGTTTTAGGTAATATCAAAGACGGAATTTATCTTTATAGGTTAGCTTTTAGTATCCCAGGCATCCTGAATTCAATTTAGTGTTAGCGAGCGTGTTGCTTGTGTGAGGGGGAAGTAGGGGGTCGTAGGGAGCTGTGAGAGGGAGGCTCGTAACGATCGCGGAGGCTGCGCCGGTGCGCAGTTGTCCCGGGAATATACTAGCACCTATAATAGAATAGGCGGAAAATTATATATTACATATGATATTAAGTTTTATTACTTAGCTTTAAAGCTTTAGCTAAAATTTACATTTTAGTTTGCGAAAATAGTTTAATATAGATTATGATTGTAGTGTCGTATTGACAGTAACGCTATGTAAGATAATAAAGGAAATGGATATGAGGTTATATTCCGTTGCTGCAATAGCAGCATATTTCTTTCTACGGATGGCGCAATATGTCGAACGGGAAAGGGGGGGGGGGTTTAGAAATGTCGTAGTTGTAGCGAAGAATCGCAAAGGGGTAATTTCTAAATGAACGTCTGGTCTATCTTACATGTAATCTGAAAGTTTAGATGGATGGATTGGTAATGTGATCTGATTTTGGTTTAAAACTTTGTGTGCAAACAAATTAGTTTTTGTAGAAACAGTAGTGTGGCTTACAAAACTAAGTGTCACGGGCAACGCACGAGGTTGCTTATCAGGGTCTTATCGCCACGCGTTTAAATCTTTTGAAATAATGTATGACATCACTATATTGGGTAAAACACTGCCTGCGTACTGGTCTAAGAATCAAGCTAGAATATTAAACTCGTTCTTTGGATAGTCTAAAAGATTTTTAAAAATTATTTTAAGCATTATTCAATAGCTAATATTAGCAAATAAATCAGAATAAATAGTATTAGATTCCATTAACATAGGCCAATAAAAAAATGCAGATTTTTAAAATATGCAACCAAACCGATAATACCTAGCAATATGAGCTCAACTTGTTCATAAAATTAATTAAAACCCATTCAGCATTAAATTTAATTTGTGGTTTGATAAGCAGTTTATGTGCCGCAGCGTAACTGCTGTCACTAATTTTACATACAGCCTTATCAGTGCTTGCATACAATTTGTTATTCCTTACAATGCACATACACACATTCATAAATTTTACATCTTACTAGTATTATAAATGTAAAAGTTTAGATGGATGGATGTTTGTTAGAGTTTGTAGCCTAACGGCTGAACGGATCTTAATGAAATTTGGCATAGATGTAGAGAATAGTCTGGAAGAACTATGTGTTCATTTTTTTTTAATTCCACTCGGATGGAGTTGCGGGCGAGAGCTAGTTTTAAATATTACGAACACAAGTTATGTACACTGATTTAAATTGTAAAGAACTGTATGTATTTACAAATCTTTAGAAGAGTATATAACTTTAAAAACAATTGTTTGAATGTTTCATTAGCATTAAAACAAAATAGAAACAATAATCAAAGATTTTTCAAATGCATTTATTTTCTATTGTTCACACAACTCACTGGTACATAATTAGTATTTTATAAGAAATAGTGAAGTTTGTCTTATTGCATTATGGAATTATTTTTGTAAGTGGACACTATGAGAAATACTGACTGTACAAGAGAAATTGCAAGATGGATTTTATTAACATTTTCCTTACAGTCAACTCTCTCCGAGTGAAGATTTTGCAAAGTTAAGTTAGTTACTTAATATAGTCGAAAAATATATTAATAAAAGACGTATAAATCCTTCTAGCAGATATTACATTTTAGATTATAAATAAGAACCATTTAGGGTCACATTTTTTTTCCACCTTTGCTTACACATTCTTGTCATTTATATTAAGTTTTAGTTAAACTCTAGCCTAAAATACTTTATAGCTAAATATGTATAGCCCTGCTATTTTAGAATAATCATTCAATCCACTTGTATATTTAAAAAACTAAAACGTGGTGATATAAGGTTTCAGTTCTATTGTTAGAAAACTAAACTGTAGTTAAGGTTAACTGCAGATATTGTCTTATTGGAGTGCTATTATAACATATGGGAGATATTATCAACAATATACGGCAATAGATTATTATTATAAAATAAAAATACCATCATATTACTTCAAAAAAGACGAAAATATAAACCAATATGTACAATTACCAACGTCGTCGATTTGACTTTTTGAACCCCGAGTTTAATTTTTTTTTAATAATGGAAAAAAGGCCACTTACCTTTATATCTTGCTAAAGTCATATAAAATGGTAGCGCCCCACTGGACGAGAGTTCACAGATGGGATGAATTGTTGATCTTTCGTAGAAGCTGGCACCAGCGAAACACGCGACTAGCCGGGGTAACCAACCTGCCACAATTCAATATTACTTCACTACGGTCTGGAAACAACACACACTATGACATACTGCCATTATGAGAAATAAATCAATAGCAAAACTAATTTCGCAAGCCGAAACGTACGCACCAGCTGGCGAAAACGTGGTGTCTAGTACACTTAGTACCTACGTATACCTATATAAGTAAATACGGATTGAAGATATTTGATAGTACCTTCCTCTGTATGACGAAGCGCCTCGCGAATTCTTTCTCTGTGTTATATGGTAGAATTTCACGAAAGAACTCGATTCACGCTACTACAATCGAACGCGAAATAAATTAAATATCATTGAACGCATACACGAAACCGTGGCCAAAAATGACGACAGAAAATAAATGAAAATGCACACTTTCTTATGTTTCTGGAACTACGTTCACACCGGAAGCGAGAATTTTTTTTAAACTCAAAACATCGAGCATCTTACATTTGAAAACGTTTAAATTTTGTTTGATAAAATATTTCATTTCTATTTCTTAAGATGCTTTTTACTATAACGAAAATTTACGATACTTGTACTAATAGTAAAATAAGAAAAAACGTATTTATAACAAAAACTAAACAGGAAATAAATTTTTTGAATTAAATTGTCTATGAGTAATGACAATGACAGTTGTTTTTTCCGGAAATGAAAAAAGAGTTTTGTTGGTAAACTGTGCGAGTTATTTAAAAGCTAAGCGAAATAAACCGTTTTAAATAGATTTTAATGTCTATTTTATGAGTAATATTTGGTTAGTCATTAAAAGAAAATGATTTGTCAATTTGCAGTGTTTGGGTAAAAGCTCTGTATCTATACCAGGGAAAATTTAGTCTTATCTCGTCTGAAATAATAAACCATAGACCATCATAAACTGTCAAACTGTCAAATCTGATCCAAACTTAAAAGTCGACTAAAATGCAAGAATAATTTAATTTTTTACCATTATTTGGTATTTTCTCTCATAAACCGAAAGATCGGTTGCGTTCATATTTGAATATTAAATTGAACAATAGAAGTTTGTGTATATTTGACAGTAAATATTTACAACTATGGTAAATGCACTATAACCTTCGTATTACATAGATGATAAGGTTATAAATTTTGTAATTTATTTATTTAATTTCAGCATTCGTGTCGTTTAATATTAAATAGCCCTGCACGCTGGAAGTGTGTCGTACCAAATAATTTCAAACCCTCTGTAGTTGCATCATGTCATTCAGACCAGGTAAGCCCAATGAATCATAGAATGGTAAAAAATCATTAATTATTCGTTGAGTTTGACAAAAAAGGGAATTATATAATTCTAAACTAAAACTTCAAGAATAATAATATTAAGTTCATTTCATATCTGAATTAGATTTTTTGTAATTATTGTGCACCTAGCCTTTTAAATTTTGAATATTCTTATATGAATATTATAACATTTTATATATAATGATGATTTATACAAAAGTGTTTTAAAGCAATCTCTCCTTTAGTTTTTTTTAAATACAAATAAGTCACCCTGAATCATCAAACAAGCTTACTTATTAGTAACACTTATAGTTTACAGTACAAATATGCCGCAGTTATTCAGCAAGAAAAGGTTTCTTCTCATCCATTATTGAAAACATCAAAGAAGATATTGCAAAAAACAAAGAGATGAAAGAGAATATCAAAAAATTCAGAGAAGAGGCGCAACGTCTTGAAAATTCAGAAGCACTGCAAGCCGCAAGGAAAAAGTTCCAAGCTGTGGAATCTGAGGCATCTAAAGGCTCAGAAGTTTTGAAAGATACATTAGAAGGTATCAAAGGGAAGATGGAGCATGTGCTAGAAGAGGCTAGTAAAACGGAATTTGCTAAAAAGGCTGGTGAGTTAAGTTCTGATTAGATTTTTCATTCTTATAGCTTTTATTATTATCATGATTATAAATCATGTTATTTAGTTGCAAATAACATCTTATTGCTAAACTTTAGTTATTTCATTCTCTTGTATTTACAGAAATTAACCTTGAATTTTTTTAAATTGCATTAATAATAAAAAAACAAGGTTACAATTAAAAAATAAAATGTATACATGTAATATATTTAAATTGATAAAATATTTGTGACAAAATGTATACAACAATATATGTAAAAGATGCATTTATATGTTTTCAGGAAGGATAACAGAAGATATATCTAAAACAGCTAAGGATGCTGCGGGAAGTATAGCAGATAAAGGGCAAAGGCTCGGACAGACATCAGCTTTCAGGACAATTTCACAGGTAAAATGTAAAAAAAGTAATAACATTCATTTATTGTGTTTGTATTTTTACTTATTGGGCCACTAGAATTCAGGAAATCAATCAACTTTATGACAAAAATAATATACAGAAGTACTGAACTCATGATAGCTTCTATAAAAGAAAACTTCATATTGTACTTGTCACCTTATTTAATATTTCTATTAGTGTTATTTAGAATAGTCTTTACATCATTCTTCCTATCCTACATCTTAAATAATATTCAATAAAAGTCAATTTTAAACAAACATACGAAAACCTTCTCTACCTAACATGTATGTACTAAATAAATGTGTTTGAAACTTAATTACGATGGAAAACCAGCAAGTGTTTTAATAAGTAAATAAAAAGGTATATGTATAGTACACTAGTAACTTAGTAGGAATTTAAATAGGTACAAGTACTCATTTGTGTTTTCAGGCAACGGAAGTAGTGAGGAATGAGATGTCTCCGCGCGGGCTGGAAGGGCGCGTGTACAGCGCGCCGCTCGCGCTTCGGAAGCGGGTAGAGGTGAGCATATTACACACAGACTCAAGAAACAATTAATTGTCCCATTATATACAATCATACTAATATTATAAATGTGAAAGTTTAGATGGATGGATGTTTGTAGCCTTAACGGCTGAATCAATCTGGCATAGATGTAGGACATAATCTAGAAGAACACATAGGCTACTCACTTTTGTCTTTTTTAACACTCCGCGGACGGAGTCGCGGGCGAAAGCTATTACTACGTATATGGCTATGTTGTAAGTGGTGATGTTTGTTTCGTTGCAAGGAACAAGGCAATTGTTCTGTTGGAACACCATGGATTTCCCTGAGTGTACATAGTAATTGTGTATTATAGTTGTTGTGTTGTATTGTTTTGTGGTGTAACATAGTTGTGTGTTGTTGCAGGTGGCGGAGGAGGAGCGCAGCTTCGCGCCGGACACGGAGACGTTGGGGCTGGAGCTGCACAAGGACTCCAAGTTCTACCAGCAGTGGGAGAACTTCAAGAATAACAATCAGTATGTCAATAAGGTGAGTTTCAATTTTTTATTTACTGAATAATAGTAGTTCAAATATTTCTAAATAAAAATAATTTAAAAAGTCTGATATCACACTAATCTGTGATATTGAATACTTTTCTCAATCAATGTTGACCTGTTTTTGCACATTATACCTACAATTTAAGGTCAATGAGTAATTAAAATTGATAAATCTTACTATTAAAAATGCAAAAGTTTAGATGGATGGATGTTTGTTACTATATATCTCCAAAATGGCTTCATCAACTTACCCTTATCCCGTACGGAGAGTCGGCACAGTATGTGCTGCTCTTCCATACATCTCTAGCAGCCGTCATATCTTAAGCATACCCTCTTCACAATCCTTAAAAGAATGTCTTAAGAGACCTTAATAAAATTTGTCACAGATGTAGAACATAATCTGTTAAGACAATGCCACTTACTAAGTTTGTTTTTAAATTCCGCGCGAAAGAAGTCGCGGGAAAAAAATATTTAGTTATATCATTGAACTTTTGCTTCTAAACACACTTAACACTTGAGAATAATGTATGTATGAAGTATGAACAGTAAATTTAATGAATTCTGCAGGTTCTTGATTGGAAAATACGATACGAAGAATCCGACAACGCGGTTGTGAAAGCTTCAAGATTCGTCACTGAAAAAGTCGGCAGTCTGTTTGGTAATTTATTCGAGAAGACGGAACTCTCCAAAACTCTTACGGAAATCTGCAAAATCGATCCAAACTTCACCGCACAGAAGTTTCTAGAAGACTGTGCTAATGATATCATCCCCAACATACTGGAGGCCATGGTGCGAGGAGATTTGGAGATATTAAAAGACTGGTGCTACGAAGGGGTTTTCAACATCCTGGCCACACCCATCAAGCAGTGCAAGCAGCTCGGCTACCGGCTGGATTCAAAGATATTGGATATAGAGCAGATCGAGCTGGTGATGGGCAAGATGATGGACCAGGGGCCCGTGCTGGTGATCACATTCCAGTCGCAGCAGATAATGTGCGTCAGAGATGCGAAGAATAATGTCCTCGAAGGTGATCCAGACAAGGTGATGAGAGTGAACTATGTGTGGGTGCTGTGCAGGGACCCCAACGAGCTCAACCCCAAAGCGGCCTGGAGACTGCTCGAGCTCTCAGCAAATAGTGTTGAACAGTTAATTTAAGTTGTTTATAGATGAATTAAAATCGTTGGACCTCTAACATGGTTTTATATCAAACCCTTCAACCAATTTAGTAATACAGTACAAATTAATTTATGATTCAGTTTTGAATGTGATGTTCAAATGAATTTGAATAAAACTTTTAAGGCAACTTTACTTACAAATTTAGTAAATAATCTTGTCTATTTTTATATTGTTATTCTATTTGTAGATTTTGTAAATAAACGCCTTTAGTGTTTGAATTTATATTTAGTTTCCTTACAATTTGTATACCTCGAGTATTTAAAAAGGGTAATCCAAGTAATTGAAATAAAAGACAAAGATCATTAAACATTTTTTTTTATTAGAGGCACATTCAAAAAGACGGACAAAGCCATCGTACAATATATATACAAATACCTAAAAGATTATAGTGCTTATAACTACGGAATGAGACGACGGAAATCCAAACAAACGATCTCAAACAGTGACTAGGTTATATACGGAGAACTGAAACTGCAGCAAACTTTTGTACTAATATTTGAACATTTAATTCTACAATACATAAGCTGGAATGTGCGTTACATCAATTAAAAAGCTATGATGAACGATATTAGTCAAAACATATTAAATAAGTTAAAAAAAAATGTTAAAAATAACCTGATTTATAAAAGTGCCGACTTCCCTAAAATTATGCTTAAAATTATGCTAAGAAGCTCAATTAACTAACGCAGTGTTGCAAGTGTAAAAACGTTTAAAAAAATAATTTCAGTGTTGCCAACAATACGCAAATTATCACCTAAGTGTAAATTCGACGGAATCCATACTTAGGCTTCACCAGAAATCTTACCCTGGTTCATCAAATCATTTATCTTTTTTACACACTCTTAAATCTTAATAAAAAACAGAGTTTAAAATAAAAATGTTCGATTTACAATATTTGCACAAAAGCGTCAAAATATTGTTTTACTGAATCACACTAAAGGAGATTAAATGACTTAGATCTATGTGCAAATAATTGTTTATTTTTCACAGCAAATTGTATAATAATTTCATCTGACGATTCTGGCTTCATAAAAAGCATTTTTTTTACGAATCTTCGAATTAAGAAACTGGCGATGTTTACGCGCCAAATATTGACATTTAATGGAACGTGTATTTGAAATACTAGATACAATAGACATTAAAAATCACATTAATATTGGAATTTGTATTTATAATACGATTCTAAAAACCACATTCATATACAAAAATAGGCAAAGCGAAAAATCGTAATAAACACATCCGATTTAACAACATTTTAAAATACGTGATGAAAATCTTATAAGAAAAGGTGAATTAACACAAATTAAAACCACACAGAATGAAAATTTTTGTGCAATAGCACTGATCTCTATTAATGGATAGGCTTGTTGATGTAATTGACGAATTCAATTTTATTATTAGTGCTGCCACCGCGACAAACGGCGCCATGCAGAAAATCAAACAGGCACTATATTATGTCTTATAGCCTGTCCATCCATACAGGTCAGTGGTTAAACGGGAGAATTATAAAATTGGATCTAAAGACTAATAATGTTTGAACTTAATATGTATGAGTTCGTGTGTCGAGTGGTATGAGGTCGAGTAGGGTATGAGTCACGTCGTGAGATGTGAGGTCATATCGCGGAGTTTAAGGAGTCTTGGGGTGTGAGGTCATGTTCGATGTGTGGTTATGCAGTGGAGTGTGAGGACATGTAGTGGGGTGTAAGGATACGTCGCGTGGTATGAGGTCGAGTAACGGGGTGTGAGGTCGGGTCACGGAGTGTCAGGTCCTGTATCGTTGTGTGTGAGGTCCTTGGTTGCGGTGTTTGATGTGAGGTTCTGTGTAGTATGGTGTGAGGTCAAGTTACGGGGTCCTAGGTTGAGTCACGGAGTATGAGGTCGAGTCACGGTGTGTGAGGTCCTGGGTCGCGGTGTGTGAGGTGTGAGGTGTCTCAGTCGAGCGCCCACTGCAGCACGGCGGTGT
>NW_013525169.1:379211-421238 GCF_000836215.1 Papilio polytes
TAGTCGCTTATAGCACGGCTCACACTACTGAATTTTTAGTTGTGCGATAGTTTTGTGCAAGGTGTATAAAGTGGACTGAAGGCAGGCGTACCTGGTGCAGGAGTTGATGTCGGTGCCGTCGGCGGAGTCGGGCCACACGCCCAGCGTGCTGAAGGTGATGGGGCAGCTGGCGGAGGCCCACCTCACGTCGCGCATCGACGTCGGGTTTGTAATCTGACGGCATGTTGTCGCGTTCCCTAAAACAATTATTTTTCTATACTAATATAATAAAACGTGAACACATTTATTATGTCAGATATAAAGAGATGCAAATTATTCTGGACTTGAAACATTTTTCACATAATGACAACTAACGCCATCTATCGATAGATCCTCAAATTCAACGTAAGATGTACGTACTCACGACGTTTTAGGCTAAATATTTTCAATCTATGAAACTTAGGGGATGAGTATGTAAAAAATTGCTCTACAAGAAAGGGACAACAAACCAATACTGTCTAAATTGGTATGGTTTACTAATTTCTTAGCCAAAACAAGCCTACATTGCAATTTTACATTTACTATGAAAAGATTTACGGAATATAAACAATACATTACAATCTAGGTAAGAGTATTCGTAAATTTAAGAGTAGCATCATTTTATTACGTTTAGAGAAACTTAGAAATATTGAGTTTCAATCAACGTAAACATATCTAATGAAAAATATACTTACAGAACAATAATTCATAATCTCCGGAGTTACTCCTTATGTACTGGCTGTCCTCAGACCAGTCCAAATGCGTTATGTAACTTGAATGACCCTAAAACAATATATAACAATTAAAAATATATAAAAGTAAATAAACACACGTGATTTCTTATTACTACGGAGCTATTGCAAAAGCTCTACTATTATTTTACTGCCTATTCTACAGTAACACTATACTAGCTGTTGCTCGCGATTTCGTCTGCGTTAATTAAAAAAAATATAGCCTATGTTACTTACTGATATTTTAGCTTTTTAATATTGAAAGAATTTTTGAAATCGGCCAAATAGTTTTTGAGTTATTACAATACATACAAACATCCAAAAACATAAATCTTTCCTCTTTATAACACTAGTATAGATATAGATTATTCTACTATTATAGACTATGGTAGCTTGCTATTATCTAGAATAGTGTCTAAGCTGTAAATTTCATTTATTTTTTATACTATATCTAAGAAGCATAAATTTATAAATATCTTTAGCAAAATAGCTGTTTCAATACAATTAAAAAAATTGAATCTTAATGATTTAAATTACTATGTTATAAAATATAATACGATATTAATATTCCATGCAATTTGTTGTTACCCGTCTACGTTTTCTCTCCGTGCACTAGAAACGCATGAAATTATCATAAAAATTCATATTAAACTTTCTAAAACAAAATGTTAGTGCAATTAACATTATAAGAAATGTCTAAAGTGAGTTTTGTAGTGACATAAGTATGGTCACAAATGTATGTATTATTTCATGCATAAAGTATTATGTGGTTAGAATATTGTGAGTAGTGAGCGAGAAGTTCTATCATGAAGTAAAACTAGATTAAGTTAGTTCAAAACTTAGTATTCTATAATTTGTCTACACTTTTCTTCAATCGACAACTACTTAACGGATTGTTGAATGAATCTAGTTTGATGTCAGATTTTAATTTTTTTCTACCTTATTACCATTTTTAATAATGTTATTACAATATGTTTGGGGTTTTGTCTATATTTTTGTCATTTTAAAGCAATTTATTATATTATACAGATTTGTTGTTCTCTCCCATATATGCATGTATGATCAATTGTATGAGTCCGTATGGAAAGTTGTATGTGTAAACGAATTATAAGACTCAACTCACGTAAAATCTTTCGGTGACAGCACCGACTAGTGTAGTTACGTGAGTATTATTGCATGAGAGTGTATGAAAATTTGTATGAGAGAGTATGAACAATATGTGCAGAAACAAATTAAAGGATGCTTAACTCACATATAATCTTCGGTGAGAGCACCGACTAGTTTAGTTGTACGTGTATGTTGTTGTATAAGAGTGTATGAGACTACGAATAGTTGTATGAGAGTATGAACAGTAGTATGTTAGTGTATCAACAGTTCTGAGAATGTTGTAAGTACGTGTATAAGCAGTTGTATATTCGTGTATGAGTGTTGTATGAGCGTGTATGAGCAGCTGGCCTGCACTCACTGACCAGGCACTTGCCGAGGCGGGCGTAGCGCGCGCCGTCCTGCACCTGGTACACGTAGATGAAGTTGTCTCTGGAGCCGAGCGCCACCAGCTCGTTGTTGGGCGAGTACTGGATCGTCTGGATCGGCTCCGACCTGTAATATATATAATTACTAAATTACTAATACAAAATGTATTGGACTTTAATCTAAAGATAATTTTAAGACTTCAATTATGTCATGACACACGTAAGACCGCGGTGGCGTTAGTATTCTGTGAACAGCAAATCTATACTAATATTATGAAGAGAAAAGTATTTTTGTATTCTTGTATGTATTTAAATAACTCAAAAACTACTAGGACGGTTTCGAAAATTCTTGCAAAAAAGCTACGTTATAACTAAAATAGGCTATTCTTTTATATATTCACGTGGACGACATCGCAAGCAACAGCTAATGTTTTAATATTAGGCAGCAGTGAGAGGATGCTAGTACCCGTCATGATGTGAAGCGAGCAACTCCCTGGAGTGAGGGTCGAAGACCAACCAGCGGCCGGACAGGCAGCCCACCGCCACCGCGCCGCCGTCGCGAGACCACGCGCAGCACTGTGCGCGCTCCTATCAAACATAAATTCGTAAATTAAAAACATATTGTTAAAACTGTTTTACTTTAACTTTATACACAAAAAGAAACAATTTTTAATAAATTCAATTGTCGCTAGATGGCGTTGTCATTTTTTTTAATTAAGCCGTTAGACAGCGCTGTTACTTATTTACAAGTTAAGAGTTAACGCGGAAATTTATATTTCAGGCAATAGATGGCGCTGATTTCTAATTTTTGACTGCAATTTTTAATTCATGGCCTATTAGCTTTGTTTTGAAGAGTTACGATTATTGGTATGCAGTATACCTCGATGTCTTTACTCCAGACGGTGGAGTGGCTGAGGCCATCCCAGAGCTGCAGTAGGCGGTCCCAGCCCGCAGTCACGAACTGCGGCAGCGAGGGATGCGTCGCCAGACCCCACAGCTCCTCCACGTGACCTGGCAACAGAATAACATATCATTTTCGCTCAAACTACTACAGGACTACAGAAATATATTCTTTATACGTTCCTGTAACTACTATAACAACTTTCTCACTTATGTTGACACATTTACTTGGTGGTCGTTAAATGCGTGATATCCTTATAATTTAGGTAAGAGTTCCTATTGTATTTGTATCCATATATCTTTATTTCTTATTTTTATATATAATATATTTTACATAATGTATTATTAAAAATACGTATTAATAAGTATTTGTATTTTTACTTTTAGTCTACTTCGTATTCACCATATATCCGTACGAAGATGTCTTTTACGTGGCGGTGCGTTCTATATTTTTGTTAGCCTAGCTAACCTCAATTATATGAGTACAAGCCTACTTTTAGTTATCTCGGATACTATTTAAAAATGAAATTATGGTATGAATGTTTTTTTTTTTTCTCCTTGTTGTTAAATGTGAATGGGAAGGCATTGGCTCCTTAAACACAGGATTTCCTAGTTAAGAAGCCAAAGCGATATTGATCATGTAATCAATGTTTACAATAAAGAATCTTTATTATTATCTTAATCTTATTAATATTATAAATGCCAAAGTTTACATGGGTGGATGTTTGTTAGCGTTTGTAGCCTAAACGGCTGAACGGATCTCCATGAAATTTGGCACAGGTTTAGAGCATAGTCTGGAAGAACACATAGGCTACTTTGTATCCCGGGAATAGTTATAGTTCCCGTAGGATTCATTAATTTAGTTTTTTAATATTTACTCGATCATTCTGCAACGGTTCAACATATCTTATTGAAATTTGGCACAGATAAAAAACAAAGTCTGGAGTACACATGGGATAAGCTTCATCCCCGAGAAGTGTCCGGTTCCCGAGGGATACGTAGCTGTTTGTAATTTATATAGTTTGTATGTTTTCGAATACGACGCGGACGAAGTCGCGGGCAACAGCTCGTGATATACAAGAGATGTGAGCAGTTACCGAGCACGGCGGGCGCGAAGCCGAGCTGCAGGTCGCCGTGCAGGATGCAGTTGCGCGTGGTGCCGACGTACAGCTGGCTGCCGCGCCCCTCCGCCACCACGCGCACGCCGCCGTAGTGGCCCTCGATCTAAACATTACTTTGTATATTGTTTTGCAAAACTCTGGAAAACTCATCATCAACTTGCCCTTATCCCTTATGGAGGGTCGGCACAGTTGCTGCTCTTCCATACAATATCAGCCTAAAACTAAAACTCTGTAAAACTATCCAAATTAAAATGCTAGGCCTTTTGGAACCACGGCCTTTGAAAGAAATAAATTGCTCCTATTGGTTTGTAGTTTCTGTTCCTTTCCGGCATTATCGTTTTTACTAATTTTTATACCTTAGTTTAATCGTTACTAATATTACAAAGAGGGAACATATGTATTTTTGTATTTATTGAATACAAAAATACATATGTATGTGAATATTATAGTTTATAGCGTATAATGCATGCAGGGCTTATTATTCTTACTATTATCATGAATGCGATAAATAAGATAAATAAATTTAGATGGCTGGATGGATGGATGTTTGTTAGAGTTTTTAGCCTAAACGGCTGAACGGATCTCGATGGAATTTGGTACAGACGTATATGATAGTCTGGAATAACATATAGGCTACTCACTTTTGTTTTTATAATGTCACGGACGGAGTCGCGGGCGGAAGCTAGTAAAAAATAATTGTTAACAGTAAACTGTGATGTGATCAGTAAATCGTAGTTAGATGTGTTCAGTATTGTACTGGCGATACTGACCACGTTCTCGACGCCGGTGGCGTTCATCTCCGAGTCGAAGCTGACGAGGCGGCCGTCCTTGCCGCCGCCCGACACCGCGCCGCCGTCCTTGAGGCAGCACAGCGCGAACACCGGCCCCTCGTGCACGCCGCGCACCAGCTTCACGATCGTGTTGGTGCCGCGCCCCCACACTATTATGTTCCCGTTCGAGTCCCCGGACAGCACGTCGCCTGTCAAACAACGTTCATTCTATAATCTTACTAATATTATAAATGCGTAAGTTTAGATGGATGGATGGATGGATGGATAGATGAATGGATGGATGGATGGATGGATGGATGGATGGATGGATGGATGGATGGATGGATGGATGGATGGATAGATGGATGTTTGTTAGAGTTTGCCGCCCAAACGGCTGGACGGATCTCGATGAAATTTGCCATAGATGTAGAGAATAGTCTGGTAGAGCACATAGGCAACTCACTTTTGTTTTTTTTTAATTCCACGCGGACGGAGTCGCGGGCGAAAGCTTGTTTTATATAATTCATGTTATTGTAACAGAATTTAAACACTGCCACTGCTTCCGGCCAGAATGCCACGTTATTTTAATTCGTATGTTGTGTGTTAGTACTAATTTTATTCTTGACAATACATATAAAATTGTGTTGAATGTAATATCGATTAAAAAAATCCAGAATTCGCGAATATGTTGCTGATAACGCATATCGCATTTAAAAAGTTTTGTCTGTCTGTCCGCAACCCACTTTTGTCCTGGGCAATCTCTCTAACAAGTTTGATTAGATTTTGAATGGAAGGTAGCTGGTTGAAAGTAAATGCACGCGGAAATGTTACAAACGAAGTTTTTTCTTATAAGTCGTAAATCTATAAAATCTGACTCGAAGGACTTGAAGTAACTAACCGTTAGGATTAAATGCCAGGCAAGTGACGTATTTCGGTTTATCCCGTCCCTCAAAGACGCCCATGCGCTTGTACAGCATGTTGGTCTGGTCCAGGGTCCAAAAGGCGATGTGGTTCTTCCCGCACGTCACGATCTGGTTGCGGTCTAGCGGGTGGAACTCCACCGCTACCACGGTGTCCACCGAGCACTGGAAACCAGATTAACTTTCAATAATAATTTGAGATATTAAAGAGTAGTTGACAGGAAATTTGGCCTGAAAAAAAAAACACATTATAAAAATATTAAATCATCCTTGGATTCGAGAATCTACTAGTGTTTCGAGCGTTAAAACTTTTGTTAGCGCGAGCTAACATACTAAAAACTAAGCCCATCAATCTTGAACATTACACTTATACTCTTTGACAACTCTGCAAAAAAGAAACTTACTCTTTGGAACTTAAATTATTCAACAATCCTCCTGGCATAAAAGACAAGCTGGGGGTTCGGCTTCTCTTAAAATAACGTAAGAATTAATAATTTTAACAGGTCCATTTCCGTTGTGTCATACCTTGGTCTCAGCGAGGCAGTGCTTGTCCGGGCGCTGCCAGTCCCACACGGCGATGGTGTGGTCGGGCGCCTCGTCCAGCGCCGCGAGCAGCGCGCCGTCCGCCCGCGAGAAGGCGAGCCCCGCCACGCCGCGCTGCAGCTGCCCGCCGCCCAGCACCGCCAGCGTGGCCAGCGACACCGAGTTCCACACGCGGACATGCGGCTACACACAAAAACATTAAAACCTTAAAGATCAGGGGAAAACTTCAAACACGTCCGACTCGAAAGACCACTTGTAAAATGTTATCTTTAAGTATTCAAGTGAATCTCTTTATGCTAACATTATTCAAAGGGTCTTACACCATTTAACTTCTCTTGCTTATTGCAAAAAGACCACTCACCCTGGCATCGACCCTATCGTGTCCAGCACACTGTCCACTAGCCACAATGAGCTTGTTGGGATGTATAGCAAGACACTTGACGTCATCAGTATGTCCGGTGTAATGCCGCTGGCACTGTTCCTCCACGTTCATCAGCACAACCACCGCCGCCACGAAGTATACAATCTCCCCCGTAGGGAGCAGGTATAGGTTGCTGCGACAATCCTTGCCTCTGCAAGAGCGGATAGCTTGTAACAATTCATTATGGATGGATGGCATCTGGTGACGTCAGAATACTCGTATCTTGTTTGGTGTTTCAGAGAGTGTCAGAGAAAGAAAATCTCAGAAAAAATTTATATTGTTCGAGTTAAAATAAATAAAGTTACTATTGAGACCTTAAGAGCGGGCGCATACCTTTGACTAAACTATCGCACAACTGTTGTGTGCGATATAGTTTCAGGTGTGCCAAGTACCAAAATTTTCTTGTACATGCGATATGAACAATCATTGTTATACTTAAGACCAGAGAAGAAGTATTCTTTTGTACAATACTGGTCTAACAAAGATGAGACCGGTCTAGATTTGTATAGACCGCTGACGCAGTGGTCATCGCTCCACTTACACAGTTGGTCAGCCAAGCGTGACGTTGAGATCCGGCCTTGGGCTACGTGCGTACTCAGAACACAGAAAGCGAAGCAAAAAGACTACACAATGCTTTATTTCTTTGACGATTAGTGAACAGACGGGATTATAGGCAAGCTACAGATAATGTTATTCACATATAAAAAAAAACTTGTGTGTAATTGTTCTAGTCACGTAGACAACCATAATTAGCTCCCGCACCTGCAATCCGTGCGAATTAATATTACGGACGCTCTTCAAAGCTCCTTATGTATTTGCTAATTATCTTTAAACGGTGACTATAACATACTAGTTGTAGCTCGCGATATCGCCCGCGTTGAATTAAAAAAATAGTAAAGATACAGCCTATGTTATTCAGTGATAACATAGATTAAATCGTGCAAGTATTTTTTTAATCGGTCCATTAATATCTGAATTACTACAATACATACAAAAATACAAATCCTTTTAATAGTATAGGTAGTACAGATATAGATGAACTCGCGAAAAACAAATAAGAATCGAGATTAGAAGTCAATTTCGCTACACCAATTACGACATAAAATTCAATTGTAAATCATTATTTAATTGTATCCTATAAACATAACCACTGGTTACTGCGACAACCGTTTTCGAAGGCGTACGTGGGCTGTAAGCAATTCCTTCTTCACGATAATGCCACAATTGGTAAATTGTCCAATGAATTTCAGCTGACAGCTGCAGTAAAGATTAGTTGTATTTTTCCTAGGATCATAGTAAGCAAGTAACTATATGGCTTTATAAACACGTCAACAAGAGTTGAAAATGAGAATGAGAATTGTCTTACTTATAGGGGAAATTAATTATGTATAGACGAGATTTGTAATGTTTGGTATTATAATACGTCCTCGTCATATTCAGTAGCGAACTGCAAGTTATAACTTAGAGTGCTTATAATATTTTTTTTATAGTTTGATTATATTTTCATTAATACATGTATTGTTTTCTTTGGGGACTTTCAACTTAATTGAAGTCATGAACAATGGACATTTTTAATTATGTTACTTGTAGTTAAGTTACATTCAACATTTACGTGTGTAATTTAATATCTATACTATCTATACTATTATAATAAAGCGTAAACACACACTTCTTTGTTGCCTAAGATGTCAGTATTTACAGCATATTTTTGAATAATCCTTTTTTTAATAAAAAGCCCTACACTAACCTCACGCTGTAGGGTATATATTTTCACGCCATTAAACTTAGGGGGTAAATATTTTGGATCAAAACCCTAATGTGGGAAAGAGACCATAAGTTGCTGCCAACATCAACGAAGCAAGATTGTCAAAGTTTGTCATGCCATGGTCAGTTTGACATCTGCTATTGATAATTTGACAAATGTAAACAATAAAATAAGATTTTCATAATTTCATGCGGATGAAGCCGCACGGGAACAGCTGGTATATTAATAAAAACCATTTTGATAGAATTGTTTCTGTTAATTAATAATAATAGATTCAATTAATTCGTTTCAATTACTGTCTACAATAGGGTTGTCACACAATCGGGTTGTACACAGCGTAGTTTGTGACATCGTACTGGGCGCAGTCATAATTGATGTGGGCACTATCTGCCGGCCTTGAGGTGCGGGACTGATCGATATGTTACAGTTATTATGATAGTAAATTACAGACACAAATGTCCTTTATGGAGTTTGGAGTTTAAAATGATTGACATTGTTTGAATTTACAAATTATGTAAGGTCCGCGATAAACCAAAAACTATAATGTCTTGCTAAAACAATTGTTTGATCCCTTATTTTAACTGATTTCATATCAAACATTTAATAAAATTAACTGGCGCAATTAGGATTAAAAAGTGTGATTACCGAACAGATCCTATGTGATTACTAACACCCTATGTAACATTAAACGTCACTAAGAGCTGTAATATCGCTTCAAATACAGTTAAAGTGGTTTCCACTGACCTGTAACCATATACCCATTCTAATTTAAGCTTGCTCTGTGGTGGCGGTGCGACCTTAGCTGGGTCCAGGCCTTCGTGGTCGGAGGGCCCGTACAGCACGACGGGTCGGCCGCGAAGGAACATACGCATGGACCCTTCCTCCTCATTGTATTGACATGTATGGGTACTGCAAAAGACATATAATTGCTATGCAAATTTATTAATTAACGTTAACATTTTAACATATTCTTTGTCATAATAAATCGTTAAACAGGACCAGAGAAAAAAAATCATTTATATTCATTACATACTAAATTAAATTATCGCAATGTCTTTAAAATATCGCACGTATTTGTTTTAAGTTATTTTTTAATTCTTTGGTACAAGAGTTACGTTATTTCTGCAGTACTGAAGGCACACCCAGGCCAATCCTACAGACATCGTAAGGTTGAGTTTAACTTGGGTACGGCAAATGAAAAAAAAAACATTGCAATATTAATTCCTATTTCAAACAGTAATATATTACCAGAAAAGTATGACTCTAGGTTGATTCTCATATTGGACAATACAAACTTTTTAAAATACTAAGGATTTATACACGTTGGCCATTGGTTGGTCTGTTTGTTACCAAATTTGGGTAAGTATCGATGTAGGTCAAGTTACCTTACCATACGATACCATGTGAGGTCCAATAATTGTCGAAAACATGTTTCAACTTATTAACAATGAGTAAACTGATTTTTATTAGATTCGGGATTCAACAAATATAAACACTTTTACCTTACTTTAATTTTTATAAGCCCTAAATAACAACTTAGTGTTTTTTAACAATATAAGTTAACTAGCTTTCGCCCGCGACTGTCCGCGTGGAATTAAAAAAAAAAAAAACAAAAGTCAGTAGCCTGTGTTCTTCCAGTCTATACTCTAGTTCTATGCCGAATTTCATCGAGATCCGTTCAGCCGTTTAGGGTCCAAACTCTAACAAACATCTATCCATCCATCCATCCATCCATCTAACTTTCGCATTTATAACATTAGATAGATTAGATTTCCCAGTATTTATAACATTGTAATCCAGTATTTGAATGTAAAATTAGTATCTACAAAATCTCCATGCAAACACTTCACATTTCTTATCTATGTGAAACGGAACGTAGCTTTCCATTGCCAAAATACCTGAACTATACCTTCGATATTTCATACAACAATAAGAGAGATGAAAATGTTTCCGTTTAGGTATTTAAACAGTGGAAACTCGTTAACACTTTCCCATGACAGTTAGTCACGTATAGGTAAAATGCGGCGGTAAAGCTGTTTGTAAGTGTGTTAGTAGGTGAGAATAACTTGCGTGTGTTAAAGCGTTATTTTTAACTGATTTACGGTAAAATTGTTAATATTTTAGTGCGTTATGTTACGTGCGTGCGTTAATAAACCTTAAATATTGTAAAATTAATAGGCAATTTAGAGAAGTTGGTTGTGTAGTATTTTACAGATGGCAAACGTTATTAATAAATGATTTAAAACGCTTAGAAATACATGTATGAAAAATTACTTAATATTTCCTTAATTAATTTCTCGAATTGATAGGTTAATTATCAAATTATTGAACAATTTTTTTTAAATATACATCGCAAACAACAATTTAAAAACGTCAGGTATCGCACAGATATTTGACAGCATGCTGTGTACAAAATAAACGTTAAATATACTGAGAATTCACAATTAGCATCAAACTCCCACTTACACTGGGGTGAATGACATCTCTAGTTGTTTTAAAAAAATCAGCTCCGAAACCAAAAAGACGCCTACACGCTGCGCTTCCACAAAGCAGACTACACGAAAATAAATCTAAAATAAAACAAAACAAGCATATATCGTTATCTAATCTAGATATCTGATTACGGTTACGGCAGTAAACACTATTATTACCTTTCATCCATGGCGGTAAAATAATGACAGTTGTTTTTTTAATTTCCTATCGGGCAAAGGAATCGAAATCGGAATTAAAACTTTTTAAAAACCGGTCCGCGCGCTAACTCCGTGCAGCCAGTATTAAGACCAGTCTCAGACTGCGCGTTCACGGGAATAAATTAAATACTGGCATGTAAGAACTGAATGACCTTCGTCGTTGTGTAACATCCATTGTCGGTTTTACTAAGCTATTATTCTCCTTATATACAACAAAGTAAGCAATGTACAGGGTTAACTTTGTAAAGTCGATTTTACGTAGAATTTTCAGAAATAATGTCATCCAAAGATTAAATAGTTTGAGTATTATAGTGTCATACTTCGGCATAGTGAATCATTTTGTCAACGTAGACTAGATGACGTAGCTTTGAAGAAAACTTACCATTCCACAAGGAAAACAACTCTATATTCTGACTATAAACACTAACATGTGGTTTGTATTGCACTGAGGTCACCAAGACATGTTGAAACCGCAGAAATATTATACATATCTCAGGTTGATTGCTATCCACGTTGACAAGACAATCATCTGCCATCTGTCTCATGTTCTGTGTGTAGTTTGTGGTAATAAAGCAAGAGAAAATATAAACACGTTATTTTTAAAATTTAGAGACGCATTTGAGTAGAAATTTTTATTTCCATGATCGCTGTTTTTAACATTACTAACGTAGCAATTAACTAAAACATTGTGCGTATTTTTCACAACAAACGGTGGGAAAAATATTAAAGGATTTCACATCTCACTTGTAATTATGAAATTTAAAACATATTAGCGTGAAAGTGTATTTGCAAACTGTCAACATACTTGCGGCTTTTCCCTCGCTTCCTGTTCAACAACCATAAAACTATCAATACATTGTATTAAAAAACGTAGAAACCTATTAAAATATACTTGCCGTGGTCGGTAATAGACCTATTAAAATACTTTCCAACATCCTTAATCCCCTACTATATATTAACCAGTTAAAAATTGAATGACCCCGGTACATGTCAAAAAAAAACAGATGCGCATAGCTGTCGTTGCGATAAATCTAAGCGTGATCTAGGGCAAAAATTAATATGGTCTTATGTAGTTGCAATATCTATTTATATTTTATTTATTAGGAAGGGGCGACGCTCATTGAGACTAAAAAACTTCAATTTCATTGATTTTCATTTATTATGCTAAGAATCTAGAAAATTAATTGAATAGTTACTTAATATTCTATGCAAATAAGACCTAAATTTACAAACCCAATACAATGTTATTGAAATAATCCATATTGATTTAAAAATTTTTTTCTTGTTAGTAATGACACAAAATATTAGTATGAACCCATCACCGTGTTAAATGCGTTAATAGGAAAAAAGAAAGTCGATAGAAGACAATAAAGCTTCCCAACCACCACCATAATCAGACTTACCCATGTTTCAATATGGGTCCATTTTGCGACGGCTTAGAATATAAATTTAGCAAGGATTTTGTTGTTGTAAATCTAAGGACGAACAGAAACATAGATTAGATTTAGACTGGACATCTAGATAGATCTTAATCTAACAAACGTAAAAGTATATATAAAGAAAAAAGAAATAATAATAGTAAAAGGTAAAAGGTGACCACTAGTTGCTTGAGTCACCGGATTCCGCAGCCGGTGGACCTCTATTTTTTTATATAATATGTATTATTTTGTTATTTTTTTTAAAAAAATCATGTGAAATATATTATATATAAAAATAAGAAAATAAAGATATGAAGAATAGTAAAAGGTAATAGTCTTTTTATAGCTAATTTAATAGGCTTCTTTATTGTATAAATATAAAAATAGCCTGGAGAGTCTAGTGAAAGTGTTTGGTAAGATAATGAATTGGACATGTTTTGCGTCTAGTAACAAAATACTACGAATGTTTTATGGCAGGGGTAGCGAACATTGCGTAATGTTTAATACGGTCTTAGAAGTGCCATCGAATAATTTTCACTGCGATTATTAAGTCAATTCCATGGACTTTTTAATTTTTTCATTGTGTTTTTATGATTATTAACAACCTTACAAATAAACGGGTATATAGGTAACCTTAGGAATAAACTGAGTATAACCAAAATTTGTAATTATATTTGCTTATACTCAGTTTATTCCTAAGTTTAACTTTATACCCATTTATTTGTAAGGGTGTATGTTGTATGCCATTCATGGCACGCGAGCCTTTGGTTCGCCACCCCTGTTTTAAATATTATTTATGATATGGTACTAACCTGCTACTGGGTAAAAGACCTTGAGCATTGAAATCTCCCGTCGAGTTCCATCTCTTAGTGAGGGTGTTGGCGGCTGATGCACTCTGGTTGCTCGATGTCGAGTTATTACGGGATCTACATGGTGTTACTACTTGGTGAAAAGCTCAGGGATTATGTGGTAAAAGTTGACGCAACAGTTTATGAACACCACTGGATAATAAACGGTCAGGGCCGAGGCTCCTGATGGAGCCCTCGAGCTTAGTTACTCAACGAGGTTTGGGCTAAGCGCCATCTGCGCTCGGCCACCTCAAACCTGGTGAATCTGTAAATGCCTCCTCAAAGCAAACAGTGGCCATTCAGTCACAAAAAAAACTGGATAATAATTAATTCGGATATTTATCTAAGAATTGTTCAAGATAATACGTTTTACAGATACTTTGTGCCAACTTCTATCACATTATTTTGTATACAAATTAAACTTTCTAAAAAGCATTTGCTACAATCATTTTAGTAAACACTATAAAATAAATGACGGAAATGTAAAGAAGATTTATTCCTTTAATTTTTTTATATGTTTTGGGTCAGTTGTATTACCCGTTTCAAATATCTTAAACGCTCAAGGTAATTGCGTGCTGCATAGAATCATCTCCCGCATCCCTTTTTCCGAGCCGCCAACATATTTGAAAATATTTTTAATACATTGCTTTTTTCCGTCATTTACATAATATTTAAATTAAATGATAACACATTACATTTCTAGGGATCGCTAATATGCTAACACTATGGAACATAATGATTAAAATAATATGAGAACTATAAATTAATATTTTCAGTTGTTTTAGATAAATGTACTTACAAACATCTAAACTTTTGCATTAATATTAAATATTTCATTACTAATTGAAAAGAAATATTGTTTGTCACCTTACGTTGAAATCTAACATTTTGTACTTAGTCATTTGACGGTCGATATCGGGAATAATAATCGATTGAGTACGATTAGAATCGATTCTTTAGCCAGAGTGACATAGACTATTCGATCTTGTCAAAGAATCGATTCTAAGCGTACTCGATTAATTATCATCCCCGACAAATATTTATTTTTAAATACAAAATGTAACAATGTCCTCCCAGATCGCTCTTTCCTGCATGATGTTCATCTGGCAGTCGACTGCTAAGACATGCGTTTGCAATCTTGAGGTGCCGTAATGTTTGAATCTTGTAATACTCGTGCCGTTTCCCGAAATTACCTGTACGTCTGTGGCGGGTGTGGCGCGAGGTGCGGCGCGGGGGTGGCACGCGGCGAGGGTGAGGGCGCGGGGGAGAGTGAGGAGGACGAGGCAGGGGAGTCTGACTGCAGCGACCCTGTCGACTGGTGCTGTGGGCCGCGTCTGTAAGTACAACATGTAACGTTAAAAATATTATTCTCAGAAATCAGTAAAGTCTGAAAATTATTTTTTTTTGAAAATCTCTGTTTGATGAATATTAATCTGATTGAAAATGTTTTTTTTTTTTAATACCAATGAAACTTCAAAACGACTAGTACTCATATATGCGAATTTTTACTTGTTTTATTTTTTTTATTCGCTGAAATATAGTAAAAAAAAAAACATTATAGTAATTTGATATTACCTCTGTGGTAGTGAAGAGGCACTGGAGCCGTAGCTGGAGGTCCTCTTGGCAGTCTCTCTGTAGGAGGGCTGTCTTAACCGGACCTCCCGTGTCGGCGTGCCCGTCGACCCTGAAACCAAATAAACATCGATTTCTTTATCTGCTTCCTTATTTAATGTTATTAGAATTAGAAGATATTACTTCTTTCCTTTTCTTACAAAAAACATATTTCTACAGGAAAAAACGTACCTATTTGTCAGTAGAAATTCTTTAGGTTATTTATTTAATTAGTAAATCGTTTCTCACCTGAATAAGCACCGTTCCTGTGTGTAGGCGCAGGTGCGGGCGCTCTGCCCTCGAGTGCGTTCAGCCGGCGCAATGCGTCTGCTAGCGTGGAGCGCAAACACAGTAACTCCTCGGCCTGCCGTGCGCACCGGACCTCAAGTTCAGCTACTCGCGCCGCCAGACCCGCCCCCTCCCCTTCTAACATCTCATCTGGAATTAAAAGGAACAAACAATTTATTACACATAGAACATTCTGTCGATCATAATCCCATCATCCTCTTCCTTATCCTTCTATTGTAGAGTCGGCGCAACAGGTGTTTGTCCTCATAACTCTATCATACTTCATCTCAGTCGTCACTCCCTTCTTAAGTCTACCTCTACTGGTGTACTCTTCCGTCGTATTAAAATATTTAAACATGATTTCAATCTTCCAGAATTCTGAATGAGTTCTAAATTTCCTTTTAAAGCGTCAACCTTTTCGTATACTTTGCTCAACAGAGCTGTTTGCCAACGCTTTGCTGGCCACACATTTCATTTGCGGCCGAACGGAACCGTTTTGCGAAGTCGTTTTACAACTGTTGACATCTCATTGTCTTCAACAATGCGAGCCCAATTGTGTGTAGAAAGCATTCCGGGCGATTTTAGCCTCTATTGTTCATTATAACGTAATCCAGAAGGAAGTTGGAGTATTGTGTAGCTTGCGAAAGATAAATGACATTAGATATGATGAAATATTTTATTGTTTGCGGTATGATCCTATTTACTTTTAATACATCAATTATATTATGTAATTTGTTTATATATAATGTAACATATCAGTTAATTGCAATGTTGCTTACGTTTTCAAATTACATTGCTATTTCAATTTTATAAATACAAAGATGCAAACAAGCGAGTGGTTAATTAAAATCGTCAGTGGCGAATTTACAGTTGCCTATACACATCTGCGATAAGAAGCCAGTTTTAATGGCGCTTTACTTGTTGCATTTGTTTGTTTGCACAAGCAACTGCTTATCCACTTAAATCTATACACGAGCAAAAATACCTTGTCTATACCATCATCATACTTCTTTTTAGTATTGGAATCTACGCTGTTATAAAACTTGTATAAAAACATTTGCAAAGAGAATGGGTTTGACATGTTTATATACAAGTGTATTGACAGTATAAATCCATACACTTACACCAAGCTGTGTAAACATCGTTCATCGTGTCCCCGGGGGAGTCGCTCGCCCGGGAGCTCTGTTGACTGTCCATCTTCTCTATTATTTATACTTTTAGCAATAAGTTCATTATTTTCACTTAAGAGTTATCACAGCTGGTGATATAATGGTTTTAAATGATGCAACTGATTCTAGATGTTAGTTACAACCTGGCTTTGTTTAACGAAGTTAGGTTTGTCAGTAGCGCCTTGAACTTAGGCTCACTACGACGCAATAATTATAATACCTGTATTATATTAACTTTCGCTTATTTTTGTAAAATTATGCTTTTGTTATTTGACAACAATTAAGTACCGTTCCATTACAAAGGTTTACCGTGTTGTATTATTTGGTCATTGACTACATTTTTTACGTGTTTAAACTACATATGTTGTTTAGTATGATTGTTTTAAATTGTTTAACATGACCTTTTTGTTCTGAATTAACAATGGTTTTGGTTTACCGTAAAAAACGTAGTCGCTCGTGTATGAGACCGGAAAGAACGGTAACGTAAGTAAAACATGTAACATTGTTAGGAGTTCCGTATAATAAAGATATAATTTATTATTACAGATTTTTGGATTACTGAGCTTTATCTAATTATTTTATGTAAAAATTTACTAATAATACTAGTATATTAATAAGTTTATTACTACTAACTGCTTGCTAAATTATTTTTTACAATTATACAACAATAAATGGTTTTATGTCGTAAAATTACGGATCACTAAAACGAGAGGAACTGCTTAATGACAGGGATTTTCCTTTGCAATGTAGAGCTGGATTTAAAAACGCATCAGAATATCGTTAAGTTAGCTAAGTTAGATGCTTGGTGGGAGCGGGACCTTGCCGTTTGCTCGCGTGACCACGAAATTAAAATTTTAAGAGAATGTCTACATAAATAAAAAAATATTTGAAATGAGCGTACCGTATGTTGCCTTTTTATAATTTTACCGATGCACTGCCAAATTTATTTATGATTAAGAAGGCTTTCATGAAGCAATCTTAATATTATTAAAAGAATTTAAGAAATGAATGTGATAATGTTTAAACAATCCTGTAATTTTGACACAATATCATAGTGAACCGAGTCTATGTTATGGAAGTTAAAACACATTATAAATGCGTGTATAAAAAGTCACGTACAGATTATTATTAGTAAGAACTGGTAAACAAGAGAACATGTTTTTCATGTCAACGGTCAACGATTACATCATGGGTTTTGTATTTCCATAAGCGTTAACAAACTTACAATATTATCGTTTTCAATTAATACAGAAAACATAAATTTCATCATAGCTCAAAGGTAAAACAAGCTGCCATCATTATTATGATTTTTTATGAAAATTCAACCATCTCTACAATAATCACAAATATGTCTCAATAGCAATGACAAACACAATTCAATAAATTACATTAGTAAAGAAAGCCTTTAAATATCCCGTGAAAATGTACAAGTCATCACTTTATAGCTATCCGGGGAAATCATGGCGGAGAAAACTAGAAAATAGATAATATATCGAAACGAAAGTTCTACAAAACAAAAGTCATGCTATTATTCGAATGGAATTTTTCTTTATCACTTTTTATTTCTATTTTCTATTCGAGTTTTCATATCGAAACATTTGTAGCATTGTCATTCCTCTCATTCTGATGAAATAGATATAATATACAGAGGGTCTATCACGAATGTATTCTAGAAAGTTTTCGTGACATTATCGAGTGTTGTCTGTCTGTGTATTGTCGACGACGTTACGAAAACATTCTCGCAATCTTTTTGTGATAGGCCCTTATTCTTTTAAAATAAACGACATTCTTTCTTGTTATTGGTACAGAATGTAAATTGAATGAATAAATAAGCAAACAATAAAGCCAGTGAATAATGTACAAAATCTGTTTATATGTGATATTATGTTTGTAATAAACACACTGAAATGCAGAAGAATACCTAATAAAGAAACAAAAACAATAAATGTTTCGAGAAATTATTTATCAACGAATGTATGTAAGTTACACATTATCGTATAAATTCTTACATAAACTTATAAAGTTATCTTAACTTTTTGAATGCACTTATGGCCGGTTTCCCAACTAATTTTAACCATTCGTTAGTGTTTTTAGTTCGATAAATTCATGAAATGTGTTCCCCAACTTCATATCTTGAGTTTTACTCCGTTATAACATAGGTCAACTAACTACTAACACTAATGATGACATAAGTGTTAACTTCAGAAACCCGGCATTAATTATTTAACCTTTTATTTTGTAATTATTATGAAAATCCTCGGCATTTATTCCAAAATAATATAACGAGAAAGGTTAATTAAATACCAGAGTGTCAGGGTGTTATATCACCGTAGAGGTCCACTGTCGCACTTGTATATTGCACATTGTATGCTTCAATACATGCGATACGGCAGTGAAACTACAAACTGGCTGAATGGACGTGACCACAGACATCAGGAAATCTTTATTTGGTAAGAGTGGAACCGGTTTACACTGGTTCGACCGGAGTTGCATGATTTATTGGCGGTCACTATTGTTAAATTAACGTAAGTCAATTGTTATTTACTGCGATTATTTTATTGTATGAAATTACATTCCTTTTTAAAGGGAATGCGATATAATACATACGTCTTTGAGGTAAGAGCTTATTGTTGTGAAAAGGTTAAAGGATTCCATTAGTAAGTGTTATGAATTTACTTTTTTCCACTTTCTGACGACGCCCATAGTGCAAACTCCTTCTAAAAGACACTTGAGGTTAGATTTAGACAGAATTTTTACGTTTTATTTTAGTGATCGTACACATCAACCTTAAATAAGGACGTGAGATGGTATCGCTCATAGCGCTTGGAATTCGCAACGGTACTAGTAACATTTGCATCCAGAATTTGCATGTTTTGTAATTCACGAATTCTCCATAACTGTACATACAGTCTATATTAAAACTTTAGTTAGGCACTTCTTATCTTATCGTACTTTAATAATTTAATCCTTTGTTTTGAGTTAATATTACAAGAAACGAAAAATTTTGTTATCTCAAATAAACGCATCACATTATCTGTCCTGACCTGCTCTATTTACAGGCTAAGAAATAAATAAACATCCGCTGTACATGCTGTTTGATTAAAATTTATTTTTAGAAGAGTATCATATTTAGATCCTATCCAACACTGGCTTATAGAGGCTCAGATAGCTAAAAAATGACGTCACTGTCAGATAAGGTAACAAAATTCGATAATGCCATCACATATTTTTCACATTGAATTGTGGGACAGGCCCTTAAAGCACATATTAACGCAATAAAACCTGACAGTTTCGTTGTCATTTTTATTGCGAATACTATATAAAGAAAGTTTTCTGTCCTTATCATTGACATACTGTTAGAATAAGACAGCATTCTCACGCCGAAGAAAGTTAAGGTCGTGAGAAGATTTCACAGAAACCGAAGCTATTTGTTATGTTTTTATCTTTGCTGTTACTAGATATCGCAATTTAGTTTCTTCTGGTATTTTCTTATCCGTTTCTTTAAATAACCTGCAGCATTAATGACTTGAACTGCCTTGCCCTTTAGATATCGTCCGCGACCTTCCTTCATGCAAATCGGTAATGCGGTTGGAATCCGCGCCGTGGCGTTGCTATCGCAAACCAGTTTGCGAACCCTTTCGCTGCTTGCATTGCTTGAAAGCTCTAGGTTAAACTTGTAATACGAGACAGTTATAAAATTGTTGTTTATTATTTGGAATGTATTAAAAAGTAAACTATTAATACAACTACACAAATAGGAGACTTGCAATCTATTTGTAACTTAAATAGACATTTAAAACCTAAACTAAGATGTAAAAGACTTGGTTTTGCCTTTGACTAAATATTAACATTTCTTTGCGAATAATATTGCATTATCTGTGGTAGATGTTACCTAGACGAATAACGAGATATTATAGGTTTAAAAAACATCTAACTTCGTGTCCTTAGTGGTGACATATTCGAGTTTAAACCCACAAGTCAAGACTAAGCATAAAGTTATTTATAGAAGGGAGAAAATGCAAAAGTATCAGATGTCCCTGACCCTTGTTGACACCGGACGTTTACCTGCCTGTACAAGCGCGTCACAAGACTGTTTGGCATGCACAGGCGCACATGAATAACTCATTGTCCGTACGTATGTACCATGCCCAATGTCGTAGAGGTCGTGTCCTGTCCACAATTACCGTGTAATTTGAGCAGCTGTTTAGACTTAAAGAAAATCTGAAGGGAACATTAAGTTAGGTTTTTTGGTTTTGGAAGAAGAAATCTGAATATCGAGATGGACGCAAATCGTTCTTTACATCGTTATCAACTCGATTGCATTCCACAAGAGGTTTTCCCGTAACTTTTAACTGGCACATCTGTATTTTGCAAACTCTATTCTTAGCGGTATTTCCAAACAGCTACCACTTAGGGGCTTTTGAGACAAGAGAGTAAAACTCCCTTAAAGGGCGGCGGCGTGCTATTTCTCAGGTATTACGGTTGTCTAGGGTAGTCGGATCAAATAATTTTAGACTTCGTTGCTTGTTTTCACTCTTCTATAAAAACGTCTAACATCGCATATTGAAATAGGTATTTACAAATAAACTGGCTTCGAAAACCTCATGACGTTGTTAGTTGTGATACAAGTGGTGGACAATCGCATACAAATGTATACAATTATGTACAGTTTACATATAGAGACAATATTGCTTAGAATGACATCATAATAAAAGATCTTATAGTTATATTTTTTATCGCATGACCTAATCTAAGAGGTTATTTCAATTCTAGTAAGAACATTGAATAACTAACTGTCGCCCGCGACTTCCATCGTAGAATTTTAAACTGCATATTCTATGCGTTATTCTAAATCTCATTAAAATGCGTTTAGTACTTAAGGAGTTACGTGGTAAACAATCATACATTTCGCATTTATAATTTTTGTTAAGATCACTACGTCCTTTGCTTTTCAACCATTTAAACAAATTATAATAATTTGTAAAACAATAGGTCACCTTGGACACAAGATAATTAAGAGAATCTCAAATGCCTTGGCCTGTATTAACAACCTCCAAATTGCCAAACTAACAAAGTAAATGAGGGGTAATAAGCTTAAATCTTTCAAACAATACGCATCTTTACATAAAAATTGTACACATAATTCGCAAATGTCTTAAACAACCGATATATTAAGAACTTGTGGTCAAGAATATTAATGAAGATGTATATATTTTACGTGCTTTTAGTGCATAATCAGCTTTATCTCTTAAATGTAGGGCCTGTCCCACCACTGACCTCACTGTCAGATAAGGGAACAAATCCGACATTTCTATCACATATATTACACGTTGGATTGTTATCAGACAATTAACATTTCGGTGGGATCGGCCCTTAGCCTTGTTTTTTAACTTTAAGGCGTGGTTCGTAAACAGATAATTTGCGTAATGAAATAATTGATTTATCAAACTGTTTGCGCGTTGAAAGGTTTACATGAGGGGAAATTTGACAAAATGGATAAGAACATTTACTTCAGTACAAATAAGTATATGTAGTTAGAAATCAAATAAACAATTAATGGATCTTATAGAAAAGAAAAGAAAGACAAATCTAATCTTAATATCTTCGTGAACCCATTCTATCGTAACCCATTAAAAAACGCAAAATGATAATTGTAAATAACGATAGAACGGTACATAAAAGGTTAACGAAAGCCTGTTGAATTGACACCTAATCGATTTTAAAACACATGCATTTGCATGCGTGCAAAACAAGAGGTCGTTCACCGGTCATTGATCCTGCCCAACTAAACCATAACACAGCTTCAACAATCTGTAATCAGTTGACACTTTAAAACACCAATTACCACTTTTAAACACTAAAAACACAGGTAAACCGGACGATCTAGACTGCACTAACTGAATTATCAATTGGGAAAACCAGCTGTTTAAACATCACTGTGACATCCCCAATTGGGGAAATGCGAAATCGACCTTACACGTTCCACGTAAGATAACTGAATTGGATGGATCTTGGGACTCTGTGGTGAGCTTAGGGCATGCGCAAAGCATTCTTTAGAGGGGTTGAAAATTTTCCTACCTTCTTTTATTGCAATTTGAGCTCTAACTTTAGTAACCTAAGGTTTATTACACATTGTGTTGATTTCGCATGCGCAGTAGTGTTGTAGATTTGACATAAGCAGAGTCGAATATGACACGGTTTAGTTTGGTGCGTTACGCAATTGTCCGACGGAGGCAAACAAACCGCCTTTTTGTTCGGCTTGCTCAGTTGCGTCAATGAATACTTACAGCTGTAATCAATTTTTATCGTTAACAATTAATTTTTACGATTGTAAATAATTAATGCAAATTGTTTATTTAATTTTGGATATGTTATATAGCCATGTCTTCTTTACGTACTGATAGGTAATTTTCTTTGGTCAAAGTAACAATATCGTGGATTTTAAGTCTTCGTTTTTACACCTTGTTAGTAATTAAACTAGTAGATATCATCAAAGTGAGGTCAGAACTGCAAATTGATTGCAAACAAAGTCGAATCGAATAGTAAATCTAAGGTTTACTCGTGCAATGAAATCATCACTAAAAATATGTCAATATAAAACACACGTAGACTTGGCAAGGCTATTCATTGTAGTATTGGCATATCACGTAAGAATAGGTCCGACTACTCCTCTTGTTTATAAACAAGTTTAAATATTTAACAAGTCCTTAAAATTGCCAAGTACGTATTTTGATTTAAGAGAGAGTCTAAGTGCTCGTTAAATTGAGTTAAGATAGCTAACGCTGCACTCACATTCCCTTAATATTTAGTTAAGTTTTATGTAGATTTATGCAGTTAAGTTTTATGCAGACATAAAATAACCACCTATTGCTGAAAGTATCGTTTTTATGTAACTAAAACATCCTTCTGTACAGTGCCAAACTATATCTATACTATTATTAAGAAAAAAGATGTGGTATTTTTGGAATTTTGTATGAATTTGATCCACGCAAAAACTACCAAGTCGATTTTAACAATTATATCATCATTAGAAAGGTAATTTATCAGCGAGTAACATAGGCTACATTTTGTATTATTTTTAATTACACGCGGGCGTAGTCGCGAGCAACAGCTAGTAAGTTTATATTGATAGGCGGCGCAAGGTCGCTGAGGCGATGTTGACACAGCCAGTAAATAGTCAATCAGTATCCGTCACTTGTCGCCACACAGTGACCTTCGGCGTCACATCTCGTGTCGATTGCCGTTTACCTTATCTGATAATTTAGATGCCGTGGTTAGAATCTACAATTATTTGTAAAAGGCAAAAAGGAGCTTCGACCATAATTCTCGATTAGTTTCTCCATTTTGACCAGTAAGTCTAAACGGGATACAAATAACAAAACAATTATCAGTATTAAAATTGCTTCAGATACGTAATTGGCGAGCAAGAGTATAGTGCAAATATTAGTAGATTTATCTTAGCAAGGACGTCTCATACCGCGTTCCGTGGGCTATATTTATATTGTCTTATTGACATAGTCACGATTTTTATAAATCCTTGTAGAAATTAGAGCACATTTTAGTGACTGATAAAAAAATGTCTAGAACAGGAAAATCATTGAATAATCACTAGATTTCGTTAGCGACTCTGGCCGCTTGTAGAAAAAGTAAGTAGAGTATCTGTTCTTCCAGACTATCCCATACATCTACAAATTTCATCGAAATCCGTTCAGCAGTTTAGGATGAAAACTCTAACAAACATCCATAGATCTAAACTTTTACATTTATAATATTAGTTAGTTCATTAATTTGTCAGTTTGTCATAACGAAAGACATGTCTTGTAGTTTTTTCTTCTTGTCATGGCTTTTATATGATAATTATATAAACCATTTTGTTTGTTCGTCGTAGCGCGGAATTGAATGCAAATTTGGCGATTGATACAGTCACGACTACCGATGCGAATAATTACGTCATGAATATTCATTAATGCCATATACTGATTGATTTACATGTGGATTTACATATTTTTTCCTATACAAATTAGTAACAAAGCGATAAATGTAAAGGACACCAAACACCACAAGAAAACTAAAACAAGAACAGAAAATCAAGAAAATAATCCAAAAGAACATTTTAATTGAGAACAGACCTTTAAAGCAAACTAAAGAGTTGGTTAAGGAACTACTAATGGAATCGAAAGTGTTTTCACGAAGACTACGATTAAATTCAAACAGCAATAACTGGCACAATCTGATTCTCAAGTGGAACCAATCTGTGACAATTGTCGCCCAAGGCCGCGGTAATGATTTGCAACGCCTTACATCTGAACTTAGGATATGCGCACACGCAAATGCAATGTATTAATATACTAGCAGTTCCCGTACGACTTCATCCGCATGAAATTATGAAAATTTTATTTCGTTGTTTACATTTGTCAAATTATCAATTACAAATGTCTAAATGACATGACATGATGACAACCTTGCTTCCTTGATGTTGGCAGCAACTTATGGTCTCTTTGCCATATTATGATTTTTATTTAAAATGTTTACCCTCTAAGTTTAATAGCGTTAAAATATATAGGGTAAAGCGTGACGCAAGTGTATTGCTTTTTATTTAAAAAAGAAATATTCAAAAATGTGCTGTAATTGCTGACATCTTAGGCAACAAAGAAGTGTGTGTTTACGTTTTATTTAACTTTAAAGGCATATTTATTCTACTATAGTATCTATCTTTAATGTTGTAGTAATTGATAATAGTAATAGTAAATCTAATTACATACTAATAACATCAATAAGTCGGGATTATCTGTGCAACCTTGCGCGGGCGCAGCCAGCGGAACTCGTCTAGCTGCTGTTGCGACAATATTGAGACCTATAGCTTCATTACTATCATGTAATGTGTTTTATATAGCAAAGATTCTATTAATATTTCTTTGAAGATTACAATTTAATTGTTACTTTCATAATCAAATTAATAGTCTTCTTACATGAATGGGTTACGTTGCGTATACTATTTTTTATTACTCTGCAATAGTTGGGATTTTTGATAAAAACATCGAAATCGAAATATTGAATTATATAAAAGTATCTATTTTAAAGTAAGATGACAGTACATTTATTCTTCGGTAGTAAATACTTTTAATAAAATTACACCAACAGTCCAATGACCCGCAAGCACTCAATTTAACTAAATGTGATAACATAATCACAAGTTATGTCCGTAACAAATTATATAGGCTAACAAGCTATTTGTTTAAATATATCTAACATGTTATTATTCAATTTAATGACTTATACATACAAGTTAATAAAATTACAGACACGCAAATCTGTAATTTCAAAATTCGCTCGGAGTACTATGGTACAAGAAGATATGTCAAAGCTTTAAACGGAAAAATTCTTACATTTTCCTGCATATCTTTTCCAAACATTTTTTTTATATTCTGATGTCTACAATAAAAAGGAAAAACATTGTAGATAAATTAAAATTTATAGATTTTTTCCTAAAATCGGAGCCTACCCTAAGTAAGAATGACTAGGCCATAGTCAACCACGCTGGCCCACTGCGGGTTGGTTTACAAAAAAATAGTTAATTGCACACAATTTTAAGAAACATAACAGTTTTAACAACTTAATGAATTATAAAATGTTCACTTAAAGGCCTGTAAAAGGCGTTGTACGAAATAAAGATAACGGAGTCAAATATAATCTAGCTGTAAATCAAAACGCGTTAAACGGAAAACGTGAACATTGCTATTATTATTCTTGCAAATGTTAGATACTATACGATAGGGTTGTCTCTTTTGAGAAAACTAGCACTTAGAAGACAAACATTGGTCTTGCATTTGAGCCTGAAGAAAGAATAAATCGCTACTTCTGTGTAGAAAAGTGACACCAATAGATACTTCTAAGTTAAACTATATAGAAAGATATTTTCCTAGACTTTAATATGCAATAGTATATATTTATTCCTAGAGAATGCTTTTAATGACCCTATTCGACGATATATAATAGCAGATGTTGATAGCATAAATGTATGTACCGTATCTAATTACACGTGTTGCTCGCACGAGCGTCATGTTCTATTGAAAAAAACTATTGCATATTACTCTTCTAAAAAACAATATCTATCTTTAAAGGCCAATTCCTCTAGCAGACAATTTAAATTGTCTAATGATATAAAGGTCGGAACACATTTCATTATAGAACGTAATGTAGAACGTGACAGTTAGGTGAGGCAGCGAAGCGCGTCGCTTTTGCTGGTAGTCGCGGGTTCGCTTCCCGCGCACAAAGCACCGGACGTGGCGGCCGGAAACAGGTGCAGACCACACAGTTACTCCCATATGTCGTTGTGCAGATAAAATATCGTATCACCTGTCATTGAACACATCTCCGTTACCCTGTACATACCGGACGGATCGTAGTCATATTTACAACATAATAGCAGCAAAAACCTTATAATAGCGGTTGCGTGCTGCGAGCCACAATGACCATTATGTCACCGAGTGTACATCTACCTTAATGTACGGCAATAAACATGAGAGACACGACAATGCATAATTTTTCATAGAACTGAATTTACTCAGTAGAGTTATTGTATTTTGAAGAGAATTTGTATGTATTGTACAAAATAAGTTTTTACACGACGTTCTTACGGTGAAGGAAAACATCGTGATGCAACCTGCACATATCGGAGAAGAAATTCAAAGATATGTGTGAAGTCAACCGACCCCCACTGGGCCAGCGTGGTTGACTAAGACCTAGTCACCCTTTATTAGGGTAGGCTTCGAGCCTCTCGGTGGGGACGTATAGTGAGCTGGTGATGATGATACAAAATGAGAATTATGGTAATATCATATTTACTTAGTTGTAAAAAGTTGTACGTCAGTTACATCACTTTAGTAATAATTCTAAGTTTTGTCACGTATTTCATTGTCGGATGTCACGCGGTATATCGCGACGGCTATCTAATTACAAAAACATGCGCGGAAAATATTCATTGTTTATATGTATACCATGTTCTTATTTTACATGTTATTTCATAACTAGCTTTCGCCCGTGACTCTGTCCGCATGGAAAAAAAGTAAGTAGCCTATGTGTTCTTCCAGACTATGTTATACTTCTATCCCAAATTTTATCGAGATCTGTCTGATCCTAAACGGCTGTTTAGGCTACAAACTCTAACATACATTCATCCATCCAAACTTTCGCATTTATAATATTAGTAAGATAGATATGACGAAGAACCCATGTGTAACATTTAAACTTTCTGCAGACGTGGTCAGCAGTATATTGCTATTTGATATTAGACATCCCTTTAGTTCTTTATATATGGCAGTTAGTAATATTTGTAATAAAGAGTAGGTACTTACTGGCGTGGTCGTCATCGAGGAGGTTGTGGTAGCGGTGCTGCTTCTCTGGAGCCTCGAGCCTCATCATCACGCCGGGGTCACCACTGCATCGCAACTACCTGACGACAAAAAACAATATGTACCACGAGAAATACTACTAGTGTACTATAATGTATTTTAGTTTTCTGTACTAATATTAAATAACTCAATACTGGACCGATTTAATAAATTCTTTCACCATTATAAAGCTACGTTATCAGTACCAAAATCATGTTATAATTATTTTTTAATTTCACGCAGATGAAGTCGCAAGCAACAGCTAGTACCTAAGAAACTAAATTAACAACGTAACGTATATTTATTGGTACAAGCTATTTAAAAATCTAACCTATCTATCATACTTATAGAGTTCAGACAAGAGATTTAGTTTTATTTTATATGTAGTGTCTGTCTGTATGTTTGCATGAGCAGTTGCGGTTGTAACGTAACAGCGGGTGTTGCGTTACCCTTCACTGTGACACCTGATACTTAATCTATTTCAGAAATGACGGCCATTCAGTTTTAACCTGTTACTGCATTCGTTATTTAAACTACGTAAAATGATATAATTTAATCATCCAAATCGCACAATTTAAATTATTCGCACAACTATTTAGTCCCGCTTTGAGCTTATGGAGGTGCGCGTATTACTCGATTTTTAATTGTGCATCTAAACAGATGAATGAAATGCGAAACAATCGACAATCGCAAAACATTTGTGCGATAGTTTTTGGAAACATTGGAAATATGACTCCAAATAAAATTGAAAATCTTTAAAAAAACAATCGACGACACAAGAGGCCATAAAAGAAATAACAAAAAACGTACGTCGGTTGTCGACGTAACTCGTCGATAATCACAAGCGTGACAGCTGATAACGGTGATAAGCGTTTGTGAAGCCAACGGCCGAGTAGTTATGCTCAAACTGTGCTGATTGAAAACCATTTTTATACTAACTGAAGGTCTTAAATATACGGTCTTCAGAAGTAGTGATTCTTCATAATTATTAGATACATCCTTTGCCAGTAGGAGTTTAAAAATTTCAGTTGCAATTGTAAAGGAAACGCCAATACCCGTCTAAAATATCACCAGAACCTATTGTAGCTAATTAAAAAAAACATAATAATTTGTTTTATCATAATGATAAGTAAAACATTATTGGAACCTAGAATTATCTATTTATATTCATTTGCATTGGGACAAGGTCAGAGATAAACTTATCTCAGATAATATCTGATATCGCTGATAACTTTTAACTTTCAATTTACCGTTTCAATACTGGGAAACTATATCTTCCGGTATCACCTTTATAACTTGATCCTAAACCACGAAAATCAACTCCAGATAGAAATTTTCAACGCAAGAATAGGTCTATATTTTTAAACAATCATATAATCTTAACGTAAATCTATTTCAATACTCAATATACCGATTCCCGCCAGAATGGCGCGGGCATCCTTAGCTCTTCTGATTGACATTGACAGATGTCATGGTGACGGGACGTGTATGTCAATGATCTAGTGATGGGCCACTACTATAGCACGATACCGATTTCGATGGTAAAGTTCTTTTCAAATATGAAGGCGGGTCCAGGTCTCCTTATGTCGTATTTAAATTATTACAACCAAAATCAACAAATCTGAAAATAGCACTTCGTTATCATACTTGTCGACATTTCGATTATAAATAGACGCCAAGGCGTTAGGCATCGCTGTAATTAAAAGTAATGTAAATTAAAAAAACACGGTATGTGTGTAGGCTTAGATTTAACCATTATAATAGACAGAAACAACAATTACAACGCAACAGGCGGGTGTAGGAGGAGCGTTGGTGATGGAACAAAAAGTCGGCGCCGGCGCGCTACCTGCGACAGCCCAAATGTGATTGCATCGTACGATAATTATTAAATAGGCCAATAAAGTTTTTTAATAATTAAATAATGTATTCATTATAATTTGCGCTCTATTGAGCGCAAATTATAAAGTAAGTAATTGTTAAAACGACCCATATTTTACAAATCTATTTAAAAATTGGATTATAATGAAAACGAAATATACTTATGTTATAATAGAATGATTGTAATTCCCTTAAAAGAGAAATGGAAGACCCAGTTTTGAGTTAAGCTGTGTAATTAAATCAATTAAAACCTATCAGTAAATCACTATATAATTATTCAAAGTTGTCAGAAGTAGTTAGGACTATGGTTTAATTAGTACATGGTCAAGATAAACAATTGCAAGCTATAATAATTTCAAATACGATTGACGTCACATTTTCTAAAGCTTTTAAATCATAAATGGATGGATACGTGTTTTTACTACCTTACTATGTATCTTCGAAACGGTTTAAATGATCTTGACTAAATTTGATACAGATGTAGGATATAGTCTGGAACAACACATATGCGATTAACTATTTTTTTAATTCCACGCAGTCGAAGTTGAGCTCAAGCTTTTACCTAGTAAAATTTAATGCCACTCTTTTCATTGTTTTTTAAATAAGAGACCACAATATATTTAAAGTATATGTAAGTAAGTAAATAAGTATATGTTTCTACATTGGCAGCTATATCAAACGATACAATCAAAATCAATCCAGTCCAGTTTTATAACATTTGAATTGTCAACGTATTATAAGACAGACCGGATTACAATCACAATGGTCCATTTGGTAGCCAACAATAGCCAGACCACGGACAAGGCAACGAGTGTGATCAATCTAGACGATTGCCTCAGCAGTGAACTGAACACTGCGGTACGCTTGCAACCTGTTTATGACATCCTGTCAGTCTGGATTGTGTGTGGCCATTAAAACGGCGGCAAAATATAAACCTATTTCTAGCTGTTTTAGGTATAGTAGTACTCGTAGTTGTCAGTAAACTTAATTTCAGTGCATAGATTGAGTTGAACTAACGTTTCCTTGTTACAATCGGCTTCAATATTATTCAACAAGTTAAACGTAACAGGCAATCATTATTTATTGAATCGCTTTTACAAATTCTTTACAACTAGGATATTATTCTTCACAGATTCTAGATTTCGCGGTCTTCTATTTATTTTTTATCATACAAAATATAATTATTGTCTCTCTTCGCTTGTTTCATGGCCCAAATAAATAACTCTTTGTGTGCAGATTTGGCGGATGGCGAAAGTGTATGTGGGGCCCGGCGCGGGAATCGAACCGGCAAGTTATACTGCTTGGTAAATAGCTCATTTACATAATACACTTAGATAACATACTTTCAATTGAGAAAGGGGAGAAAACATCTTTATTGTAACGATGAGATTACCTAAATGATGGCTAGTTTTCTAGAATTATCGTGCTTAGTTTGAATCGAATGCTGTTATATTTAAACTCAACTTATAACAAAAACATAGATTTACTTATAACTGTACAGAGATTGATTCTTTAAACAGTTATTTTTATTATATTATTTTGTTACAAACACGATTTTCATAAGATTATGCGTTTAAATAACACAACGGTTAACACACCGATAACGTAGCCTTTTAATGGTGAAAAAATTTTGGATTGCCCAGTAGTTTTTGAGTTATTTCGATACATACAAAAATGCAAATCATTCCTCTTTATAATATTAGTATAGATTTACCTTATAAAACCTACATATTTGTATTATTTACCCAAATACAGTTAGTTGCAACAGACACGTTCGCAGACACGCTCTAAAATTAAACGATTTGCGCAGTCGTGGTCACTTGCAACACTCAAATTGAAATGAGAAATGGCCGTTACTAAATTCAAATATATAAAAATTGGAGTGTCAGTATATTTTTTAACGAATGTACTAAATGTGTGTTTTATGAGATAAATGCTTGCTTAAACATTCTAACATAAATGCATGAGGTAAATATTTATGAATAGTTTTATAAATATTGTAAACAGTTGATGCGCAGTTGTCTATATTATACAATTGACAACAATGGACATTCGATATCAAAAGTGTTTACTCTATTTTGTAATTGTTGAAATATAAACGCTTGACTACTGGAATGTACTTTCATAACTGTGTCATAAAAGTACACTCGCGTGGCAATGTGAGATACACATAGAGTACTTCAGACAAGTTTTGTTTACAAAAACCGAGGACTTCAGAATTCTGCAAAAAATTGTATTTGTACTCAAATATTTGATTCTTTTGCCCGTAACTCCGTCCGCGTAGAATTGAAAAAAAAAAACAAAAGTGCGCAGTCTTAGTCTTCTTCCAGACTATCCTATACGTACCAAAGTTCATCGAAATCCGTTCAGCCGTTTACGCTACAAACTCTAACAAACATCCATCCATCTAAACTTTCGCATTCATAATATTAATATGAAGTATAACAGTTTACTTTTAGGGAACTTATAAATATTTTATGTTTAAAATACTCATTATTTTCACTGCGAACCTAAAAGTCTCCCCAAGTTCTGTATCTCAATAGGATTATTTTATCCACAGATAAAATATAGATATCAAGAAG
Source organism: Papilio polytes (assembly GCF_000836215.1). Classification (NCBI taxonomy): domain Eukaryota; kingdom Metazoa; phylum Arthropoda; class Insecta; order Lepidoptera; family Papilionidae; genus Papilio; species Papilio polytes. Next base: position 411,747 of record NW_013525169.1, read on the forward strand.
TTTGTGCGTCACTTCCTTAATATAAATATAGAATATCAAAAACATTTATCTTGCAGTGTTACATACAAAATAACCACTTTAAAAAAAAACAAAACTCATAATGGAAATTGTACATATTCTAAAAAGTCTATGGGACAAGGCAAGGAACATTAGATTTTAAGTATCAAACTTTAAATGTAAGAAAATTTAAATAAAAAGGTTATGCTATTGAAACGATTATGCAAAACACTAGAATCCCTTCACTTGGTAATTCCGTGTCTTACAAAATACTGTTTAAGTGCCTTATTACTTAACATAACTTATATGAGAACGATGTTACGATTACACTAAAAGGTCACAAAGTTACTGGACAAATAAGTTTTAAAAATAAAAAATGCCATCATCACTATATTCATGTATGCCTCATTTTATAGACATCCGTTCAATCGTTTATGAGGTACCTAACTAACATCCATCCAAACATAGACATTTTCCCATTTATATACTAGCTATCGCCCACGACTCCATCCGCGTGAAATTCATAAATACAAAAATAAGTAGCCTATATTTTCTTCCACAATATCCTCTATATCCATGCCAATTTCATCGAGATTCGTTCAGTATTTTAGGCTACAAACTCTAACTAACATCCATCTATCTAAACTTTCGCATTTATAACATTAGTAAGAAGTAAGTTTTATTTAAAACACGGAAAATACACACTAAACTATTACGAAGAGATAAAAATTTTATCAGTGTTATTAGTGCTAGCATTTTATCAATTTCTGCTAAAAAAACATTTACATAGCTACAATGTTACGTAAGTATTACGTTTCAAATTCCACAAAATAATATAGAAAGTACAAAATTGATTTGAATTCAGTAATCGTATGAAACACATGCAACAAATGCAAACGTGAGACAGTTACCAATTGTAGTTACACTTTAGATTTACATAAGCCTTTTTTTTGAGCGGGCGTACACCTATGGCTAGCCTAGTTGTGCGATTGTCGATTGTTTCTCAAATTCAACTGTTTAGTTGCACAACTAAAAATCGAGTGGTGTGCGCATCCATATGAGCTCATATCAAAGCGCGACTAAACAGTTCTGCGATAGTTTAATCAAACGTGTGCGAGCGCTCTTCGTCTAAATTGGATGAGCATTGCGTAAAGCTTGCTTTATTTGTGTGAAATGAGAACTATGACAAAATTTATTTGTATTTGTGTTTCAACCCTATTTGTAGCATTTCATCATGACTGGGGTTTTCAAACTTTTTTTGCGAGATTTACCCACTCTGTGCGGTAACTTATGATTACTAGGGCCTTTGTACTTCGATTTTACCAGTCATTTTTAGCTTTGGAACTCACAAATAATTTAAGTTAAACGTCCGTTGTTCCCCTTTTTCTAAGAAATTGATAATAATAATTGGTAAAACATAATTATAACTTAATCTTAATTATCATAAATTAACGTTTTATTTTAATAACATGTTTAAATTATTATGTATACGTCTTTATTAATTGATTCTATACCATAATAATGTCCATCAGATGTCTTTAACTTTTGATTAAGCAATAAAGAAAATAATTGTTACCCATTAGTTATAAAAACGTCTGTATCACGAATTAATTTATCCCTATTGTTGGTAATGTCCGTATTATGTGACCTTGTATTCATTCACATACGTTGACAAAAAGTCAATTACGATCTATATGCTGTTTGCAGTCACAAAGGTAATTGCGTTTTCAATAAAGTCCCAATAGAACAAGTTGTTGCATATCTTATTACGATATCCTCTAACCAATTTCCTGTACCTACTTTTTTTTAATTTTATAACATTTAGGTTAAGTCCAAAATCTTAACTAAGAGAAAGAGAGAACTTGCCGCCAAAATAAGATAAAAGAACCTTAGTTTCAAATCAATTATATTCAAAACAATAATTAAGTAAATATTGATAAAATAAACTGACTATTTTCGTTTTATACTATTACCTAAACTAATATTAAAAAGAGGAAATTTTTGTATTTTCGTATGTAATGAAATAAGTCAAATCTACTGACTGATTTCAAGAATTCTTTCACCATTAAAGCTATGTCATCTGAAAGTAACAGGATGTACTGTTTTTTATTATATTTTTTTAATTTACGCGGACGAATAGTTAAATATAGAAATATGAAACTTCAAAAGAATAATAAAAAAAGGTAAATGTAAGTCTGCCTTAGAATCCGGTTCGTGGTACATTACTGCCACGGATTAGCAAAGACGAAGCTCAGTGTCGTTGACTCTGACCTTACCCGAATTCTTTGGGAGAAACTTAAAATTTAAACATTTTTACGATGAACTTTGACATCAGATATGTTTATGTTTAGTAAAAGAAAGAAATGTATGAAACAGACCACAATATAAAGTAAACCTTATAAAATTCTGAGGCGAAACTTTTAATAGTTACAGACAGGAAAAGACAAAATTATTTTCTGTGAATCACGCGGAAAGTCTTTCCGTGTTGGTTTATGATGTCATACTTGCTAACACAGCTTACTCCTAAAGCCTTCATTCTAATAACCTCTCACCAATCTACATTATTTTTAAATTAACAGTCAAGTGATTTAATATAACTTTCATAAACCTAGATAGCCAGTGGGCATACTCTACACGGAAGACAATGCGGTGATAAACACGATCGACTTTCACTGAGCGATTTGACCTCCACCTATCGGCCAACTCCAGACAACATTGATCCAATTCACACGTACATCGTGTGAACTCGAAGATCTGCAGCCAAATCTTTTCTCAGACTATATTGTTCTGTCTCCTTTTAATTGTAAGAATAGAATTATATCACTCAGATCGGAAAAGGGATAATCTTTGCTTTTTACATGCGAAAAGTTATTGGAGCTTTTCATTGAATTTAATAATGTAATAATAATTCTTAGTTCCTTAAAAGCAGGCACCAAAGAAATGAAAACACGTTCTCTAAATAACTTGGTCTAGTTACACGAAAATACTCGTAGTTGACACATATGTTCAAATATTTGACTAGAACATTTCTCTTTACGTCTACCATTTCTAAATCCCTACGCACATTTGAACAAACATTTGCCCAAGGCTTAAACACTTCTAGCACCATCAAACTTTGACTGTTGAGATACAGACTAAGCTAAAATTGATTCGTTTCATTTTAGCGGGGGAATGAACTAAACAATAATAATTTTAAATGATATACTCAACAATTAATGCATAACACACTCCTGACTTTTTCGTATTTACAATAATTTTCACATGGCAAAGAAGTGTGTACGCTTGACAGGTCCTGTCTTTTAACACTCAAAGTCAACAAAGTGTTCCCTGTGGGTACGGTGACCTCGGGTAAATGTTACCTGCGCCAAGTAACAGGTTACTTGTTTACTTAGCAGGTAAATGTTAGTGTTGCAAACATTTAAAAAGTGACGCCGTTGGAATTTTCGTGCTTGTTTTTAGTTGAGTTATTGTTTTGAGTTTCGTTGAGTTTTTTTCGTCGTACAATTCGAGTGTTTAAATTTAGGTATATAAAATTCTACTAAACATTCCAATTAAATTGTAATTTAATATAAGATTATTTCCAATATTTTTCTTATGAATTTCACAGTTTTTTAATGATTATGAATACGCGACAATTAAAAATGCATAAATTACAAAACCGGTTATTTACTAGTATACTACAATCAGTTCCGTAAAATCAATGTCGTATATTAAAACATATTTAAAAACTGCTTTACCTGGAATTAATTTACACTTCGAGTCATTTATTATGAGTTCTGGAGTACAAATAGGGACTTTAAAGATATATGTTGAGTTTTAAAATTAGGAAGCATTTACTAACAAAATTCTTACATTTTTGAAGACCAGTAAATGTCAGCTCAATTGAAACTATTGGAAACCTCAAAACTACTGGAGCAATTTTTTTAAAACTTCCGCATTTACAATGCTACATTATCCTAAGTAACATAGACTATATTGATATTGTTATAAATTGTTTAAAGTTTAAGCGTCCTTTCATGCAAAGCTTGGAATTACTGCTAATACAGAACATATTTTTGCAAGTTTTTTTAAATTTCAACGACTCCTAGCTATATCAACTACGAGTTATCAAAGGTCACGGAGGTTTTGCGACATCATAAGTGACATGTCGATATTTTAACGGATTTGGAACTCGACGCATACCGTTAAAGGTCACCATAGTACTAGAAACACCATAGAAAACTTACCGAAGAACAGAAATAATCCAACACGATAGGTTCCGTTAAAATTATTGCTGCGAGATTTCTTTAACAAAATCACGAGAAAACTTGAAAATTGCACTTAAATCACTTATTTTAATATCACACACTTATATCTCACTTCACAAATTGTCATTATATCGAATCGTTTTGCGTGAAAAGTATTGAGTGAAGATAATACGGTGCGTCGATAACAATTCAAACCGTGCGATGACGGCGGCGGTTGGCGCGACACTAGCGCTGCGCGGGCGCGCGACGCGGCGGCAGGTGGCACTACTACCTGTTGATACAGTAAGGTCAGCATATTTAGCAAGCATTTGCTAAATATATTTTCAAAGATGAAGAATGGAGAAAATACATTGACAAGTATGACAACTATGAATTCTGATATGTTACTGGCATAAAATAAAAAAACAGCTCAAGATTATCTTGAAAAGCCTAATCTTGTTTCATGAAGTAATTACCTCTATAAAAAGGTAAATGTGAATGTTATAGGAGTCTAGTCAACATTTTTAAGTTCATTGTTAATTGAGATAAAATAGCAATTTATAAATCGTTTTTATTTGCAGACAGTACAGCAAAATTTTATAAGCATTTGCAGAGAATGTGGACTTTTTAAAATAAAACTGTCGGTTACTTCAACAGATGTTAGTGGCAGATGACAATAAAAACTGTTTTTAGTTGCAATTTTAGAGTGCTCACCTTGCGTTCTACGTTCTTTGCTCATCAGATGTTAAAAGGTTGTGGCCAGTCCATTATTTAAATTTTCAATAAAAAGATGCGAATACCTTAAGCAGGTTTTCGAACATGTTTTAAAATATAAATCCATATTAATTCATATCTTATGTAAGAATGTATTGTTTTGCAAAATATTTTTTATATTATTTTAAAAGCATCTAGTTTGTGGTTATTGCGGTCATGATATAAAAACATATAGCTATCGTTTACGTAAGGTAAAATAGTTCTCGAATACCCGAGGGATTATCACGAATACTAGTTCGAAGGCTTTCGTATCGACATCGATTGTAGCTTTGTGCAGCGTTCCTGCCGAGCGTAAAGATCGCCAACAATGTTCATATATTTTTTTTCGATGACGTTACCAATATGTTCTCGCAACTCTCATATAGATTTTCACGATAGACTCTCAGATATGTCTGCAGATATTTTTAAAACAACTAATAAAGCAAATGTTTTTAGATAACGTCCTGTATCAAACAATACAGTGATTGGTTTTATGAGCTAAAAGGTTTGTTATAACTGAACTACTAATATGTGAGTCCAGAAATTAAAACATATTTCTAGTTTTTAACAATTGTATTTAAAAGTTAATGGGCAAAGACTAGTCATAGGTAATTTATCATTTAAAACTTAGTAAATATTTTATTTTAAAATTGCGGATTCAATTACAAATCAATCATGAAATATAAGCACATAGACTCGCTTATTTTAAATGTCCACAGTTGCAATTGAAAGGCCAAGTTTTTGTAACAACTTGATTTCTAAGTTCATAACAAGTACCAAGTTTTCGCAACCTCATACATGGCGTACACCGCGCCTAGTTCCACATATAAAAGTAAAAGTTGCTTCATTATCATTTATAAGTACCAATACGTTTTAGTCGTGCTATATGTGAAGCCATCAAATAAACAGGTTGTAGTAAAATCGTTAGTGTGCGCACAGCTATGACTAAACTATCGTATCACTGTTGCGATTGTCGATTGTTTTTTAAAAATCAACTGTTTAAGGCGCAGTTATAGGGACAATTTGCGTTTTTTGTGGGGAAGAAGTAGGCGCGCGCAAACAATGAGCAGGGTGCACCGCACGGTTAGATCGCGCGAGTCGAGTCTCGTCGGTCTACGTCGGCCGTGTCCTTAAACATCGAAGGCCGCGAAGCGCCATCCCGACTCCGATTTAGATTTTAACATTTAGTTTAGTAGTGTGCGCACCACCATATAAGCTCATATGAATCAAAGCGAGGTTAGTTGTGAGATAGTTTAGTCAAAGGTGTACGCACTCTTAGTATAGATTTATAGATACTGTTGGTTTTCACAGCTAAAACACTTGCGTTTAATTATACATTTCCAACGCGGTATACGACTAATTATATGGTAAATGCAATTCAAAGTACTTAATTGTTTCTTCGAAGCTGAACTGTTGCCCGGCGGCTGGAGGGTTAACTAATAACATGTCGATCGATCAAAGAGTTAACTATTCAATTATATTATTTTGAACTTTCTTATCTACGGCTCTTTGATATTGTAGCGATGTGTAAAGCCGTATTCATAGTGCGGGTAAAAATACCCTACAATTATTACTATGCATGTATTCAAAATAAAAATAAAAAGAATTGTCTGTTGAAATTGTCTAGTATTCCAGTTCTTTATTAATTAAAAATTAGGTTATCGAAACAATTGATTATTGTTTGGGGAATTGTACCTAAAAATATCCATGTGAATAAGCCTTACGATTGCGAAAAGATCGCCGCGGGCGAAGCGTAGTCTAGTTAATTCTAATACTATGCCTCCATTTATTCAACAATGTCAAAACAGAATGCGGTTATCTTCGATCTCTTCGCTAATGTGCAGCTGTCTCGAATTAATGATGAGTCTGCGTTTATTTTATAACCTATACTAGCTTTCGCCCGGGATTCCGTCCACGCGGAATTTAAAAAAACAAAAGTGTTTAGATTATCCTCTATGTTTTTGCTAATTCCATCGAGATCCGTTCAGCTGTTTAGGTTACAAACCCTAACAAACATTCATACGTCCATATGAACTTTCGCATTTATAATATTAGTAAGAAGTAAGATTGCGTCTTGTAAGTCCCTAAAAGTACGTTTGGGTTCTTTGTGTTGAGAAAATTACAAAAACAATTATCATTGAAAATAATTTGTAAACGACATCTAGATTTGCCTTTGTTATAAAATCAATTTATAGGTAATATCTAATAGTGTAAGTAATAAGTACGTACTGTCGCCTACAAAGGGCGGAAAGGGTCAAGGCAATCGTGTGACCAAGGCGGTACCGTTTTAATTCAAGTTGTAACTAAGTAAACGACCGAACCGTTCAATTGCAGTGCTTATTAATAAACTAGTGTCCAGTAATTTATTACTAGAGTATTAGTAACTAGCCTTGCCCGTGCGGCTTTATCCGCATAAAATTAAAAACGCTATTTTATTGTATACATTTGTCGAAGTCTCAATTGCAAATATCAAAATACCAATTACGTTACTATGGCAATTTTGCTTCCTTCATGTTGGCAGCAACTTATAGTCTCTTTCCCACATTAGAGATTTTATTCAAAATATTTACCAAGTAAGTTTAATGCGTGAAATAAAGCGTGTCGTAAGTGTAAAGCATTGGACATATTAGGCAACAAAGAAGTGTGTGTTTACGCTTTATTATGAAAGTATAGATAGGTTTTAAATATTGTTGCTAAGCAAAACATAATTATTTTTATTCAAGGTTTCTTACATAAGAATTTATCACCGACTGCCTAAATATAACTAAGCGGCGACTTCCTTTTGAAAGTTTGATATATTAAAATTATTCACGTAGCCTTTGTCTAACTATATTATTGATTCAAGAAACGTCATCACAACGAAAGTTAACACGACACAGGATGTATTAAAACTACTATTCATTTATATTTAATGTTGTATACAGTGTACATTTATTTAAAGGCAATTAACCACACTGAAGACTGGCGTGTAGTTGGAGCAATTACGACTTTCTGATGAGTGTAGTGCCGGAGGCCTAATTTTAGTCTCATTTCCTTTCCACCCTTTTCTTGTTAGTGTATCTGTAGAGATACATCAATTTTTTTTTTCTAAACACTTTGGGTCATCAAGGTTAAGTGCTATGAATATTATTTTGATATTTGAAAAAATAAAATTCTGCCAAGTTAAGGGATAAGGGGAAAGGATGGGAAAGAAAAGTGGATTTGATGGCGGAAGCGACGCATTGAATCGAATATCCTTTTCATGTGCGTCTCCTCCTCCGTAAAGGTAGGCAACGCATCTGCAATTGCTGCTGCCTATGGACAGCGGTCGCTTCGCCATTTCGGTGGATTCAGGTGGCGGGTTGGTTTGCCACCTTGTAATATAAAAAAATAACCTTTGTTGATATCGTTAGTAAAATGCCTCAATAGTTGTACCAAGGTATTAGGTTTAAACGCAAGGTCCGAAGGCGGCTCAATGTTATCCCTTATTAGTAGATTATGTCCGTAGCAATTCAGGTCCTTATAGAGCACGCCATCTGTCGGCCGCCGGAAGGTCGCAACCGAAATGCTTTACGGAACATCTTTTCTTAGGGTCCCGTAGTACAATGGTTAGTGTCACTTTTACCACTAGCGCATTGTGACATTTCAATATCTCCTCTTTTTAAGGTCTCTTTGCGGGTCAGTAAGGTTATATGTAACTCGCATGACTTTGGCGTCCCTTTCTGTCCGACGCCTTGGGCGGCTTCCCAAACGCTCCTTATCCTAACGACATCACATGTAAGGTTAAGGGTAACTTGCTCTTGTTGTTTGTTGAAAACCTAAAATTTTACGCTAAATTAAGATAATATTGATTCAACGGAACCCTTTGTATGGAAGATATTCTCACATGTTAATTTTGATGTACCGATGTTCCAGCATTAACTTTAATGTTTCGGAATGTCTTCATTACCTGCAACTTTTTGTTGTCTCGTGCGTTGTTCTAAAAATAATTCACCACCTTGTTTCTCTGAATTTATTATACCATCTGCCGTTTTCTATTTTAGGTAGGTTTTCAATTCCATCCCTATATTACATTGTGTATAATAAGTTCACCTGTCATATTTAGTGATTAAATACTGTAGAATCATTCTATCTACGAGTATAATACTCTGCCCAAAGCCCGCTAAATGAACAGCCAAACTTTTAGTTAAAACTATTATGACTGAGCGTCTTTAGGTCTTATTTAGGTCGTCTTTAGGTCTCCATATTTTAGTAATTAGTGACGAACGTATATGTATTTCACAAACTTCGTTCGTTAAAAATAACTCCGAAATTAAATACACCGGAACCCAACGAGACGGGTTTCCTAATATAAGATCCCACGATCTCATTAAGAAGATCAAAATCAATTCATTTCTGGTTATCGTTTCCTATTTCGTATTAGTTACGCAATTCCTCGCTAACTGCAGACGTTGTTAATTATACGAAGGATATATAGAACCAGTTCGTAATGGGCTTGTCGGGCCATATCCGACCATTCCTAGGCCGGCCTTTGTCG
>NW_013525169.1:421244-428884 GCF_000836215.1 Papilio polytes
ACTGGTGGGCCGTTTGAGGCCTAAGTTTGTACAAAACGTATTCATGTCGTAATCGAAGATCAAGTCAAACTGGATTTTGAATAATTTATTGGAGTATGTCAAATACAATAGAATATTTTGATTATGTATTAATATAACAAACAAGCTATTGGTATTATTTTACTATTGTAAAAATTCAGTGAATTGTTAATAGTTTACGTCAATAAGAAGATAATGTTTAATGTAATCTAATGTCACTTAATATAAATTTATAAACGAATTATATGAAGAATATGCAAAATAATAACTTCTGTATTTGTTATTTGGTTAACGCAAAACTGTTTTCTAATCTATATTCTGATACTAACACCCTTGGCGAGATTTTTACGGCACTCCCATTTTAGGGGACAGTTATGTAAGGTTATGTGAGACTGTCTAATTCAACAATTTGGCGTCCCTTTCTGTCCAGCGCCCTAAGCCGTCAACCCTAATATCGGCCCTAGATTATCTTTTATAAATTTTAAAGTAATGAAAGGTTTTATAAGATTGTAAGTAATCAACAAATTAATTGTAAGTGAGAGTGTAATTTAAGAAGTAATGAGATCTAATGAAAGTTAAAGAGAATTGAACGAACACGGAGGAGTTAGAAAGTGACGAATGTATGTTGATGTCGAACTAAGATTAACTTCGTTACACGCATGGGAAATCTAAGACGCATCAAATCCGCTTAACGAGACTTCAATTGTATTAGTACTTATATATTCACTTCAAGTGACATAGTTATTTATACCGTCCCTTAGTCTAGATTTCGACTATAGAAGTTGTGGTCAGTTAAAGACCATGTGCCAGTAAGAAATTGATTTTTATTTTTGAATAAAACTCAATAATTATTAACCCAATTAAAAAAAATTGCCGTTAAAGCTTCATAATCACTTAATAACAAAGACTATATTTGTTAATGGAATCTCAAAGCTAATGTATTTTATACCTAATTTTTCGCAACTACGCAACACAACTGTCTTGTTGACAAAAGCTTATGAGTTTGAAGTATGTAAGTACTAAAGCGGTTAGTGCTTAGCTTAGCCGGAGAAAGGCCTAGGCTGGACACAGGTCATTCACTCCGCATACCGCAAATACCTGGATCCGGTCTTTCATGCTTTATCCCGGTTTCATTGGCTTAAAGTTGAGGTGTGGTCGTACTTATAGCGAAACCTAATAAAAAAAAAAAATTAAATAAACGTTTTTACTGAATAATACAAGAGAGAGAAACAATTATAGTAAGAAATTAAAAAAGAGTGAATTTTCGAAGTTTTCAAGTTAAATAATTTTTTTACTTTTTACAAATAAAGGATATAGTTTACATTAGCAATGATCAATTAAACATTTGCTTTTGATTAATCCCTGTAACTTATTTTAAATTAAAAAGTTGAGTAGTCGATTAATATTATTTTAGCAAACGCCCGCTGCAATATTAGCCACACACTTTATTACGAGGACCGTATATAGAAATAGTTTGTGCAACGGACGTACAGGAAGAACTTTAAAGTATACAGCGTACTCCCACACCTCACGCCACGCTTATTGAGGTAGGCAGCGCTACAAAATGTGTTTATAACGGGCTTCCTGATCTCTGACAACTTAGTATTGGAAAATACGTTACTTTCTTGAGACAAGTTTGCTCTAAGATATTCTCGGAAGTTACGTATTACTTGACTTGTGTTTAAAATCAATGCAAATATTTGAATCAAATCATCTTTACTTTCATTTAGTATATTTCGTTTAGTTATTTTATTTAAATATATAATGTATTAGCTTACGCCCGCGACTCTTGCCTATGTGTTCTTCCCGACTATCGGCTACATCTGTACCAAATTTCATCCGAATCCGTTCATCCGTTTAGGCTACAAACTCTAACAAACATCCATTTAAACTATCGCATTTATTATATTAGTATGATATGATTTGATTTATCCTATTAATCTGAATAAATTATTGTTTCTCAATGTGTCAGTTATTATGAGAAAAAAAAGTTGTACCAGTAACATAGGTCACGAGAGTTCTGAATTTTTTGCAGAGACGTCAAATAACTTCTTTGTATCGCCATCTATCGTTCCATAATTACTATATTTAAAGTAATAATCTTTTTTAAATCAACACTAACAGCTTGTTCAATACTAATCACGTCGAGGCTTTCCTTTGCTTTGTTATCAGTTCTCGTTATCGTTAAATCAGCAATTATTTTGTCTACCTCACCTCTAGTATACTTTCACACTTATTTCGAGGTCAACACATTCAATTTATGGTAACAACTATCATCACTTTGTGTTAGTAACGTAAGTTAAGGCACAGATAATATAACTTTATAATATATCAGTAAAGTAATTGTACTCCTTGAGGTTACTTTCCTAGAAATTACCAATAACCTTGTGCTAATGGTAGGAAGAGGTAATTTACTTCTTACTAGTAACTTCTAACTACAAATGCAAAGGTTTAGATGGATGGATGTTTACTAGAGTTTGTAACCTAAACTGCTGAACGGATATCGAGGAATTTTGGCGTAGATGTAAAGAATAGTCGTAAAGAACAAAGGCCAGTTTTTTTCTATTTCCACACGGACAAATCGTGGACGAAAGCTAGTGCTGAAATTTTAATAAAACTATTATGTTCTGTAAAAATGTTTTTTGTCCGTCGACAAAGATAAAAAACATTTTTCAGTCGTCATTTTGCAATATTGCCACATAAAAATTAATAAATCGTGAAAGTATTCGTCATAAAACATTGTTTATTTCCGAACAAAATTAAATGAGCAATAAAATTATCATGGGAATTTTATTCGTAAATTCACTTTCAATTAGTGGTCAAAACTTAAAACTGGCCAACCACAATCAACGGAAATGAGAAGTTTTTTTTTTAATTCGACAGTTGTTTTTTCCTGTGCCTATACTTTCAGGTACATTATCTTGTACAAGTTTTTACTTTCATTTACTCAGCCGGTGATTTGTTTTTTTATCTCAATCTGTTTGTTTTTTATTGCCAGTAATTTTTTGCCAGTCTCATTTTTGTTTGACTAACGCGATAGAAAAAAAAAATTTTTTTTTTATTCATTAACACGTAATCATTAATCACAAAAAAAAACAGTTTTAATCTTTAGATCTAGTTATAGTGAATTAGTACAAACTATCATTGTCCCTTTTTAAAGTCTTCCATGATACGAGGTAAAACTATATCTATGTGACGTCATTAAAAACTATGTAATCTATCATTATAAAGTATTATTCCTACGGTATAGTGTTTTAAAACTTTATCTGTTCGAGACTAATGCACCTAGGATCTCTTTTCTCACAAAATTGCTAAAAGGCTGGTGAAAATTGCATTGTATCAGTCCAATGAACCGTCAGTTGGCCAATGCAGGCTTGCTGGGAACGCGGCTGTTGTCTGTGAATGCAAGACTGCAACAATGTTGCTTGTACTCGTGGTTATACGTCTCGAGGTAATAACATATTACTGAAAAATTAAACTAGAGAAAAATTGCCTTACGTTGGATATTACTGATTGTTTTATTTAAAGAAAATACCAATCGAATTGAGACAATACCTAAACAGAAGTTGAATGACTGACGAGGAATGCAACGAAATACTTTTTTTATATCATATTGTTGTTTCTAAACAATCGTGCAATCTGGTTTATGGTAAAAGTGCGTAATCAGTGCCATTCGGCGTTTGTACTTCGTTTACTGCTTGCTCATCGTCCTAAATAACTAAGTTAGTAGTAAATCGTTGTTGTTTAAGTCAGCATTTTGTTGTTGAAATTTTGTTGGAAAGTACAATATTTTGTTATTAAATTACGATAGTTAGTTAGAAAATACAATACCGTACTATTTTGAAAATGTATCCATTTTTGCAAATACAACCAAAAAGTAAATATTCTAACAATATCCTCTTACTCACCAGAAAACAAAATATGAAAAATAAAACAATTAAAAACACACATCTACTCCACATTTTAAATCTGTTAATTTCGTTAATTTATAATGTTAGTTACAGCGCCATCTATTAACAAAGAGATAAAGATAACGTTTGCATTGTTACTCTAGCTACGGAAAGATGGCGCTGTAAAAAAAATTATGAAGCTTATGATTTTTACGTTAATTTATCGCTTTATTAACTTTTTAAGAGGTGCCTTAGTGTGGATTTACAACGGGATCACTCACTGAATAATATATTTTTTTCCCGATTGGGAGTGCTGAAGTTGTGTCTTAAGACATATAAAATGCAGGAATTAATTTAAAACTAAAAATAGCGAGAAATATCTTTTATTTATTAACAGATTTCTATTACATTTAATTATTAAATTTGGTGTTAGTGAAAAACAACTATCTTTTCATAATCCCTATAAAGCAATTTAAATAACAAAAATATATTGTAAACTTCTAAAGTACCGTAAGTTTCCACTGCTGAAATAACAGAACAAATCATGAGTTTCTTTGTTTTTGTAGTGGTATATGGGAAACTCACAATAACTATTCAATTATTTGTTTAACACTGGTGTAATACATAGTAATGATAAATTAAAATTTACAATTTTTATAATCGAATATCATTTTCATTGTAAATAATATTTATTTCCTTATTTTAACATTAAAGGTGAAACAGCATTGCTGGGTTTGATTTTCCGCGTTCCAGAAAGCCATTTTGATGGGGAATTTGCCCTTAAAAGAAGAAAAACACTTAAATAAACAATAAATGATAATTAAGAAATTTATCTTCGCACGAATGGGCAGGCTCGCCCGGTGTAATACCACGACCACACAGAAAACAGGCGTGAAGTGGAAGCAATTCCGCGTTTCGTCTGATGAGTGTGGTGCCGGAGGCCTAATTCTAGTCCCTTTCCCTTTCCACCCTTTTCTTAAGAGGAGAGGATAGGAAGGAAAAGTGAATTTGACAGTGGAGGGGACGCATAGCAAGGGGAAATGTCCTATTTATGTGCATCTCTTCCGTCCATGAAGGGTAGGCAACGCATCTGCAATTGCGGATGTTTATGGGCAGCGGTCGCTTTCCATTTCGGTGGATTCAGGTGGTCGCTTGCTCGTTTGCCACCATATATTTTAAAAAAAATTAAGAAAGGTAAAAGTGTAACTCCAATTGTTATTTAGCTTTGAGTAGTTGCGGATGTGTACAATACATTCACATAACATCCAGTGAACATTTATAACACTAGGTACCACGGATTGTTTTTTATTGTCTTTGAAATGTTTTCTAATAGTCGCAGCGAGATGTTATATAGCCTATAGCCTTCTTATTTAGTACTGTTATCAAATTCAAGAAGTTATTTTTTAAATATGGTTATATTTTCTGAGATATAAGTCTAAAATCGCATTATTATTTAAACTACTTTTTTGGTTGTAAAATCAGTAGTTACTTACCGGTGACATCTTGCCCAGAGTGAAGTGTACGTCGAAATTCTTCCTCTCTTCTGTCTCTAGAGGACAGTTGACCAGCCCACAGACTTCCTCCGGTGTTTTGATCACAGTATCATACGTGTTGGTTTTCTTATCATCGCTGTATAGAGCTAGTTTGAGGTTGTTTGCCGGGAAATCTAGGAAAAGAAGATGTTAAAGTTGTATTAGTAAAAAGTATTATTTATAAATTACTCTCACCCTTATTGAATTAGAAAAAATACAAAGTAAATCGCCTATATATTCTTCCAGACTATCCTCTACATCTATGCCAATTTTCATCGAGATCCGTTGAAGTTACATACTCTAACAAACATCCAACAATCTAAACATTCGTATTTATAATATTAAGAAGTAAGGTTAATCTATATTACTAAAATGTCTAGTTTACTCCTATATCTCCTAAGATATAATTATATTCACCTCAAGTAATCTTGTTTATTACTAGGTCGCAATGTAAACAATTATTATCCGTTATATAAAAACAATAATTTCTGTTAGGATAAATATAGACATTGTTTTCACAAACTGCAAGAGATGTCAATGAACTCGAACATAAATAGGAGTTAAAAAACTAAAACTGATTAAATTGAGTTATTTAGAATTTACGATTCAAATCGGTAGATGGCGTTGATTTTAACTAAACCTGATCATGTTAGCATTGTGCTATAAGCTGGTCTTACGTGGTGTGAAGTCAACATTGACGGAATAGGCTTTGTCAGGCTTGACGACGCAGAGACGAGGGCCGCGGGGGCAAGGGTCCACTGCCACGTTGTGGATGCTGCACTGCGACGTTTCCACTGCAACAAAACAAGCATTAATGTTTATAGCATAAATGTAATTTTGGAGAAGAACTCTATCTAGAATTTTTAACTCTAGAGTTGTCTGTATAGACAATATTTTAATGAACTAACTCTTCAAAGATATCTTCGTAGCCTTGAAAATGCACCTAATTAAATATAGCCTTATTGTAAGCTTATGACGTCTGTGTAATTTTTTCTATATTCCAAGACATTAATTGGAACAAAACGCGGAATTTCTGGTCTTGAGTGATTGAAATTCGGAATTTTATAAGGACGTTTTAGGCTTCTTGGTTTATTTTAATTAGTACTCAATACAATTCGCCTTCATAAAGACTAGTGGTTTATGCTTCTATAGCCATGTAGCTATTTTAGATTACTCATAACATTCAACAAGTCAGCTTGATCCATCCGTTTCGGAGAATAATAATGGCTCAATTTAATAACAATTATCTTTGTTGTGTTTATGAATACACGAAAACATTTGGATTGTAACTTGGATAGAACTGTTATTTGGATTGATTATAATTTGGATTGGAACATTACATTGGAAAATAATTGGATTGCTATTATTGTTGTTATTAAACATGCTTTAATATTTAATATTTGTAGTACTTTCTTCGAAAAGGTTACTTAAAGAAGTTGACTAAAATGACCGCTTATTTCTTTAACATCTGCTCGGTCGTTGTTCTTCGTTCAATTAATCTGTTGTCTGTAGATATTAATGTAGCTATTTAGTACTTAGATGGTTGGTTCTAGTATCCTCTGAGATAAACTGTAACCTAAACACGAGGAGTATTTGTGGAGATTGAATGAATTGGGTTAAGGTTAATTGATACGAGGGGAGAAGATTTGAGTTACTCGTAGCAGTTTAAGAATTTGGGTTAGCTATTTTATTAATCAAATTCTTAGTACTCTAGGCATTCAATCAGATATTTAAATAATATACAGGGTTATTCTTACCGTCTTTGCAGTTCTTTTTGATGATAAAATCAGATTGTACGATGAGGCAGCACAAAGAGAGGATGATGATACGAACGTCCATGTTGAGCGAGGCACCGCGCGCGACTGTGGCACACCGATCATGTTTGTTATAACAATTGGTCATTATTAAACGTTCCTCTTCGATAGGGTTGCGTTAGCATCCGTTATATAGAGTAATAGCTTTCGCCCACGACTCCGTTCGCGCGGAATTAAAAAAAATGCAAGTAGCCTGTGTTCTTCCAGCCTATCCTTAACATCTACGCCAAATTTCATCGAAATACGTTCAGATGTTTAGGCTACAAACTCTAACATCCATCCATCCATCAAAACTTTCGCATTCATAGAACTAATTTTAAATCAAGAAAGACCGGAACTTTAGAGAGAACGGCGACAACCAATCTACCAGTTATTTTTGTAACAGC
>NW_013525169.1:428963-429368 GCF_000836215.1 Papilio polytes
GGAGGAGGAGACGCAAATAAAGAGGATATTTCCCCTTCCTATGCATCTCCTCCACTGTCAAATCCACTTCCTTCCCATCCTCTCCTTACAAGAAAAGGGTGGTAAGGAGTAAGAGACTTAAATTAGGCCTTCGGCACCACACTCATCAGACGAAACACGGAATTACTTCCACTTCACGCCTGTCTTCTGTTTGGTCATGGTATTACACCGGGCGTGCCGGCCCATTCGTGCTAAGATGTTAAAATGGGCACTACCACTGTTAAAGTTAAGTGTTAAGTCACCCGGAATGTCTTAACTTGTGATAATGAACGTGATCTCAAAAGTGAAATATGTAGCTTTTTAAATAAATAGAATTATCCTGTTACTACTGAACACTCTTTTGTTTTTATCTTTCTGTTAATTTAG
>NW_013525169.1:429388-430812 GCF_000836215.1 Papilio polytes
GGCATATTTGCCACCCCTGAAGTCCGGTGCGCGGACGAGCCGTGTTTGAACAACTTTGCAATTGATAACCGATAACAATGACTTAATGCCCGTCTTCTATCGTGCTAAATATATGAGATCAGGGATCGAAGAGTTCGTTGTATCACCGGCATAATAATTGTATAATACTATTGTTATAACCTGTAATATTCTTATAACTATTGCTGCTGTAAAATGTAATTTTGGGCTATCGTTAACTTATCTAATGGATTTGTATCGTATTATCGATGCGTTATTTATAATGCTTCCTCCAGAATATCAACGCAATCTTTGAAGACCTTTTTGTTGTACATCTGTTACTTTTTTATATTTATGTATAGGAATAGTATAATATTAACGAGGCTTCTTAAAGAAATTGTCATACTCTTGAGACACATAAATCAAGAATACAGTTAGAGCGGGCGCACACCTTTAACTAAATTATCGCACAACTGTTGTGCGATTGTCGATTGTTTCGCAAATTCAACTGTTTAGTTGCACAACTAAAAATCGAGTTGTGTGCGCACCTTCATATAAGCTCGTATGAATCAAAGCGCGACTAAATAGTGCGTAAGGTTAATCAAAAGCGTGTGCTCTTAGATTCGAAAATTATCATCGAATAATGTTATATCGGCTGACAACTGGCGCATTAATTGTGAAGAAATTGCTATATTGTTAACCTCATGGTTTTAAAAATAGTTGTTGTTAAATCATTGTTATTGTTGGTAGTACCAACGTCAGCGATTATAGACAGATTACTATTGTTTATTGTGATTTGCTCGCGACTTCGTTCGAGTGAAATTAAAAAAAAAAACACAGCCAATATATGTGAAAAATAAGTTTAATGTCAGCGGTTTTAAAGTTCACAAGTAAAATGATTATTTTTAACATCAAGAAGAGTAAGAGTTTATTGACCGACTTCCCAAAAGAAGGAGGTACTCAATTTGTCTTTATGTTTTTTTAATAATAATGATAGCTGGTTTATTCATCGCCTGCTGATAGCGAGATGCGCGAGGAAGCAACACTCCTGCGCCGGGTTGGCCTCGTTCCATACGCGCCATTTTATGGGGAAGTTACCCTGGAATTATCAAATCATTAACAACTAAGCTACAAAAATGTAAAGTAAAATATTAATTAAAACTCACTGCTGTAAGTCCTCTATAAGGGGCTCGAAGCCTACTCTAAATTATTGGGTGATTAAGCTATATTTAGCAGGGGTGGAGAACCACACGAAGAAAAAGCACACGAAATAATATTATGGACAGGTTGAAAAAAATCATAATGTAGCTGACCCATGGTATTAACGTAATAATCGCAGTCAAAATAATTCGATGGCACCTCTAATTTATTAAAAATTTCTTAAAAAAGGCACTGTGATCAAGGGTGGATCCAGAGGGGGGGGGGGG
>NW_013525169.1:430831-437534 GCF_000836215.1 Papilio polytes
CAAGAGCTTGACAAAATATATATAAAAAGCTGGATCCGCCCTTGACTGTGATGCATAAATGTTCGCCACTTCTGGACTATAGTTACCACAATGGCCCAATGCGGGTTCGTTGACTTTACATTTATCTTAGAATTTCTTTTCAGGTATGTGCTAGTTACATTAAGGTTTTCTAAATAAATGTAATTTAACGACCCTGCTTTGAGAACTGTGTCTCCTGATTTAAATACGCGAAACCCACATTTACTGTGAATTAGCTCTAAGCTCTGACTACTCTTATCAGAAGACTATTAGTTATGACAGTCTATACGATGTCTCTTTTTTAAATTAAAAATAGTAGATTTTTTATTAATTTACTTATATTTGTTTTAACCATTCCAACGAAACTCTAGGCTTGCGTTAGGATTTGTTTTCACGACAATAGTCGAACGGCGGGATTTGAACCCGCAAGATCTGTAGTCCGTACCCCTAACCATTAGGTTATTGGTTGAAGACAATGAAAGAAAAAATGCGATATTTACACTGGGAAGTTTCTTGCTGAGTCTCAGCTTGTAGTTAAGCTGCTGAGGGACACCAGGTGCGACAGGACACGTCGTGTAGAGGCAACCATCAGCGTCATTTAGCTCGGCGAATGGAATATCCATGCCTCTGTTCACATAGTATACCGCGGTCTTTAACTTCTCAGCAGAGAAATCTGGAAGGTGAACACAAATTATATTAACGTAAATATCAACTTGTTTTCTGTTCTATTCATTTAACGAAGTTCAACTGTGTAAGATTTTGTTAACATTTGGCAGGAGAAATGTCATATTGAATGAGTAAAACGTTACTTACTGGGCGTAAAGTCAAATGAAATGGCGTGCTCCTTGCCCTTCTTCAGTTTGCACTCGTTGCCGTTAACGCAAGGCGAGATGCGGCTCTCCGAGATCGTGCATACGTCTTCTGGTACTGAAAGAATAAAAAAATAAATACATTATAAAAAATACTTACATAACGAAAAGTAGTGTTTAGGAAAGCGATAACTTATTATAGATTTCAATGGACTCATACTAATAATGCCATTCTGAGTGCGAGTTGGTGTGATTGTAGGTTAACGCTTCATATGGACCCAGTAACATACGCCCAGTTCTGTTCAATTTTTACTGAATAGTCGAATTGTTTAGTTAAACCTGCGCGTGTAAACAACATTTCAAACGTGTTTGTCAGTTGAACTGTTAAGTAAAAATTGATAGAACTGAACGCATGTAAAAGGCTTTGTGCGTCTAGTTATAAAATAAATAATACATTTCTAAGTAAATTTACGCCATTAAATCGTTAAATTTAAAGATAAATTCACTACTATCTATGACCTCTGTTCACTTATATCGTGTTCCTACTAAATTCTTGTTTTTATCACTAAATATGTTAAAGGTCACTCTCGAAATAATGTAAATAGACCTGTAACTACGAGAATAGCTATTATTATGTAAGAAACTAATTGCTTATCTTTTCAACGTTATATTAAATACTTTAATGTCGTAAAAAATAAACTCTGTTTACTTAAACTTGTGTTTTATTTCGATGTCCGCTGATCGTAATTAGGGAAGTCTATTTTTTTTTATCTTTTTATAATATAAGATGGCAATCGCCACCTGAATCCACCGAAATGGAAAGTGACCGCTGCCCATAAACATCCGTAATTGCAGATGCGTTGCCTACCTTAATTGACGGAGGAGGAGACGCACTTGAAGAAGACACGCCCTTCCTATAGGTCTCCTCCACCGTCAAATCCTTCCTTTCCTCTCAAGAAAAGGGACTAAAATCAGGCCTCCGGTACCACAATTATCAGGTCAAACGCGGAATTGCTTCCACTTCACGCCTATCTTCTGTGTGGTCGTGGTATTGGTGGAGGCGAGCCGGTCCATTCGTGCGAAGATGTTAAAGCGGGCTCTACCACTACTTAGTTATATGTTTCACCATAATCACATCACAGCTGTCAGTATAAGATACATAACATGTTTTTAATAGCCGTTATTTGCCAGGAATCTGCACTGGGTTCTTGTTACAGTCTACAAAGGTAGACGGTACTAGAAACACTACGTTTTATATGGTAACCAATAAAACACTTACTTTAACTATGGGAAGTCTAGTATTCTTTGGTAGTTTTGAATATAATAATAGTAAATTAATACACGGTTAGTTATCTATTTGTTATGTTTTCTAAATTTTATTTCATAGTCTACGCTTCTAACGAAATATTTCGAAAACTAGAGCAGCGCTTTTAATTATTTTTTTTAATGATACATACAATGCTACATTAATCCTTAGTGATTTAGGCTGTATATCTTTGAGAAGCTTTTACTGAAAACTAGTACTGCAAAACCTAATGTTAATAATATTTTAAAAGCAAAAGTTAAGGTGGATGGATGTTTGTTAGAGTCTGTAGCCTAAACTGCTGAACGGATCTCGATGAGTTGGCATAGATATAGGGGATTTTTATTTCTTCGGATGGAGTCGGGGGCGTAAGCTAGTTTAGAATAATGGAATTACAAAATCATGTAATCAACCTGGACGCCACACGCTCCTGTTTTAAAAGTCTTTGAAACACTTTCCTTTCCTATCTAGCGTCATTGTACCTCTTAAAAAAAAAACTTACCTGATAAAAAAAACTTACCTTTTTCACATTTATCTATCTTGATAACAGTTCCTAACGCTGCAGCAGCGAGAGACAGGAGTACGATAGTTCGAAGCATCTTGTCTCGTTCGAACACCACAGACTAATGCGGAGAGAAGTGTTCACTTTCTGTATATCAAACTGACCCCGGAGCAGATAACAAACAAGCAACGTATCAACATGTAATTGGTCGCAAATTAATTAATGATGCCATTATGAGTATTTGAAAACTTTTTATGTAAACAATATAATTTGTAATAAATCGTTTATTAAATTTGTTTTCAGTTTTGTCCCACTAATTGAATGGTTATGTTTATATAGGTAATGTAATAGAATATATAATAATAGTATGTCCCTTATATCAGCGTGCCTTTTGACAATGGCCTCCTCCAAACTCTTCCATAATGTAATGTATTAGATAAGAACCATAGCTACTCTATGTTAATATGAAGAGATAATATTTGTACTTTTAAATGTAAAGAATAAACTCAAATTCTGCTGGTGTTCAATATTTTTCTACCATAAGAATGCATTATAAGGTAACATAAGTTGCGTTTATTAGTTTTTTTTACTTCTACGCAGACAATGTCGCAGGCAAAAGTTATATTATAATTATTACCAAGAGACATAAATCAGAATCATAATTATAAAACGTAAAAATCTCCGGATATTTACCTTTAATGTATTCCTATACGGTTTCATTCAGGTATTAAATAAAAAGAAAATAAATTGAAATAAAATTTATTTAAAACTATTTACAGTACACTTCCCTATAGGGGGATAGAAAAATTAACTACAAAGTACGTTGTCTTTTCGTTGCTCGGAGTACATTTTACATAAATTTATGTATTTACATTATTTACAAGAGGTTAAGTACATGCCGGTTAAACTCTTTGGCAAACCATTTGAATGAGAAATTATAAAAAGAGAATATGCGGTGGTATAGCTAAGTAGACTAATATTTACTTAGTATATAATTTTTATTACGAAAAAACTGCTAGCACCACAAATATTTAATATTGTCAGTCTACTTTTGGACTATCTCTAAGAAAATCTTGTTATTTTTTCAATAATCATTTACACGAAAAATCCGGAGAAAGAATAATTAATAATTCCACGCGTACGGAGTCGCGGGCGAAAGCTAGTTGATATGTGAAGTTAGGTAAAAACCACACCCTCTGATCCCGGATATTGTTATTTACATAGATAAGTATGTTATCGTTCTCGTAAAAACTATTGGACCGATTTTAAAAATTCTTTCACCATTACAAAGGTAATTTATCAGTGAGTAACATAGGTTATATTTTAAATTTCACGCAAGCAACAGCTAGTTAGATAACACTAGTCTTCGTTAACAGTTAAAAACAGTTATTTTTGTAATGATTTAAAAACAGTCAATGACATTTTTATATATAACCTTTGATTACGCAAAACAATGTGAAAACTTTAACATCATCTGTATTTTCATAATAGTTGACTTTTATATATTCTGTCTAAAACCATTTAATGTCGATATTTTGGAAGTTACCCATGAGCATTGAATCCGGGTCATTTAAAAAACTATAAAGGCCTGTCCTACCACTGGCTGATAGCTTTAAAATGAAGTCACTTTCAGATAAGGTAACAAAATCCATATCCATCACATATTTCGATTGTTATCAGACAATTTGTTGGGATATATCCTAAACCTCGTAAGCTAAGGAGTATTTAATTGTTTATTAAAGATTTATTTCATTAAGTTAGCATTTTTAAATTTTTAGATGACCCAGATTTAATGCTCTTGAGTGTAACTCAAATTTAATTCAGTATTTGTCTTGTTGATTAGGTCACCTATTTCCATGGGTGTCCTAGATGTAGGAGAAAGGTACTGATTAATGTGTGTCGGTGTACACTAGACGACACTAGACGACACTAGACGACACTAGACGATAGCGAGCGTGGTGGTGCCGAGGTCGTCCCTGGCGCGCAGGTCGTGGTGCAGGCCGGCCTCCCGCAGGATGCGCATGCGCGGGCCGAGCGGCACGCCGAGCGCGCGCAGCCTGTCCTCGCCCACGTACGGCAGCTCGGCCGCGCCCACTCTCTCCTTCTCTAACAGTGCTGCGTATTTCTGGAAAGAACAACATACTTTTAATAACTTAGGGAAGATAAACTGTACTAAATCTGATTTTTTTTACTAGCAATTGTAAGCTGATTTTTTTTGTGGATTCTGGCCTGTTTAAATAAATAAATGAAAATAAAATAAAAAGCCTTTATTGATTCTTTATTGATGAATAACATTTTATCTAATATAAATTAGGATAAAATAAAATAAAAAAGATTTAATCTTTTTTTAGTTACATCCTATTTATATTACTAAGAGCTGTTGCTCGAGACTGCTATATTAATCAGTGATAATATAGCTTTTTAATAATGCAAGAATTTTTTTTTAAATTGCTTCAGTAGTTTTTGAGTTATTTCAACACATACAAAAATTCATAAATAGAAATCTTTCCTCTTTATAATATTAGTATAAATATATTTTGGTTTCTTCTTCTCTTTTCAGTTGTAAGAACCATCTAATCTGTCCAGTCGTTTATGTTACTATAAAGCACGCTATTTTATCTGATCATACGATCAGTGTGTAGGAAAAAAATATAGAATGTTCAGTTCAATTGACAGAACTGGGCATCTCTATCGGGTTTAATGTAGTCTTACATCTTTTGTCTAACTTTTTCCAAAAATTTGTCCATTTACCTCGTAACCAAGTTTCTTGAGGAAGAGTCTCATGAGCGGAGGCTCGTCGCCGAAGAACTTCGTGAGGCGCTTGACGCGGTCCGGGTTGCTGAAGGAGTACGGGTCTAGGTGTCGCTGATGACCTGACCTGATGAACTGCTGCGATCTGGAACAAAACGTTCGTTTAAACGATTTTTGAACCATTGTGATAAAAAAAATAAACAAAAGCACAATAAATTTCTTGCGAGTAAAACGCGACCGGAGTGTTCCCGAGTGTTGTGACGTAGTCAAACAACAAAGCATTGGATTGGTTCTCAGAGTTTTCAAAAGTTAAAGTGATGAAATCTCTTATCATTTGCTTCTACCAATAGTGTTTAAGAACTTGGCTAGGGAGTTTTAAAAAACACTTTTTAATGATTAAATTTTGTTACTAATTCATATTACGTTAAAAAAATCTTTATAGACGTGTTTTATAGTAATAAAGAGAAAAAAATCGTGAAACTTAGTCTCATATGCATATTGACTAGTGACGTCATAATGCTACAGAGAATGGAAGAAGAAAGATATGTTGTATTTGTTGAAATAGTTCTATACTAGCTTACGCCCGAGGATTCTTTCGTGTGGAATTAAAAAAAAAGTGAGTATGTGTTCTTCCAAACTATTCTCTACAAATATAACAAATTTCATCAAAATCCGTTCAGCCGTTTAGGCAACTCTAACAAACATCCATATAAACTTCGCATTTATAATATTAGTATGAAGTACTGACTTGTACATGTGTCGGAGCGCGGCGATCTCCGCGCGGATGTTGTCCATCTCCTGCATGACGAGGTGCTGCGTGCGCATCTCGCTGGACAGGTGCGCCACCGAGCGCGCCAGCGTCACCACGTGCGACTCCAGTCGCTGGAACCGCTTGTTTATACCCTGCAATTATCACACTTTACTTTTAACGCACACGGAAAGAGTCAGGGTAACTACAAAGACATTTAAGAAATAAATAGACTAGACTTTTTCACCGGAACTTTCTCTGATAGGTACTATATCAGTTGTCAAGTTAGTGCCTTTGTATCGACATGTAATATAAGAAAACAATACAAAACTATAATAAACTCCATGTTTTGTCATTGGAAATTAATTACATTGACATGTTTTGAGGATCTTTAAATAATTAGAGTGATTATGTGAAAAAATGTTTGAAGTGAAGTGTCGTCTATGCCTACTCTATATTCGTTTGAATCTCTTTGGTACATTTAGAAACTATTATTAAAGAGCAGTATGGAGTTTTTTGGATGTAAACCGTCTACGTCAGTATGTTACCTTAAGGTCGTGCTTCTTCCTGTG
>NW_013525169.1:438883-456258 GCF_000836215.1 Papilio polytes
TCTTGTGTCCGTGCCAGCGCGGGGACTCGCGCCCGCGACGCCGCTCCTCAGGGTACTCGGACGATCGACCTGGGAGACTGCAATTGTAAGATTTTAGTATTTGATTCCCCTAATAAGATATAACGTATTTAAAATATTTAAATTTTTTAATAGCTATTATTGAATATGTTATATTGATATATGTTATATTGTACCTATTTCTCTTGTGTAAGTCAGAGGAAGGCGAGAGAGGCGGTAGAGGTGGCGTCACCGACCCGTCGGAGCTCGCGGACGAGTCCAGGCGTAACGCTGATAGCTTGGGCTCCAAGATTTGACGAAGTTCGCACTCGACTAGATCCGCCCACTCGTTTTCACCATCTAAAAACGCGAGAGACAGGATGAACATTAATTCATACTTTTTTGTCAAATTGATTTCGTAATCATTTTCAATCTAGCAGATTATCTACCAGCTACAGACTTACTTGGTACAGTTTGCTGCTGACTCGTGCCAGGTTGTGGTTGGTTCCTCGGATGTGCAACAGGGTCAGAATCTGCCGACGTATCGTGAGGACTAGCTTCAGGTCTCCGTCCACTGGAATACGCGACGCTGCCTCGACCTGAATCCACGTTAGAAGATTGACCGCCGTTCTTGTCGTAATCTGAAAATGTTAGTATTAATAGCCCTGCTAATTAAGATTTCAACTAAAGGAGTTTGCAAAGTTTACTAAGATACTAACATAATGCAATTATAATTAATTTTTATGAAAAATTCGGATGAAGTACCTGAACTAGCTCCTGAACCATTGGCCCCTTTCTTCCCATGAGCTTTCAGGTCTTCTATTCGATTAGGCGTATGTCTCGACGACGATGGCTGAGGATGATACGCTTCGGCTTTCCCACTGGAGTTATAAACGCTGTCTACAGACTTTTGACTTGCACTTTCATCGTTTCTATCAGGTCCCTGATGATTAATTGTTTCTTCTTTATGTCGATTTCCTAAAGAGTCTGGAGTTCGTCGAGATTCTCTATGACTTTCAGGTGTCCGT
The DNA here is from genome assembly GCF_000836215.1 of Papilio polytes. NCBI lineage: Eukaryota > Metazoa > Arthropoda > Insecta > Lepidoptera > Papilionidae > Papilio > Papilio polytes. The sequence goes on from NW_013525169.1 coordinate 439,909, forward strand.
CTATAAATGTTATCTTGGATACGTTCTTGTCTGTGCGATTCTATTGATCTACCGCTTGTACGAATCCGTTCTTCAAAACTTGATCTACCCTGAGCTGCTAAACGTAGTCTAAATCCACCATCATCGGATTCTCTTTCTTCTGTCGTATTCCTTTGAGGGCTATTCTCAATGGGTAATCCATCTAAAAGATTTCCATGTGAATTTCGTCTGGATCTTTCGTGAATTTGAGGAGTATTTACTTCAGGTCGCTGAGGTGGTTCATCAAGAAGATGAGGATGAGACGCGGCTCGTCTTCCTTCTACTAAACCTCTTTGTCTTATAATTTCTCTCTCCAATTGTTGTGGACTTCTTAAGTCTGGCCTTGAATGTGAATTGTCGAACTGGAATTGTAAAGTATGAAAAATTATGAACAAATACTAGCAAAAGACAACAATTAGTTAGTAGTTATCAAGTCAATTAGGTTTGCCTTAAGTTTTCGAGTTACTAATGCGTTGCCTTCATTAAAGTTAACAATGATCTAATAAATAAATCAGCTTTCTCAAAGACATAAAATCTATTTCAGAGATGTTTAAAGTCACGAAGAAACAAGTACTTGTTAATATAATTGCGGCACATTCCGTGGGAAGAAATGTTTAATTGTTGGGAACGATTGTGCTTTGTGCGGAGGCCGGTGACTGGTGAGAATAGGACGGGGCCGCGTAAGAAAGGTGTTGCATTTAAATTATTGCAGTAATTTTCAAGCAGGCCTTCGGACGGTGGCTTGTAAACAGACCTATATTTAGTATTTCATTTGAGTTGCAAAACCGGCTCGCGGCGATATTTTGTAGCTAATTTGTTTCTTACATAATCAGGAATTAATATTTATTAAGCGCTCTCTAGTCTTAGATTTGCATTTATTAACTTTGTCAACAGACTTTAACTAACAATTATTTAACTATAATATGTACCTGATTTTGTGGGCCTGATTTCAACGACGTGAAGTTAGCCATTGATCTAACGTCCATATCTCTCTGGTAAACAGCACTTCTTCTTCCTGGAGGTCCGTACTGCTGGTACAGGGCGTCGGCGCCCAACGCCTGCGGACGCGAGTGAGGCGTCGACGATAACATCTCTTGAGATCTTGCTTGTTGATTTAATAGCATTTGCTGTTGGACTATTTGTTGCTGCTGCATCATTTGTCTGGAAAGCGGTAAAAGACTAGATTAAACTAAACCATTCCAATGCGTGGTATTCTCTGAAGACCAAAACTTGACTGTCAATTATTTAACGAAATTTTGTTGAAATATATCTGACCTGTGTGGTGAGGGGCTTGGGTAAGCCATGTTATTGGCCATCCCATGTGAATACTGCATATCGGGTCTTGCTTGAGGCATAGGCCTTCCATAAATCCCTTGCTCCACCTTCCTCGTGGGCGTTTCTCTCGGCGTCACTTGTTCTGGCTCCGGTCTTTTCCTTTCCTCAATGTTGTTGAGGCTCGGTTCTTCAGTCTTTTCGTTGTCATTGCTATCTTTGCCTTTAAACCTACTAGATATCATATCTTTTAATGTGTGATATGTCTTGCTTACGGATTTCGTGCTCTTTGGCGCGTCTCTCGTGTTATCTTTGCCGGTTTCGACTGTAACAGTGATGTGATGTGAATTGTTTTGCAGATCGGCTTTGGTTCCATAGTTTTTGGCAGGTATAGGCGGTTTGGGAGAGTCGTAGTTTTGTATGTTTCTCGCTACAGCGCCTTGGTTTTGATTTTGGTGCATTGCGTAGCTGTAGTTTTGATCGTGATACTGTCGGAAGTCGCCCGATGTGCCAGCTTGCTGATTCTGTAAGCAATACCGCCATTTGTTACTTAAAATTATTGATACGTAAGTCGAATAAGAGTCAAAATGATTGGAACAGTTTTCTTATACATTATGAGAATAGAAATCGAGTCCCTGCTGATTTCGAACCTGTCACTTTATAGCGAAACAAAATGGGAACGCGAAAGAAACGTTACAACGCATATAACTACTGTTACAATGTTTTGTGGGAATCGAATAAACAATGGGCCATTGGCAACAATTGCCGGCAGAACAGACGAAGAAATGGCAGCTGTACAAGGCAACGACAATTATGACGTAAACAATTAGTTACTTTTTAATTAACTTGCAAATTAGATTTAAGGTGAAAGTTTTCGTAATATTTATCTGCAGTGCACATAATTAAGTTTTATACAATTTGTAAAAATAATATCTTCACTACCACATCATTACCAAACATTTTAAACAACAATAGCATGTTAACTGAGTTCAAACACCTGGTTATAGAAAAAACATACAGACTAATTGATTACCTTCTTCTTTTGGGAAGTCGGTAAAAAAGTAATTTAATTTTATGATAAAGCTTACATAGAAGTTTGAAAAAATACGTCTAGTAGGTACAATGCAATCTTTACTATTTTAATGAGCTTCAACTTAATATCACAAAATTATGTAATAAACAAATAAATACCATACATTTTCAAGGGCGAATTCGACCATTTTTATTCAAAAATCACTTCACAATAGTAACAATCATTTTCAATCACATGTTCCGCAAAAACACTTTGAAACTCTCACTAAATTTCATAATTTTGACAATGAAAATATTTTAAATTATTGTTGAATTATTATGATGGTTCTTGGAAGTGTAAGTAGTGTCGGAGGCGCTGCGGCTATACTGCGGGGACCGGATGCGCCCGCGCATGTGTTCACCGCGCACTGTGAGCGTACCTCACTGAATAAAGTGCGGCTTCGTTACGTCGAATTATAAGAAAGAGAATACTGACATTGTTTGTAATAATTATATTAATGATCGTATTTCCTTTATGATTACATCTTTTTATTTTATCAATTGTTTATAAAATTGTTATAAAAGGTAAGCTAAATTTTCATTCCATGTTACGTTTAATCATGTACTTCATTAGATTGAAAAATATTGAAAAACTGATTAAGCCCTCAATGTCTTTTCCATAGAAACTTATTTATAACAAATAATCTCTAATCGTTAGATTTGTCTTGTTTTATGTTTATGAATCATTGTAATTGTGGCGCGTGTACGAAATGACCGTTGGCTTAATTATTTCGATCGGCCTTTACACCAATTCCATCGCGTCTCTATCACGCTCCAGTAGTTAACATTCGACACGGTAAATCCACATTTTAGTAATGGACAACTTTCACTGATAATGCTTAATTATACGGACACACGTACATAAGTGAAACACAAATTAACTATGCCAAACTCTCCTCAGAATTCAACGAAAATTTATAACTGTGTATAAATAAACGAAAAATAAATAGTTTTCAATATTAACAATGCTGGCCTTTGTAAATAAGATAAAGAATTTTCTAGTGTCGTTAAATTATTTTATTGTATTTTATAAATATTAATAAATATCTCAGATTCCAAATATTAAATGACCCGTGTCAATTAATTGCATGGTGGATGATCATGCGATTAATTGATTGCTCCAACGATTTTCTCGTTTATGTAATAAACAAAGCTATAAATTTTTACGTACGCCCGTTGCCGTGTATTAAGGCGGGGTTTTTTTGTTTTTGAATAACATTATTATCAACTAAATTTTAATGATTATTTCATAGACGAATCTTCGTCCGTGAAAATAAAACGTAATGATATTTGTATTATTTGATTTAGTTTCCATATATCTATCCTTTTTATTCTTTGAAATAATCAAAATAATGTATGATTGATTTCTTATCTTTCACATTAATTCGACGTAGGTAGACGGCACCGATCGTGTTCACCGTTGCTTCGTCGTAGTTAACTCACCGCGAGGGACGCGCCTTGAATTTATATTGTGTGTCGAGTAGCGTGGCTTCAAAAGAGAAGCTTTTGTTCTAGCCTTTTGTTACAAATTTTCGATTTAACGCCTATTATATTTAGTTAAAAGCTTATTAAGAATGGTCTTTAAGAATAGTTTATATGTTGGAATATCATCATATTGTAAGTATAAATATAAAATACTAGCTTTCGCCAGTGACTTCGTTAGCGTGGAATTAAAAAAAAACAAACGTAAGTAATCTATATGTTCTTTCAGACTATCATCTAAACCTAAGCCAAATTTCATCAATAGTTTATGCTACAAACTTTAACAAACATCCATCCATCCATCCAAATTTCACAATTAAATATTAAGTAAGAATAAGATTTACTTTCTTCGAGGTAAAATCGTGTCTTTTATATATTTATGTAATTTTTACGTAATTAACGTCGAGTAAAATATTTTTTTTCCACATATCGATGTGCAGACACAAATCAGATACCAGGTCAACATAAGCGCAGAGATTGAGACGGTTGACCTGACGCATTCCGTTAATATCACATTTTAAGAAGCGCCGGACGAAATGTTGCTTTGTCATGCGATACTTAAGTTGTTAAAACATAATTCTGCATTAATATGCAGTCGACTGATTAGAAAAGCAGTGGTTATAGCAACCACGCGGAGCGGAGCGCGATTATACGCTATGATACAAAAATCATACATTGTAATTTTGGCAAACTTTTGGTAAGTTAACAGCCACACTTAAATTCTTTAAATGAGCACTAATGGAGACCCTTAGTGTAGATTTTGTTATAAGCAATTATACACTAAGGAATATGAAGAAATTTTACCTTTACATTTAACAGAATTGCGAACATCTATTTTACTTCACGTGAGAAAACTTCCATTGTTATTACATAACTATGCGCCTACTTTTGCCTAAACTATCGCATAACGATTGTGCGATTGTCGATTGTTTCGCAGCCAATTCAACAGTTCAGTTGCACAACTTCAAATCGCACAACTACAGCTCTTAGGAATCAAAGCAACACAAAAAAATGTGCGATAGTTTAGTTTCTGGTGTGCGCTCGCTCTTAGGCAAATGATTGTAAATTCCTCGTAGGCATAAAAATAATTTATAGTACTATTTTTTGTTGAACTAGCGTTCGTACGCTATCCGCTCGTAGTGTGACCACACCACTACCAGACTCCAGACATCGTTCATCAAATTAACAACATGTATTAGCAAGCCATCTCAATATTATCATTTAAATGTGATTCAACGCAAAAGTTAAGCATAAATCAACGCACGCAGATATGTTTTGGACTAATTTATGTTAATGAGACATTATTTGTTCATTTGTATAGATAATAATCTGTATACATTGATTTAGCATTTAACAGTTTTTTCTAAATATATAGTAAACAACATTTAATAAAAAAGAAGCAAAAATATTTGTTAATGTCCTATACTAAGAAAGTTTTTATGTACTTTTTAATACGTTATCAAAATCAGTGAACAATCGCATTTTATATCTCCAAGTACATTTATGGAACGTAAATAATTAAATCATAATTAATTACATTGCACCTTATTCTTACTTATAATAAGGTTGGATTTACACTTTTGTGCTTGACTGTACATGTTAGGGCTTCGAACCCGTCTCGCCTGGTCGGCCGACACGCTCGTTAACTCACAGGAAGACGTAACCCATCTCATGAATATAACTGCTTTAACTTTTCTACATGATAGTACACGTTATCACTAACTTTAGAACATAACTGCTTCGATTACAACTTTTCTACTGGACTGTACACGATTGCGAGTTATACATCGTTCTATAATCATATTTATTTCATTATTGCGAATGTAATTGAAAATCGGCTTTTTCGCTCCAAAGAAGTCCCGGCCTAAAGCTTAGTTTATTTCAGAAAAAGTACATAATAATTGCTACTAACTTTTCTACGCGACAGTACACAGGTTGTGATAATAGTACTCGTGTACGCAGATCGTTATCCTTTAAATTAATGGACGTCCTTAACAAGTTATGCAACGATTTCTAGACAACTTACGCCTATAAAAAGTGAAATAGATTTGTATATGAAATTGTCATAATAAGTTGCTTTACGTTTATCTTCGTACTTTGTTCATTTATGAGAAGAATAAGTAGAAATTGTATTTCAATGAGGGACTATGAAAACTACATAAACGTCAAATTCCTAGTATACATAAAGAATGCTTTAACTGCAGTTTATCTATCACTGAACAGTTCCCATTTTAGTCAGAGCGGGCGCACACCTTTGACTAAACTATGCGATAGTCGTGCGATTGTCGAATGTTTCGTAGTCCATTCAACTGTTTAGTTGCACAACTAAACATCGAGTAGTGTACGCATATAGATACGAATCAAAGCGCGACTAAACAGTTGTGCGATAGTTTAGTCAATGATGTACGCTTCATAGATCTGAACGATTGGGCTGTACAGATAAAACTGTCAGATTAAATTGAACGTGTGTAGCTTCATGTGGATTTTTATCGCTGTATTTACATTCAAGGAAAATTCCTTCGAGCAAATTGTCAGGGAATTCTCGGAATATGTCGACAGTAAGTGAGGTGGATGGATGAGTTTGATAACAAAAGTGAAATATATTTTTGTAAACTATGTGTGGAATTTCATCAGTTAAAGATGGTAAACAAAGGTATAAGTCATACTATTTGCTAGTGTATTTGGATTTGTGGGTAACTAGCTGTCACCTACGACTCGGTCCGCGCGGAATTAAAACGAACAAAAGTAAAAGTTGCCAATGTGTTCTTCTGAAATTTGGCACAAATGTAAGCTAATAAAGTTTTTTTTTTAATTCCGCGCGTACAGAGTCTAAGTCTTAGAGGCAATAACTAGTGACTAATTAACGAAGAGTCGTTTTTTTAGGCATTGTCTTAGTGACAAAAGACTCTGATTTTGAATGTCAAACGAGCAGTCTATAGATTTACTCTTTACGTACCTCAGCATGTGTCCAAGCAGACAGGGTCTTGGGCGGCGTGTCAGGTGCCACAGCTCCCAGCCGGCCTCGCTTCCTTGCTTCCTGCAGGATTGGAACCTTTGAGTTCTTCTCACCAGAGGACAGTATCACTTCTCGTTCTATCTGTAAGGATAATATTACTCAGATTGTTTATTATAGAAGGAGACGCACAGAAATAACTAACCTAACCTAAAATTAAATGAAAAAGGAATTTAGATTCTACTTAGACAAACGAGGTCGTAATACTAATAATCCGACTGAATATTAAATTATTCTTTGCGTACAATCTGACAGACGTAATTTTATTGGAATTTGCAGTTTAAACGTGGCATTATCGTTCAATATTGTTACATATTTGTGTGTCGTTTTAGTATTTTTTCGTATGTTTCCCTTGAGAGAAAGTAAAGCAGTGCTGAAATAAATATTATTATAGTAATCCCAAAAGATGAGATGAACACGCACAAATATCAATCAAAAGATCGACAGATAAAGCAATAAATACTTTCTCCGGGGAAACTGTACATGAATATGGATATACCAAAGAAAAATTTAGGTGTGTACAATTTCACGCATAATAATTACTAGGTACTAGTTTTCGCTCCCGATTCCGTCCTCATGGAATTAAGAAAAGCAAAATTAAACTATCTGTTTTTCAAGATTATGCTCTACAACTATGCCAAATTTTATCCAGATTCGTTAAACCGTTTAAGCCTAAAAGTCTGATAAACAAACATCCACTGTAACTATCGTATTTATAATATTAGTAAGATTAAATAAGAAATAATATTAGAGTGTAATTTCCAAAAATAAAACAACAATCTCTTAATTGCAGATAATTATAAAGTAAAAATAATTAGTAAATACATTTAGCTTCAAAAAACTTACAAAAATTAAAACATTTTACAAAAATAGCTTGTAATTATAATAAAAATTAATGTATTTGTTATTTTAATTGAATTAATGAGTAAAATTCGTATGCAAAATGATCGGTGTTAAAAATAACTGCATTCTCAAAACGATGGAAATACGTGGACTAAATTCGATAATTGGACGTTGATATATTTATTTAAATGTACCAAATATCTTAATTTTAGTATAGCAGCGATACCTATGTAGTAAAATTTTATGATAGCACGATAATAATAAAAACTATGTTATCGGTTAAAAATTCAAAAAGACTTTTCAAACATATTCATAGCATTCCGGTAAATTGCGGGGGCACTTGGTAACATTAAGGGGGCTCCTTAGTTCTTAAATTTGCTATAGTTTTAGGGACACTCGAAGACACACCACACTTGAAAAGCTATTTGTACAACAGAGGAGAAAAACATTGACTTTCTAACTAAAACATATTATACAGTAGTAAAACATTTTGACAGTGGTAGTGCCCGCTTTAACATCTTAGCACTGCAGGGCCGGCTCGCCCGGTGTAATACCACGACCACACAGAAGACAGGCGTGAAGTGGAAGCAATTCCGTGATTAGTCTGATGAGTGTGGTGCTGGAGGCCTAATAAGGAGAGGATGGGTCGTTGAAGTGGATTTAACGGAGGAGGAGATGCACAAGAAGGGGAAATATCCTCTTTATGTGCGTCTCCTACTCTGTCGGACAAGGGTAGGCAACGCATCAGCAATTGCGGGTGTCTATGGGCAGCGGTCACTTCGCCATGTTGGCGGATTCAGGTGGCCGCTTGCTCGTTTGCCACCTTGTTATAAAAAAAAATATTACAACTTTTACTTATTCGACCTTTAGTAGTTTTTGAACTTTCTATTTTACATTTGCAAAACAAGTTATAACTCACATACAAATACGGCAATATATTAAGGCGAAATACACGTATTATCTTTTGAAGAAATCTGATACATGTAGAGAATGCAAGTGAAATAAAAAAAACACTTTCAATGGTATTCATCAATATGAAACAATCTTTGTTTGCGACAGATGGCGTGGTGCATTGACCTTGAGAACTTGTCTGTCTTGATTGTAGATAGAACCTGAGTGGACCCGTGACGGAAGGATGACAGGTACGATCTGCCTGTCTATGTTGCTAGCAAATCGATAACACCGTCGGTTTAAAATTTAGCTAGTTAAATCTTAAAGTTTCCGCAAATTCCATCTATGCTTATATTATAAATAGGAAAGGTTTTTATATTTTTGGAATTTTGTGTGTATTTGATTCACTTAAAAACTACTGAATCGATTTAAAAAATTCTTTCACCATTATAAAGCTAATTTATTAGTTAATAACATAAGCTATGTTTTTTATTGTTTATTTTTTTTAATTTCTCGCGGGCGAAGTCGCTAACTTTCGCTAGTATCAGATAATTCTGGCAATTTTTACGGGTGTCCTTTCATAGGTAGTTGGAATATTATCAGTTCCTAGGTAAGTTATAAAAAGGCGATCTCTACAATTTGATAGTAACATCTATAAATAACATATACTTTCGTTGGAACGCCTCCGGGGAATGATAGATTGCGGTTTTTATTTTTAAATCAGTCAAACGTGTTTGCAGATTGATGTAAAGATTGCTAGATAGCAATGTTCGTATATTTAACTTGTTTAGTCCTCATTAAGGACGTAACCGTGCGTTTCCACTGCTCTCGATATTTCCAAGTGTTTGTTAGAGACGACAATCTTCTTATGAAAAGGATTATGACGGGGAAACCACAGATTGGTATCTTAAAGTTCTAACCAATGTTATTATCATTAATGATATAAAGATGATAATAATGTCTATCGTGGCATAATCCGTCAATAGGGAACCGCAGTATCTCTAAAAATGCCATCGGACTGGCAAATCAAAACTTAGTTTTGGAGCTCCTGTCACACGACGCATAGTAAGTTATAATTACTGAGGTATTCAATTATTTTTGATTGTACCACAGCGACATCTCCTGTTCGTTTACTTAAAATACACCTACTTACATGTAAAGTGACCTCTATCTTTTATGCTGTAAGCCTCATTTTATTCTGTTTTCATTATTTTTGGACTGGCAAAAAGAGATTGAAATAACTGTTAATAACATCAATAAGTACGTTTAAGTCGCAACGAAGCGATAGCTCATTTAAGTCATACCTATCCATATATAGAGATCATTGTTAAAATAGTGTTACCGGGAACTTTGCGGAGTGCGTGTGCAAGGCCGTAGGGGGCGCGGACGGCGCGGGGGCGCCGGGCAGCGCGGCCTCGGGCGCCGGTGGCATCCTGTACGGCGGCCCGCCCTCCACTCCACCTGCACAGAACGTAACAAATGAGAAACAATTCATTTTAGGAAAAGGACATACAGAAGTGGATATTATCTATACTAATATAATAAAGCGTAAAAATACGCTACTTCGTGGCGTAGGATGTCAGCAATCACAGCACATTTATGAATAATTATTTCTTTAATTAAAATCCCTACACTTACGACACGCTTTAGGCTATATATTTTCACGCTATTAAACTTAGGGGTTAAATCAATTGAAAAAAAAACCTTCATGTGGGAAAGGGAGCATAAACTACAAGCTGCCAACATTAAGGTAGCAATGTTATTATGGTAACGATAATTTTATTTGCAATTGGGAATTTGACAAATGTAAACAATAATTATTTTATTTATATTTTCATGCGGATGAAGCCACACGGGAATCGCTAGTGTTTAAATAAATTATTCTCAGTGTATATCTGGACTGTTTCCGTTCGCTTAAACAACGGTATAGTTAATTACATATTCAATAACAGGTTGTAACAGGTGATTTTAAAGTGTATCACAAAAAATCATACAATGAAGTACAAGCCGTGTAACCTGATCCTTAGTGACTCAATCAGTGTAATAAGTACTTCACAAGTACTCTCCAATGGCACCAATTTTTTATAACCATTCGAAACAACTTAATTACATCCCTATTCTAGCTACGTTTATAATTTTTTCAAAAAGAAATCATAAATCTTAAATTAGTACCAGTATCGGTATTAGGTACGAAATAAAAAAACCAACTATAAAATTAAGGTATAAAAAAAAGAAAGTTCAAAAATTCGATGAAAACATAATGAAACATAATAGCTTTGAAGGTTAGTTACGATGTTATTATAGTCTGGAGAAGTAATGACTTATAATTATTTTTTTACCTTAATTCAACATGATGTTGCTTTTAAGTGAAACTAAGTCGCAACTAGACGTTTCTAGTTTATACTTGATAGAAAACATACATCAAGCATGGCAATGTTTTCAATAAAAGAAAAAAACTGGTGCTATTGTTACTAGCAATTTTACTTCGCTATAGAAGTTAAGAAACTGGGAAAGTTCGAACTTTTTAAAAGTTGTAACTATTGAAATGGTCATAGTTGAACCACCTTACAACTGACGCTCGAAAAACCTATAGGGAAGCAATGATTTAATTATTACCAAAGTAATCCAATCGAAATTTTAGTACGAGAAATATTACATCTTAAATTGCCCTGAATGTTCAACTTGTTACCGACAGCGCGGCAGCCAAAAACACAAACTTCTATGTTAAATCAAAACAACTTTATTTTAACTGATTTACTTTAAAATATTGATTTACAAAACTATATCAATCACATCTTGCCCGTTATACGATTCTTTTTCTTCTGTTTCTTATCTTTTTAATAACAAACCACGCAACAGTCTCGGTGGCCAGTATGCATCCTCTTGGCTGCATTCATACTTCTTGTCAGCCAAAGAGGTTTTATTTTGCACTGAACAGAGTGACCACTTAACAAGTTTGTTTGTGCGCATCTGTTAGTTTTTTTTTAAGTTGATTTGGAACAGTATCAAAAGACATTTTGTAGTACGTGGCCAGGTTGTTTAATAGGGCAAGACTAATGGCCACGAAGAGTATTTCCTGTCCTTAATCATAATAAAATTTATTGAACCACTAATAAAAGTGTAGCCTCAATACTTTACGGAAATTGTTATCATAGACTAATAAGCTAGATTTACTCGTTCTACTTCTGCTTACCCCAGTTCACGTTTCTCCGAAGTATATGATTAAGTTGTTTGAATTTTGCGGTTTGAAATTTGTTGGGAATTCAACATAAGTAGAAAGTTTAGCACAATTTACTGATACAGGGAAAGTATGGCGTTAGAATCAAAACATTTATGTTTTAACCATATTTAGTCTTAAATTGCATTACACAATACGTACAAAAGAGTTCAGAAAAAGATCCATTCAATGAACTTTATATCTATGCGATTTTTTTTTCTTTAGAACGTTTATCTTATTGAGTTAAAACAACTTTGCATTGTAATAATTTGACACCTAAATTAAAAACCAGAGAGTTTAAAATCGTAAACAGATTTTAAACGTAGAATATAATTTGGGCAGCATCGGGACCGGTCTAGCGGTATTGTTTGTAAATGTTCAACACAATGCAGGCGCGAAATCGACGCGCCGAGGATGCCTTGCTAATCGCTTTGTTAACTTTTTTGCTATCAAATTATTACGCTTTGTGATGTTTTCGACATCTTTAATAATCTAGTTTGTATGTATATAATAGTTCAGATTCTAAACACATTATAAAGCTATAACATAGAGCGTTGTTGGCCCATTGGTTTAAGTACTTAATTTTTAATCTCTAGGCCAGTTCGAACCCAGTTTTGTATCAATGTGTTCGATTTTCGAATTTTAAAATTTACCCGACGTTCTTGTGGTGAAAAAAAAAAACATCGTGATGCAACCATATTTGCCAGTAAATTTAAAATTATCTGTAAAGTCAACTCAGAGAGGGTCAGCGTGTTTGACTATAAGCCTGTCAGTATACTTAGGGTAGGCTCCGAGCTTCTCATATTATCTATAACAAATTGAAACATTTTTACCTAAATACAATAGACTCATGAATAGTTAATTTTGTCTTTCGTAACCTGCATTGTGGCCATGTAACAGAGCTGTCGGAGCAACAAATCTATTCTCGTAACAAACCTGTCATGTATGTAACCACAGCATTTAGATCGTTCACTTGTTTATTATATGATAATTGTAAAGGTTAAAAATGATAATCTAGGCGGTATTAGCACACTTATGTACTCAAATACAAAGAGTTTTTTTAATCGTATAAAGTTGCTAGAAAACGGTTATCTGAATTCGCCGATAGTGAAGCGACCACTGCCAGAAATTGCAATGGAGTCGCGTTGCCTACCTTTCATCGATGGAGCAATGGAAAGACAGAGGATATTTCCGTTTTCTATTTCCCTTCCTTTTGAGCCTCCTTAGTTTATTATCAAACGACATTTTGTAGGTTAGATGTTGTTATGATTTTTTCATGTTTTTATTGAAACAATTGATGTTGTGATTTCTGTTTTCAAGGATTCCGAGAACGGTGTTATTTATATCCAAAACTGTCCAAATACATAAACTGAATTTTAAACATCAAAATTATTTTTTAGAGAAATTGTGTTTATGTACGGTATGAAATTATATAAAATGTTGATTCTAAACGAAATAATTTAAATAATCGTTCAAGTCTGTAAACATAAAATTAGACATAGATGTAAATAGCCGATTAAAACAGATTACACGAGATCTGGCTCATTAAATCGAATAGATTTAATCGATTGAGATCTAATCGATTATACAACGCGTATTACGAAAGTGATCTACTGCGATAGAGACGATTTATCTATGCATTTAGAGCAAATTGGCGGCAAAATGAATGGATTATGGTAAAGATATATTTCATTTAAAACATCAAGAATACATATTTAACATAATAATATTAAGTTTTTCTTACATTTTCTAAGATAAAATAACCAACTGTTCTCGTGCTCGTATGGGATTAGTTCGCTGATTACCCAAGCGAATAAGTACATTAGTTTAAAAGTGCGTGTATTTTTCAATATTTTCCAAACTGAAACATTTTAATTATTAATTATGTACGGATAAAGTCGCGGCAACAGCTAGTAATAATTCAATACGAATTATTCTTACCAAAATAGGAGCTATTTACGTGATGTCTTTCACAAAATGGCGGCGGGCGGGAAATAATTGACAATCAAAATGGATTAAACCAAAAGACAGTTGTTTTAACAATGCATTCCGATATATTATTGCGTAATGTTTCGTAACTTCTAAGGCTTTAAATATTTTGTCTGTAATGTACGAATTTTATAAATCAAAAATATTATAAACGAAATAGGTTATCTGTGGAAAATCACATGGTGACAAGATTTCTTGAAAATTTTTTTAGACTTCGTATCGAATTTTTAACGGCTTAAAATGACAGATAAACGGAACAGTAGGTAGAGCTTTAGTGTTTGTTTTTTTTTTATTTTTAAAAAACCCGACATAACCTAAAAAACGAACTGGATGTCACTATTATTTCTATTGTTATTTAACAAAGTTAATGTCATTGTTTAAATTGTATAAGAACAAAGAACAGTAGCGTTACTCATAGAAAACCTGAATTCCCTTTACCTGATATCTCATACGAATAGGTATGTAACTAAAAGCTTCCGCTGCTGGTAAACAGAAAATACCATCAACAGATTTGCAACCGTGACCCTATTGTGATAAGGTTTAAATTTCCACAAGTAAAGTAGAATAAGAAAGGCTGACTATTCAAAATAATAGATTCCACACTAATTTAAATTCTCATAACTTAAACATAAGATTGATTTTCTGTTGTGAGAAATTTTGACAGATGCGTTTAACCTCTGTTTTTTGTTACATTTGAGCGTCCGTTTCATCTTGCGACTAAATATTACCCAAAATTATATTTTATGTGCTTAAATTTATTCAACAACTTTTACTTTTAAATAAAAAAATAATAATGCGAGCATTTTGTCATTAGAAACACTCTTTTAATCTATTCCCGCACGGATTTTTTTTTTAAAAGTATAGCCTACGCCTTCCTTCAGACTATGCTCTACATATATGGCATATTTTATTGAGATCACAGCAGTTAAGGCTACAATCTCTAACAAACATCCATCTACACTTTTATTAACAACTAGCTGTTCCCGTGCGGGTTCACCCGCATGTAATTATAAAAACTTTATTTTATTGTTTACATTTGTCAAATTACCAATTACAAATGTCAAAATGACAGACATAATGACAACCTTGCTTCTTTGATGTTAGCAGCAATTTATGGTCTCTTTCCCACATTAGGGTTTTTATCCAAAATATTTACCCCGTAAGTTTAATGGCGTTAAAATATAGCCTAAAACGTGACGCAAGTGTAGGGCTTTTTATTAAAAAAGGAATTATTCAAAAATATATTGTAATTGCTGACATCAGGCAACAAAGAAATGTGTGTTTACGCTTTATTATAATAGTACAGATGTTAGTAAAAATGTTTCATTGTAAATGCAATGGGCTTGATTGAAAAACACACACTCATCAAGTGACCATAAAATCAATTATAACGGAAAAAGTCTAAATATAAAAATATGATTTAGCACAAATCAAAATGAAGAACCGTTATAATTCAAAGATACTATTTTCATATAAATTATAATGAATTGAAATCTAATACAAGTGATGTTTATTACGTTTGCGCGGTACAAACAACCTGCTTGCACAGATCTCGGTATAGCTTTCTAATGTCTAGACTTGGGTTCACGTTAGAAATTGTAGTGCATAAAAAGTTATATCGATTTCTCTACAACTTTATGTTCTTTACAACTTAACTAAGAGCGGGCTCACATCTTTGACAAAACTATCGTACAACGGTTGTGCGATTGTCGATTGTTTCGCAGCAAATTCAAGTGTTTAGTTGCACAAATAAAAATAGAATATTGTGCGCACCTCCATATGAGTACATAGGAATCTAAGCGTGACTAAACAGTTGGGCGGATAGTTTATTCAAAGGTGTGCGCGCACTCTCTCTCTCTCTCTCTCACTCCTATTTACTTGCTTTTAATGTATAGTGTATTCTGTGGTAATATAGTTGATAAAAAGATGGAAAAATGGTCATAAAAATTTAGTGAAAATATGTATGTTTTTCTGGCACAACTACCTTGAAATTTGTTAAAAGTTATTATTATAAATATGTTTTTTTTATCATTAACAATGTCCGTAATTATTTGGTATTTGGTGAAATTAAATTACTTATTATGTGCAAAATAATATCACTAATGTTTCAAGTCTAAATAAGTTTTTTCATATGTTTAATAAATTTAACATAGAGTTTCTTGTCACTTGTAAACTACATAAAATACATTAAAGTTACAAGTCTATTTGTGTTAATTTTAATTTATAACCAATAAAGAATTCTAAACAGT
Source organism: Papilio polytes (assembly GCF_000836215.1). Taxonomy (NCBI): domain Eukaryota; kingdom Metazoa; phylum Arthropoda; class Insecta; order Lepidoptera; family Papilionidae; genus Papilio; species Papilio polytes. Next base: position 455,954 of record NW_013525169.1, read on the forward strand.
TTATCTATTTTATTCTGGAAATCAATTTAATTTTAATGTATTCAATTATAAAAACTCGTGTCGTCAAAACTTACGACTGTACAAACGTCATTCAGTTTATCAAGTAAATGACTATATCGATAAGAAAAAGGCAATAAATCGACTTTTAAAAGAACACATTCACTTCGTTTTTTCTGATTTATTGCTATGATTATCAACCAAATTGCCAATACCCGATAAGCAATAGAAAACAGTTTGTTTAACTGACTGCCTATAAAGACTCGATTGTCTTTTCATCAAATTTATCTAAATAAGAGTTTGATACT
>NW_013525169.1:456449-506683 GCF_000836215.1 Papilio polytes
AAATTGTTGCATGTTTAATTATAACATTATAAAAACTCGTGTCCTCAAAACTTACGACTGTACAAACGTCATTCAGTTTGTCAAACAAATGACTATATCGATAAGAAAACGGCAATAAATCGACTTTTAAAAGAACATATTCACTTCGTTTTTTTCTGATTTATTGCTATGATTATCAACCAAATTGCCAATACCCGATAAGCAATAGAAAACAGTTTTTTTAACTGACTGCCTATAAAGACTCGATTGTCTTTTCATCAAATTTATCTAAATAAGAGTTTGATACTTATTAAGGGCCAGTCCCACCAAATTGTAAATTGTCAGATAACACCAACGTATAAAATATGTGATGGAAATAACGGATGTTGTTACCTATTTGACAGTGTCGTCCTTTTTTAGCTATCTGAGCAACTACCAGCCTGTAGTTGGACAGGCCCTTATTATAGCAACGTCATAACTCACATTCATAAACCAGAGGGGTAAACAGAGACAGACATTTTACTTGATCCAACCAACCTTTTTAATTCTACATTCATAAATTTACGCATATACGTCGATTTTGGGCTGTCCCGTTTTCCTTGATTATTTTATGAATTTGAATTTAGCATTTACTGTCAAAATATACTAAAGAAAATAATGTTTTACCTGTTTATAGTCGTAAAAAACTGTTACATTAAATTTTTTACTAATTATCTCGATTATTATAAAAATCAAACCAAAGGGACAGAAACAATTACACCAATATATTCAACACGTCACTCGACGTGCTTCCTAAGCGTGACACTTGACGTCCTACGTCAGCGTGACACGTGACGTGATACCGTGCAACACGCTGTGACCACGCGTACAATGGATACGGTTATTTGGTACCATTGTGTTGAAGCGTAACGGTATAATCAATCTATCTTAGATTTTCTTTACAAAATAAATGTAAATAAAGGTGTCAAAATAAACGTAAAAAACAAGCATATTTCTAAAATGTAGATAGATTATAAAAGTAAGAAAACCTATTATTAGAATATTAATGTGAAAAATATTACAATAAGGTAGGGACGTATGTTGACGAAAATAACCATAATTTACTTTCTCGTGTAATTATTCAAAGTATATTAAAGTGTCATAATTTAGTGTGTAATAGTTGTAAAATCTTACGACAATATAATAGCCTAGGATCTAGAACTATTATAGAAATACAATTTGAATAATCTGTCTACTTCATTTTGATGTATTAAGTTAAGTACCCAACCGGTCTGAACTTACTACTTAGCGAGTTGAATCCTTTCTTAATTGCATTCGATTCTTATATATTTTGCATAATAATACGCGTCATATCTATTATACAAAAGATTTGCAATTTTGAATCTAATCTGTGTCAAAATAAGAGCGAAATTAACACATTTTCCCGCAGTTCAACTTCTAAATGAGCTTGACTCTGGTAGGCGATATAAATCATGAGATAATTCTATGACAATAAATTACACCGTAATCTGCTTAGAGCTTAGGATATGCAAAGCTTTTGAGTACCGTGCATTAGTAACCAGTTAATACGTCATATCGGATATTTATCGTTCAACAGATGATACAAACTTTGATAGATTGAAAAGTAATTGAACCAAGAGATACAAGCAAGGACACATACCGGACCGTCCGACTCGAATAATGAACTCGATCAAACAACCGTTATCAACACAATGCCATCAGGTTCACAGGCGGACACAAACACAGTCGGGAACTAAGACGGCGAAACGGACACCCAAACTCGGATACAACTAACACATATACAAACTGAAAATTGACACGAAAAGATAAATCGATCGCGCTACAAGATCGTGAGACATTCACCTCTGGCGGTCGCGGGCCGCGCACTGGCCGCCGCGCGCGCCGCAGAACTCGTTTCGTAGAAAAAAATCCTTCCCGCGTCCGCCGTCGCCATCGCCGTCGCCCCGACCCTTTGCATGTTTCCTCGATCGCTATTCATGCCTCCAGTAACATTATCTGTACGCGTCTCTTGGAGCCTTTCTGGAACCAGTTGCGTATCAGAATGATTCGGTGTCTCGATTCCGACCGAATTCGGCGTACCGTTAATTACAGCATTCCTAGGCGCGACTGGTATCCGCCCGTATACGGCCGAGCCATGTTTCTGAGTAGCCGCGATAACTCTAGGCTCCGTGATCGTCTGCGCCTTGGCAAACGTGTTGACTTTCATTATCTCGTTGGCCTGCTGGAGCAGCCTTCTTTGTATATTTTCTATTTCGTTCTTCGATGCTCTCGAGTTCTCTGATAAGTTCACTATCAACTGTCTCACACTGAACTCTGTCATCGTATTGAATTTCGTGTGTTTGCTCGTGTCGTGCGTGTTTTCGTTTAAATTTGCGTCATTAACATTTCTCACTTCCTCGGACCTTTCCGGAGCTTTGATCTTCATTTCTCCCGCGCTGTCGGGCGGAGTGACAATTATCGCGGGGAGCTGGTTAAGATAATTAGCAGATTCCTTGGCCCGGCCGCGCTTCACTTTCCTCACGGTCCTGCCGGCCATTGCATTGTTACGACTCCGCCTAATGATGATTGCCGCACCCTTAACATTTTTCTGTTCTCAGTTTAAGAGCTCGAGACGAGATCTAGAACTGTTAAACTGATTTAATTATGTTAAAAGAAGCGACAGCGAGGAGTTCACTAGACTCGAGATGTGTTTTATTGAGGCTTTACGAACAACTATTTAAGAAATAAGAATGGAATGATGCTTTAATGTTAGTAGACAGGCTTCGAATGGTGTTTAGTAGAATTTTATTGCCACAAGCGACAAATTAATAGTCTTCGCACGTCGTGGTCTCGAGTTAATTATAAAATAGCTTTAATTTTTTCACCACTTTTAGAATGCTAACGCATTTGCGAGTCGAATTGACATTTCATTGACGTGAATTATCAAGTAAGATATTATGATGTTTGTGAAGCTTATCACACTAATTAAGATAAATGTTTTCATTATGCTCGCTAGCTTATTAGTGTTTTGATTATTTTATGGCCTAACTTTTCTAAATGTGCTGAAGGCAACGTTTTTTTAGAACTCTAATTGCAATTTATATAACCTAAAGTTTGATGACATGATTATTTGATTATTTAAAGCATTTATTTACAAATACAGGATTTACTTTATAAAATCTGAGCATTTTAGAAAATGAAAGTTATAAGAGTACGTAATGTTAGTCCCTATTAAATTTCGTGACAATCAAGACCAGTGTACTCGATTTGACGCTTTTGGTTATCATAGAAAGGTTTACCATCAGACTAATTACTACTGGTATTTCCGCTTGGTACGTTACCAAATAATATGAATAGAATGGGAAATCTGTAAGACATTTTAATGTAACGTGCAATTATTTTTGTAAACCGGGCCATCGAACCGGTTGCGGTCTCACGTTACTATTCAAAGAGTAACAAAAACTGTAGGTCATACGTTTCATCTATGCATTTGTTACAGTGCAAAATTTTGACAATAAATTTACGTTTAAAAATAAAAAAAACATACAAACGAATTGAGTAGAGAGTTATTTGCATTTAACTAGAAAACTTTAAGTTTTTAAAATGCTTTTAAATTTTAAAATGAAGTCATTCGACTAGTATTGAGTTACAAAATAGTTTTGGTCTGTTTAATAAATAAACTTAACGAACGGCTTCCGTAAAACATAAATTTGATAATTTACGTTTGTGAATTATTAAATTATGAAACTGTAACTTGAGAAGTAGTTGTTTATATCATAAATTTGATGTAAAGTAAAGTGACGTATCTATTTTTTCTTAGATCGTAGTGAATTAAAAAATGAATTCATGAAGAATTCACTATGAATCATGGATGCCTAAAGAAAAGACTACACTTGCAATAATAACTGAATTTTTAATGTTCAAAGTAAATAAATCGCAACAGAGTTACATTGTAAACTTTTAAAGCAATCAAGTATAAAACAAATGAAGTGCAACTTTTTTGTCGCGTGATAAATACATTTTTAAGAGAGATGTGCCGTTAAGTGTGATGGCATTGGTTTTTACGAAAAAAGTTCGCATTCCTAGCGGGTACCGGGTACAGATGTCAGACTCGAACTGAATAAAAAACATCCACTTGATTGAGTACATATAATGATTCAGTAAAACTTTGACTGTGAAGAAACGGACTAGATCACCATTGTACTTTAGTACCAGAACTTTAATTCTGGTACTGCGCGAGGCGTGGTATTTGATACAAAAATATACACACTAACACAATCTGAGCACTTATGTAAGCAAGATTACATCTTATTGGTCGTTTTTGTTTAATAGAAGGCAATAGGAATACGTGGCATGTCCTGTCATTTAAAAGTCAAATGTCGCAAAACGCGTATTGGATTCTGGGTAATCGAATACGTCCTTAATACGAAAGCTTTTATGGTGACGAATAAACTTGTTAATTGTTGTCAATAAGTTTAAATTAAGTCCTTTTAAATTAGTACATAGATTTTTAATTAACTGCGTCCACTAGCAATTTTACTTAGTATAAAATAGTTTTTCTTACAAACTCAATAAAGATGAGTATCTACTCCTATTTAAATTTAAGTCTTACTTCTTACTTCTTATCTTATTATCTTCCTAATCTTACTAATATTATAAATGCGAAAGTTTAGATGGATGGATGGATGTTTGTTAGCGTTTGTAGTCTAAACGGCTGAACGGATCTCCATGAAATTTGGCACAGGTATAGAGCATAGTCTGGAAGAACACATAGGCTACTTTTTATCCCGACAATAGTTACGGTTCCCGTGGGATTCATTAATTTAGTTTTTTAATGTTTACTCGATCATTCTGCAACGGTTCAACATATCTTATTGAAATTTGGCACAAATATCAAACAAAGTCTGGAATACACGTGGGATAAGCTTGATCCCCGAGAAATGTCCGGTTCCCGAGGGATAAGTAGCTTTTTGTAATTTATATAGTTCGTATGTTTTCTAATACCACGCGTACGAAGTCGCGGGCAACAGCTCGTATGTATATAAGTTAATGTTCGTTTCTTATTCTCGTTTGAGCACTTCCGTGACAATCTTCAGAATTATACAATAGTTACATTTGTTCGTACGTTTTTTTTTGGCAAAGTCATTTATTATGATTCCGGCAGTATATGTCATTAGAGGTATTGCATAATCTATACTTTCACTGCTTATGTTGTGGTATTTAACACCGAATGTATTTCAATTCGAATATCAAATTAAACTTCTATGCAACTTTAAGTGAAGAAGTAACAAAATATTAAAATCTCAGTTACAAAAGTAATTTGCTTGACGGTTCATGTATTTTATTTTTTTTTATAATTAACTTTAAAAATGTTCAAAAGCTTTATGTTTGTTTTATATGTATTTTATATTGATATATTACCAGCTTTTTGTATACATAATACAATTAATGATTTTATGTTAATTTCTAAAGACAAGCTCGAATTTTTTAATGGCTAATGACTAAGCTTTTTAAGATGTCAAGTATGCTTATAAAATGTGTAAGGAAACTTACGTTAATCATGCCATGCTAACAATATAGTTTTTATTTTTTTTTAATTTACAGCCAGTAATCTATTTTGTTAACAGTTGTAAATACGTCCATAAAAATGTATAGTAAAATTTTTAAAATATCAGATGACGAAATATAAATTACTAGATGACGGCGACGACGACGACCTTCAATACATTTTTGGTGCGTGATTTTTCATATTAAAAAAGCTTAATGTTACACGGAGTTGCACTCCGATGACGTCACAGTTATGTTTTGTGGGTGCAGTACACGTGGGTGGGTACTTTATTTGAGAAAGATATTAAACCGAAAAAAACCGGTAATTGTAGCATAAACCCCGTTGTTATATAACATGTTTGCAACTTGAACTTACTAGCTTTAAGACGCTGAGTTCTGATAGTTTCAAGTGAAAAGTCCTATTGTTCAGTTAGAACTGAAATCTGTACAGGGCTTTAAGTTTATGTTAGTATTTTTTACGCTATATTTTTTTTAGTCGTGTTGATCAAAAATAATTTTGTTTATGCAAAAGATTTTATTTCTTTAAAATTTTGAGTTAAACAATTAGTCAATCTCAGTTTTAATAAAAATAATGGTTACATTTTTACGTTCATATCTGCCTTTGGTGTATTTAATTGGTCACGATACCAAAAACTTAATTCGTATGTTTTAACGTCGTAAAAATGTACATATTATGTATTGTTCTAAAACTGTATCTGCGGCACGATCTGCGTGGGCGATTGTACAGTCGCGGCAATCGACGGTGTTCTACTTTAGAAAAAAATGCCTTGTTCATCGCAACCAGACAAACTCCGCCTCTTCCTAGAAATATATAATTAGATAGCAGTGAGTACAAAGTTGGGATAATAAAAAGAAACTAGCCATGTACTATCCGACTTTTTTAACACGTTTATAAGCTACGTTGTATTGATTTTTGTTCCGCGTCTCGTTTCAAAATGTTTAAATTTTAACGAACACCGTCAGTTTCCCCGATTTTATGTCCAAACTCGATTGATTCGCGCAATAAGTATTGCTAAAGTACATCGAAACAGATCACTTCTTCGAAATATCAAACGAGTTTTATTTCTAGTAAAGTGATACATTACAAATGTAACTTACTAAATAACGGATACAATCTAAGATGTTACTTAACCAGTTAAGATGTTGCTTATGTTATTTTAGAGTTAATTGATTATTAACAAGTTTATTTACAGAACCAGATTAAAGTAATAGTGTTATTTTAATCTATGGTAATTTTATGAAGGGAAATGATTTGTTGTTTTTGGATGAACTAAAACAAAACTAAAAAAAGTAACTTTTTCGATTAACAAGAAACCTATTGTATGTTTTTTTTTTATTTAGAAATACACAATACTATGGCTAAACTCTATTTTATTCTATCTAACTAAAAAAAAAACGAAAAAAACCATTGCAGAGATTGAAAAACATAGCTTTACTGGGTAAGATGTTCTATGTTTTTACGTTTTATTGAACGAAGAAGCGTGCAAAAGCTAGTTCTAAATAATTGGCATTTGAATTGCAATCTTAGTATAACACAGAGCAATAAAAGACAACAATACTAAACTAAGATCAAAGTAATAGATAATACGGCAACAGCGCCCTCTAACGAGGTGCGAATGTAACCCGTACTGATATCATCGGTGTATATATTTGCATACAATGTTGTGAAAGTTTTTAAAAACCGAAAACACTGGTCAAATAATTAATTATTAAGTCAATATAAATAGACAAAGGTTTAGGTAAATATTAAAATGTATGTAATTGAAATAACAATTTCTGTATTGATGAAAATATTTTTTATAACTATCCAAAAAAATAATATACTTTTGCTAGTATAAACGTCAAGTTTTTGTATAGCATAATTTCCGTCTTGACAGGGGTTGCTGTGCCCACGACCTTCTTCTATTTCCTTAGATTGTTCTAAACATTGTTGTCTACTAATTCCTTAATTAAATTTACTTACATGTTTAAAAATTAAATACAGAACAGTTCTTTCTTAATAAAATTTTATAACTGATCTTAGTTAAAGAAAACCCTCGACGAGTGTAATTGTCGTGGGAATTAGACGTTACTTTCATATATTTTGTACTCATTTATCGTTCCTTTCGACTGTTAAAATATTAAGACAAAAATGTTGCCATATTATTCTAACAAACAATTATTTGTTAAGAAAGATTACATTTTACCTTCATTTGAAACTCCGTAATTTCTATTACAAGTGTTAAAATTAGGTCTTGACTCAGAATTCTAACAATTTAGAAGTTTATTCATATTAAAGTGAAATTATTTTAACTTGTATTAAATCGAAATACAAAAGAATTGTTTTAAACAACTAAATCAAGTCTAAAAAAATCAGCGCCATCTAGCCACTTAATTATAAATCTTAACTAAACAACTTCATAAGGCCAAACATCAAAAGCTCTTCGTTACGGTACTCAATTGTTTCATTCGTAATTAAAAAGATATTTGAACAATCAGCTGTATTGTGTTAGACAATTCGTCTGCGAATTCGTTCCTTTGCCCAAATAGAATTAGGGTCAATGTTTTATTTCAACAGTCGAAAACAATTGAAAGCTAGAGGACTGTGGACTCAGTTAACTAGACATGAATAGATTATTCTAGAAAATATGTTTTATGTTTAATTGATTATTTCTTTGGGTTACTATATTTCTATAAGAGGGAACATTTGTATTTTTGAATGTATTGAATTAACTCAAAAAATACGCAGGTACAATAACTAATAAAAAATATATTAGTATTTTGCAAATCCATATGACCTACATACGTATTTTTACTCTTTGGATCGATTTTAATTGGCTTAAAGCTTAAAATAGCTTAATTTTTTTTATAATTTCATAATAGTCATCATAAAATATTGTTATACAGAAACACAACGTAATTAATGACTTAAAATTATTTCTCTTGTGTATATCTGCGCATTTTTCCTCATTGAGATTAAAATGTGGAAGCAAACGTGATTTCAGTAAAGCCTTAATAAAACAATATGTAAATAACACGAGAACTCGAACATTTCAGAGTATAACAAACACTGTTGTATTTCGCGCGCTTTCTATTGTAACACAATGTACCTCTACTTCACACATTACGTCATCACTTCGTACAAATATTCAAATTTGGAACCAATAATTACTATTTTTAAATTTGGAACACAAACTCGATTTCAATTTGTAACACAATTTTTCCGTTTAATTTCAAACTGTAACACGGATCATGTTACAAAGTAACTAGATGTGTTACATTTTGTACTTTTCGTGGGGTTTTTCGGTATTTTCGCGGCGAATGCGTACAGTAGAGCACGTAAAGAGTCAAGCGCGCAATTTGAACTGAACGCCTTTTGCGTCCGTACATTGGGCCACTGAGATTTGCTTGAGTAGCAACCTTACTGTGACGTCATAGAGTTGAGAAAAATTAGAGCCGGCCTTATACTTACTATAAAACAAACAATGTGTTCACGAATATGACTTAAGACTTTTTATGAATGTGCCAATAAAATTATTTCATTTAATCTAATTGCATATTAAAAAAAAATGTGTAAAAGCCTACATAAAGGATGCTCATTCATGTTGATATTGCTGTTTTTATCAATTTTTTTTTTATAAATAATGTTATAAAATATCCATCAATTCTAAAGCATTTGTAATTCTATGAACTCCTTCAATCTATTGTTTGTTAATTCTGGGAACTTTAATATCGAGTTACGTAATGTCAAGTCTATGCGTTTCGTATGTCTGTGGCGTGCACTACCGTCTGTCACGGCGGCTGCACCAGCTAATGTGTTGGGCTCCGCTGCACACGAAGATGACCAGGGGAGTCCAGTCGCCATAGAGATAGCAAGGGAAATAAACGAATTTACTTAAGTTCTCTTATGAGTATTATAGTCCCTTTCCTTTCCCACTCTTTTCTTGTAAGGAAAGGGAAAGTGGACTGATGTTGGAGGAGATTCATAGGAAGGGGAAATGTTCTGTTTATATGCGTGTCTTCCTCCAATTAAGGGTAGGCAACGCATCTGCAATTGCGGATGTCTATGGACAGCGGTCGCTTCGCAATTTCGACTAACTCAAGTGGCTAAACGTTCATTTGCCACCTTATCATATATAAAAAACTATAACAGTTATTACATAGCAATAATATTGTCAATAGCATCGAAAAAACAAAAGCCTATTGTTTGCTACATCACAATACTTGTAGTTTCTCCGCCGATGAGTTGCAAAAAAGTGAGTGTCCCATTTTATCGCGATATGCCACTCGTATGGGCGTAGATTAAATAATAAAAGAGAAGTTCCTATTAGGGATTCCACAATGAATACATTTTAAGGGATAATCTACATTCAAGTGAAATGACACCGTAATTTTAAAACCTTTATGATATAGTTACACTATACATAGCGTTTCAAGTCTATATTTAATTCAATTGTTTTTGGAACAAACAGTAAGGTTGCTGCATAAAGAGCTTATTGGAATAGAAAAGCTTGTACTTAGTTGTACAAGTAATTGATAATAGCCTACCAACTTTATCCTAAAGTATATAAAAAGCTGGTGCATGTAGTTTATAGTTTCGAAGGAGATCGCCACGCGTGGCGGCGCGTGACGTGGCGTAATCGTACCGTCTGTGAAGTAACCGAGCGCTGTAACGTTCTACGATATTAGTACTTCTATGTGCATATTACACCTTACTTAATTAGTATTGGAAAGGCTGTAAGACTGGCCCTATTTTAATCGGATAAAGCAAACGATCTGCACCTACAAAAAGGAAGATAGAACTATGGATGGATTGTGTGAAAGATCATATGCTTTAGAAGGAAGTGAAGTTAGGTAAGACGGCTAATAAAGATGTATAGAAGTTATACATATTGTCCTAACACTAATAGTATGTTGATAATAAAAGAATTCGCAATGTTATTTGGCATCTTTCAGCAATGAAAGCATTGTATTTATTTTAATCAGTCTAATTACATGTATTATACTCGTAGTTAATGCAATTTTTATATGGGTTAGTTTATTATAATTTAAAAAATATTGGTTGCATATTTATGCATCATACAGCAGCTCAGGTTTTTCCTCTCTTTAAATTAATGTTTAAATAATAAACGACCTTCTGTCGAGGAGTTATGAAAGAAAATAGAATGCACTTATTATTATAAATCGATTAATTCGTCAGTAAGCTACATAATTTGATCAACGAGGTTTTAACAAGGTTTATGTATACGCTTATTTAACTGCAAGTTACTGCCGTAATAGTTTAGGAATATGTTCATAATAAAATGTACAGTCGCGAAATAATCTAAACTTTTAACTCTAATAATGAAATTTGAATAATTTTCATCCATCCCACCTTTTAGTCCCACTACCAATAAGGCGACAGATGGAACAGTTATGAAATAAAATAAGTTCTAACCGTCCCCTCGTCGCAAAGGTACAACGAATTAAACTTTTTATTCTTATCCCACGTGGGGACAGAGTGACAGTTGGGAATAATCCTAAATCAAACCTTATAGGTTTTTCATTTGAAAAAAAAAATACATAGGAATGAAAACATTTTTTTACAATTACTGTTTACATTAATTCTTTAAACAATTGTGTATAACAACATAAGCTATAAGGATAACTTAACCATTTAAGTATTAGTATACATTTAGTAAGAACCCATTATATTTTTTTCTCAGTCGGCGCCTCACGAGGCCGTAAGCCCACGTATGATTAGAGCCTCTATAATGATTTATTTCTTGTTTCACCTTCGTCTGACCCGATTTCACTGATTGATAAATTTGGCGCAGTACTTATAAAGAATATTGACTAGGGATTTTGTTTCATGACAGAGTCCACACTGTATTGTTATTTTTTTATATTTATAAGCAATTTATATTCATTACAAAAGTTATTTTCTTACTAACTTATTACATAACTAGCTGTCGCTCGCTACTTCGTATGCCTACAGTTAAAATAAATATAACCCATGTTACTTAGGGATAACGTAGCTATGTATGAGACCAGCACAGAAGTTTTTGAGTGACATCAATATATAGAAAAAGCCAAATGTTTACTCTTTATAATATGAGTATGTTTTTATTATTGTTATCTATGTATTATTGTTTATTTTCTTTTTCATTGTTTTCTTCCTGCTTACCTTCTAATGGAATATAATCTAAATTAACGCATTTAATCAATTTTCTTTGCAATTCCATCGTTGACATTAAAAACCTATTTACTGTTCACTCAACTCTAACCGTCGTATTTTCAAACTTTCTTCTTATTGGGCCATGAAAATAGCGTTAGTAAGAAAAAAAGCACTCGAAGCTGTAAACTAAAATAAAATTATGCAGTGCGAAACAGCATCATCATCATCATCATCATCATTATACGTCCCCACCGAGGGGCTCGGAGCCTACCCTAATAAGGGGTGACTAGGCCATAGTCAACCACGCTGGCCAAGTGCGGGTTGGTTGACTTCACACATAACTTTGAATTTCTTCGCCGATATGTGCAGGCATCACGACGTTTTCATTCACCGTAATAACATCAGGTAAATTATGTACGTATGAAAATTCGAAAAATCGAAAATCACATTTATACATAGCGGGATTCGAACCCAAGACCTGTAGATTATAAGTCAAGAAGTGCAAAACATACGTCCTGATAATTGCTTTACCAATTCTAGATTAATCTTTTCATACTTGTAATTTAATTACTCAAAATGGCAGATTAAAAGCCACAACTAAGTAAAAAAATTGACTCACGGCTTATTTGGAATCTAAGCCGTTCCTAACATACTCATAAACAACCGCGTTTTCTCTGGCCACAACTCAACTATCTCCGGGCGTTAACCACAGGTGCTTTGTACAGAGGGTTGTGGTCGGTTGCGCCCCCATCAGCAGGTGTCGGGCAGATGTGCGCTGACCTTAGAATGATTTTTTTAAATCCACTTTTAACAATGTAACGTATCAATGCAATATAAGTTTGCTGATTGTTTACTTTATTTATAAATTTAGGTACTAATATAATTGTTTTTTATCTAATGTTAAAGTATTTCAAATTATGATCAGTTTTCGTACACTTATCGTAAGAATTGAATAGAACAGAGTGAAATATATTCATCTCTTTCTAACATCTTAGTCAATTATGCGGTAATCTCTTATATGTCTCAACACAAAACGGTTTGACCTGACGGTGACTATCAATTATGCTTATAACAAGATCGCTTCGAAATATTTCAAAACGTTTGCATTCAACTCTTTAACGTGCAATTATGACGCGAACGTAAAAAAGTTTACAAAATCTAACACGACAGACGAAAAGGAAACTTAACTTAAAGCAGTACAGTTCAAAATTGTATAACTTATAACAAAATAAAAACAACATTTAATAGCTTAGTACAAAGTCTAAAGAACTGTTTAATTTAACTGCATGAATGTTTATTCTAAAAGTTAATGTATGAACTTCGAAGTACTTGTATAACAAGATTCAAAGTTAATGGAGGCTCACGGTACTACGAGCGCATCCCTTTACGCCTCGTAAAGCAATCACGATAGAGTCCACACTGTATTGTTTTCGTACAACGTCTTGTAGGAAATTGCGAGCTGCAGTAAAGTGTTAATTGACCTATACCTGCGTCTACTTGCTGCTAATAATTCTACAATAGCCGTTACTATTTGACATTTAAAAAGTATCGCAAGTTGTAAGGCGAAAATTATGGTTTTTTAATGTTATTACGCTCAAAGGTCATTAGGACACAAATACCTATAATTTAAGTTATTGTGAAATGTAATATTCGTTATAATTTGTCAGTACTTTAGAACTGTAATAAAATTTATTTATTAAAGGTGCGCCTTTGACAAACTATCAAACTGTTTAGTCTCGCTTTGATTCTTATAATATAAGCTAATGGAGATACGTACATTACCCGACTTTTAGTTGTGCAACTAAACAGTTGACAGCAGCAAAACAATCGAAAATCGCACAATTTTGCGATTGTTTAATCAAAGATGTGGGCCCTCTATAATATTACAAGTAAGTTCTAATATTAAGTGTCTTTAAAATTTGCCAATTATTTTTTTATCGAAGCAGGAACTTAAGCCAATCATTGCAGTGATATGTAAATGGCATTATGTTACTTGTTACATATACTTAAACACCATGTAGGCGGACAAACATCATGTTTACATTTATCAAACATAATTTAAATTGTTTAAAAACACTTCCTTATGACCACTCTATTTGTTTAATTTATTTTCGACTAGCTTTTGCCCGCGACTCCATCCGTGTGAAATTAAAGTTAAAAATAATAAAAATCAAATGAAAAAACATAGCATATGTTACTAACAGATAAATTACATTTTTAACGGTGACGGAAATTTCAAATCGGCTCAGTAGTTTTTGAGTTATTTCAATACATACAAAAATACAAATCTTTCCTCTTTATAATATTAAGTATAGATTTACATTTCTAATAAACATGGATTGCCTTACGTGCATCCAGAAGGCTCGTCTTCAATCGAACCGCATCCCTTGATTGTTGCAATTATAGTTTAAAATGTTGAAATAAATTGTTATTATTTGAAATCATCTCCATGTTCAACATGTGGGTATTTTATTGTCAATCAAAATGATTCGCGAAGTCGTTACGGTTGCCTTTTGTGGTGCGGCCCGTTGCTTGAACATGGAGGACATTCTGTTGGATATTTCTTCTGTTATGTAATTACAAAACAACACTATAGCTCTGTGGTTAAACCAGACGACTTGTAAGCAGCGACAAAGATTTAAATCTTAAAATTTCATTGTAATTCAAATATTTAAATTGTTCTAATTATTGATATTTAGTTTTTAAATACAGCAATTTGAAAATAATACTTGTTTAGCGGTTGCACAGTTTCTATACCAATATTCCTTTAGTTTAACAAAAGATTCCTTCCAAACAGAGAGTTTGCGTGCGCAGATCAGCCTTGCAAACACGCGATGTAACCAATTAAATCTCTGTTACCCTTGGAGTCCTATTTTTAACGGCTTTGTTAGAGAATTAAAATGAAATAATTTTATTGCGAAAAGTAAAAGGACTAGACCTGGTGCGTCCACGTATAAATTCATGCAGATTTAAAAATGTCTAATACCGCCATCTGTTGAGCGGTTCGAAAAATAAACTCAAAAATAGAAAACTCACCTGAAATTATCATAAAATCATCACAGATGCTCAAAATTCCCCTTCTTCGAGGATCCAGATTGATATTAAAAATTGCACAAACTATAACACTAAACAACACATCTTATATTTTAAACTAAAGAACATTGTAGTCCTTTGCTTGTTATCTATAACACAAAAGGCGCGATTTTTATTGTGACTTCTTTGTGTTGTCGGGTTTCACTGAAGGCGAGATTTCGATCAGTGTTTGTGTGTTCTGATCACGCGTGGCAGGTGTCTACGGCTCTTTGTGTTTTCATACTGACTGCTTCGATATTTGTGTTGGAAGAACTAACGAAATGTCGAACACGTTACGGTGATTTCCATTCGATTAATCATACTAATATTATAAATGCGAATGTTTAGATGCATGGACATTTTTTAGAGTTTGTAGCCTAAACTGCTGAACGGATTTTGATGAAATTCGTCATGGATGTAAGGACAGTCTGGAAGAACATATAGGCTACCTATTTTTGTATTTTTAAACGCGGGCAGAGTCGCGGCCGAAAGCTAGTCAAATAAATATAAATACTTTACTATATTTTTTGTAGAATTTGTCTTCTTATTTGTAGTTAAAAAGGTTTTTTTTTTATTATAACAGAGGCATTTGTACATTTGTACATTGGGTATGTTAATGTAATATGGTACTCCAGATCCAGTAAAATATTTGGATTGATGCCAAACTCGCCGGTTGCAAGATTATCTTTTGTTTTTAAGGTCACAACTTACAACGGACACTGAATAGTTATTCTATTTTACCACTGATCTTTATAAACGGACATGATAAAAGATGTCGCCTTTTAAGTCTATTTTATTTCTGTTTGGTGCTGATTGTCACGCTTGTTGGCGGTGAAGAAAATTGGAACTAATAATAGAGATAGAATTAACTTTTATAACATCAACAGATTAAGCTTAACAAAATTGTAATTTCCAGACAAAGATCTATCCATTTATACAGATCATTGTTTTCTTAGCTTCCTCGAGCTGCAAGCAGGAAAAAAATCTGCTTTTAGCAAAGTTTATTCGTTTCAAGTCTATTCTGACTTTGGTTAATACCGTCTATTAATTTACGATGTATAAATGAATTTATTTATTATGAAAACAGAGTTAGCAGAACGTAAATCGTTAAAGTGATTGAGAATACAATGAAATGTTCTATTATGTGTCAGGACAAAGAAGCGATAAAATCCACGACCTTAAAGAGGTCGTGTAAATCGTAGAAGACCATAAATGTACCGAACAGTGGAAGAACCGACATTAATTCACAGAAACGTGCATGCGAGAAATAAACGGGCCTTATTTGAATATTATTTAATTTCATATTGCATACTGACCGCGATACGTGGAACCGATGCCGGCTCTCGTGACTTGGTTCAGGATGCCCTGCGCCCGCTGGGTCACTGACACATCCGTCGGCAGGCCCTGGTGATCTTGGCGGCATGATTTCTATACAAACATTACAATGAATTAATAAAGATCGTTGATATTTTTAAAATTAATTGCTGATGTCAAACTTTATTTAATAAAAAACAACGCCATCTATACTTGATGACGAAAACTATGTTGGTAGAATTTTTTTCATTGTGGTAGTACGATTCTGTATCAATAGATGGCGTAAATAAGAATAAAAATTACATCGCTGAAACTTTGTAATTGTAACAAATGTTTTCATGCAATTCAAACTTAATTTAATTTATCGATTTACGCACATTTTTAATATCATTATTTATAGTTGCTGGAATTTAAAAAAGTATTTGGTATACAACCTTGGTATTCGGTACAACTTTCGATTTGAAATTAGTTTTGAAAAACTTACTTTTATACTTTCGTAGTTAGTTTACTTGGTAATTTGTCGTTTTATGTTACTGGTACTTCAGACTTATGTTATGTCGGCGCCAAAGAATTAACAATCTAGACACATAACAGTGGAAGTCGTAAAAGATTGACAAAGAAATTTATGTCTCTGTTTAATTGTGATTACGTGAATTAATTCCGACTTGAATATTAGTACTTTTAAAGTAATTGGACTTTTCTTGACAGTAAAATTTATTGAAAGACTTCTTCACTATTTATTATGCATATAACTGTATATGTACGAAGTTAAATTCATTAACGATTAACGATTTATAAGAATATTTTTACTTGTTACTTGGTCCCAATCTAAACTAATATTATAAAGAGGAAAGATTTTTATTTTTGTATGTATTGAAATAACTCAAAAAACTACTGGGCCGATTTTTAAAATTCTTACACCGTTAGAAAGGTAATTTATCTGTGAGTATTATAGGACATACATTTTTAAATTCAAGCGGGCGAAGTTGCGTGCAGCAGCTGGTTGCGTATAAAGTTATATAAATTTATGAAAATAAACTAACCTGTAAATCACAGTTATCTTCGTTGGTCTGTTCTCTGCTAAGGTTGATATTCTTTGTTTGCATTTTCCTCCCCCCAGGGCCTCTAGGGCTCCACCTAGAGATAAAAAAGTAATTTGAAGTTGATTTAATGTGTTAAAAACTTTAAAACGAACAAAAATACACTAATAATGTTTTTTTTTCACATAATTATACATACATTTTCCGTGTAAATTAAAAATTAAGATTATTCCATCTCAAAGATTGTCATGAAAGTTTTCCTAACCAACTTCCATAAACTATGACATCAGAACACTGGTCTACGTGACTGTGCATACTAAAAAGTACTCGAAATGGTCGAAATTTGAATAAGTTAAATAAACAAGAAAAACTTTTTTTTAAAATAAATAAAACGTATCAAAACAGATTATAATGTCAAATTCGGTTATCAGACGATAAAAGGGATACGCAACATTGTGTTCTGAAAATTGTTTCTCTTTAAAACGACATTGTATTGAAAATATCACAAAAATTTGGAAGAAAGTTGTAATAACGTCTTTAAAAATATTTATTACTAGCTTTCGCCTGCGAATCCATGCGTGGAATTAAAAAACTAAGTAGCCTATGTGTTCTTCCAGAATATCCTCTACAATTATACCAAATTTCATAGAAATCTGTTCAGCCGTTTAGGCTACAAACTCTAACAAACATCTATCTAAACTTTCGCATAAATATTAGTAAGACAAGATGAAATTATATAATTTTTACCTATATTAAATTAAGCTGTTTCTGCGGTGCAAAACAGGGTGAAAAAACAAAGGTTACATTGCAAATATATATTACACTCAACTTTCAATACCGATATCTATTTATGGAACAAATCAATAATGGTATTCACTTTACATCGAACCTTTACTTCCAGTCTGTGGTAACCGCAACCGCAAACTTTTACATTATTTATTTTGTTCCTGGGGTTTGTTATATTTATTGAATTTCCCCTTATAATTACGCTTTACGCTTTATTTACTATAGATTGTGCATGAATACCAGACAACATTATGTATTACACGGGAGAGCGGGACTTCCTATCACAAGTGCCTATTGGTTACTTAATAGGAAGTTCCTACATCTGATTAACTTGTATAATCTTTACACCAACAAATCATTTTTAATTACAATTTATACTAGTAACACAACTAATGTAATGTATATTACTAAAAGCTAAACTAAGCTAGACTAAACTATCGCATTGTTTAGTTGCGCTTTGATTCCTATGACCTTATATGGAGGTGCGCACACTATTCGTTGTTTAGTTGTACAACTTGTAATGTGTCTGTCAAAAGATTTAAAAATAAAAAAAAAAATAAAAAACGTCATCTGTCACTTTTGACAGGACAGACACGTGTTCCAAAAAAGAACGTGCACAATCTGATTTGATCATTCGCTCAGGCTTGAGTCTTCTATTATTATTGTTCCTTGCGACTATTGTTTTTTTTCCTCCTTTTGGATGTGGAAGTGTTGCTCCTACATGAGGCAGCGTAGTCAAGGGAGGAATTCGCCGCCTGGGATCGGAGTACTGCTGCCCAGAAGATTAGGAAGCAGTCAAGAGGCCGAAGGCAGCCAATGAACTGAACCCAGCTGTTGTGCTTGTCGCTTCCTTGTAAGGGAGGTTGATCGCTGCTTAAGTTTTTTTTTTTAGTTTATAGCTTAATAAAAGCAAAATGTTATAACAAAAACTATTTCTTTTTTATATGACAGAACAACGCGACAAACTAAACAGTTGAATGGGCTAAAAACAATTGACAATCGCACAACAGCAGTGCGATAGTTTAGACAAAAGTGTGCACACGCTCTAATATTATAAATGCGAATGTTTAGATGGATGGATGTTTGTTATATCCGGAAAGGGTCAACGGATCTCGATGAAATTTGGCACAGATGTAGAACATGGAAGAACACATAAGTTACTTACTTTTTTTAAATTCCATTACTCAGGGCACCACCCTAGTTTGGACACCAGTCCCCTGCCCAAGGGGAAAATTAAATTTTTTTTTTAATTCCACCCGGTTTTAGTCACGGGTTAAAGCTATATTTGTATATTCGGAATTAACTACACGTGGCAAATCATATTCTCTACTTAGATTATTTGTGAATTTAATACTTAATTTATATCCATTTTTATTTTTGTATTTTACTGTAGTATATATTGTTTATTTTCTAAAAAGTATTTTTTTGTATCAAAGGAAGTACTGAGAGAAGAAAAAATTGTACAAATTGTTGAATTTTAATTTCATTACCGAGTTTGTACAAATCTTGACTACTTTTCAATAAAAACAATTAGAAAATAAATAACTCCTGGATAGTGTAAACACAATCGAGCTAGATTTTACATCGAGTCACGACCCTGCCTTATACAGGTGTTGTTAACTAACCCGATTGTTACATTTAACCATGAGAACGAGCGATCTTTGTTAACGACGAACAGTTAAAACGGCTATCAATAGCGGAAAACTTTTTCTTCAGAGAAACTCATACGAAGATATATCGCAGGTAAAACTACCATTTCTAACGTCGCATGTGAATGTTGTGTTTACTTCTAAGGGTGCGTACACACCTCGTTTTGCTATCGGGAAACTTGTGAACTGCACATTTGAAGCACATTCGCCAGGTGTAGACGCACCTTAATCCTTAGTCTCTTGTTTCAGTTTTTGTACAAATCTAGGCAAAGATTTGTAATAACCCTGGGTTTACACTGTCGTAACAAAATAATCTTTGGCAATAGAAAAGTTCAGAGTAAATTTAAGTTGTTACAAACTGATACAGGCGAGATTTTTTTTGCTTACTTTTAAATATTATCTGATTTGTTAATTTACAACACGAGGCATTATCTACTAGTTTTCGCCCGCGACCTATTTCGCGTGGAATTAAAAACTAAAGTTTTTTTTTTAAAAAAAGCTTACGTGTTCTTCCAGATTCAACATCTATGACATTCGTTGAGATCCGTTCAGCGGTTTAGGCTACAAGCTCTAACATCGTCTAAAGTGTCACATTTATAATATTGGTAAGATAGCTTTTATATCTCTAGACTGCCTCTTTATGTCAACAGGCCTAAAGTTAATTGACAATAAATGCCTTCTGTACAATTAGAAAATGCTTGCATCAGCCGCCAGGAAAACCAGTCCTTTGATGGTTTTCAACTAAAACAAAACGAGTGTTGAGTCCATTGGCAGTGATCGCGGCGGTGCAAGGGTTGGCCTCCACGTAATAGCCCCGGGGGCAATTATTGGCCATTTCATTCACAAAACTGCCTCAGCCACGCCACGGGAACAGATTATCTACGGTTTTGTTGTTAAGGAGGCTTTACACTGTCATATTAACGTGTCGTATTCATATGTTTGGAAAAATATATTTTCTAGTTAACAAAATAAAGCATAAGAAGGCATATGTTTTCAGAATAAAACAAGTTTATTGGATCTTGTTATACAGTCAAAATATTCTTTATGTTATTTAAAATGTTAAATTTAACAAACCTATTTTTTAAAACATTTCATCAATCTTCGAAAAAAAAAACAAATGGAATCAATAGTATTTTATAATAAAGCTTTAACAATGTATTGTAAATAAGCATTCCAACCCTATTGTAGTTGCAGTGCTTTATTATAATGCGATATTACGTGAATGTGTAGTGTACAGGTTCCTTTATCGTTTCGTGTTAACATTTTAAACGCAGCCAGCACTGCGCTGGTTTCGGTTAAATTTTAATCTTAATTTAATGGTCGCTATGAGATAATTGCACCACTTTTTCTACTCCACCTAACTAGGCACTTATTTAACGTGAGTGACCTTACCCCGAGAGTCAATTGTTTTTTCTCACTTTTGTTTAAACGTTGCTTGTTATTTTAGTTCTTTGGCAGTGTTTTGTTTTTTTTTTGCTCCTAAATTAATGTCTTCTTTTCCTTAAATTTGTAAGAATCGATATGTATTCGTAGTGTGCAAAGTAACACTGCCGTAAATATTGTAATTGTGTTAAAACAAATTTTGTAACTTTATAAATAAATCTTTTTAAATCGTAAATCTTTTAAATTTTCCTTTTCGTCCTGATATGTTTTTTATAGTTGTAATGTAAATCTATGTGTATACTTTATTATAAAGAGGAAAGATTTGTGTTTTTGTATGTATTGAAATAATTCAAAAACTACTCGACCGATTTCAAAAATTCTTGCACCATTAAAAGCTATGTTTTCACTAATATAGGCTATAGTTGTACTATTTCTTAATTTCACTCGAGGGAAGTCACGAACTACAACTAGTAATAAATATGTTTATAGTTGAAATAATAATAATAGATTTAACGAACCCAAACGTCTAGACGGAATATTACAACGAGCTGTTCACCAAACATTTCCTTGATAGATTTATTTTGATAATTTTTCAATAAAATCTATTACCTAGTTCGATAAAAACATACATAAAAGCTTATTTCTCATGACTACTATCATAATGGCATCCCCATTTTAGATATAATTTGAATTAATTACTTAAATATTATGACTCTATCTATCTTTTATCTTTGTGGGATCGATCGTTTGTTAATGGTAAAGGTCGACAACCGATAACATCGGTTTGTTGGTTTGTGAATATTGCGGAAAAATCCAGAGGTAAGAAACAGTTTTTCATTCTTCATAACTACTGTTAGGAATAAAATTAGTACCGTGCTATAGAATTGGCGCAACTCTAGATTATCAGCATAAACGTCACGTCCCTAGCTGACAGCTGTCAATGTCACTAGAAGTATGGATAGATTGGCGCGTAACTTGAGTCTTGACGAGAAGTATTGCTCTGAGTTAAAAGCGACAGTATCAATTAAATAAGTTCTCTAATACTACAAAGTTAATTAGACTCTTATATTTCGATTGTTAAAAATCCTCAATTTAATATCTCTATTCTTTAACTTCGCTACCGCAAAATTGGACCACCGGTTACGCTATTTTGACAATGCGGACTTAAAAAGTCTATAATATGCCTGTCTATATCAGCTACCCTTCAGTGAAAGTCTTGTCGAAATCGGCCTAGCCGTTTTGGAGTTTACGCGGGACAAACGCGGCTTGCAGATATACAGACAGAGAATTTTTTTAATGCTATTGTCGTTATCAGCATCGCAAATACGTTATCTTCCTGAAATCTGGAGTTTTTTTATTTGATATTACAAACACACACTCCAATTTTATTATACGTTATGTATTTGTAATTTAAAACACTTGCAAAGATAGACAAAAGCTTATTACGCAACAAATTTAAATCCTTACAAATTTATTCAATAGTGCCCGAAACGGATGTGGGCTCAATGAAATAAAAAAAGATCTTCGAACGCCTACGAATACACCATTTTAGTCCCTATTCGGTTGTAACAAGGGTGTCATATGTCGAGTTATCGTGTCTATTGTCTTGTAAACATATGTAATTTAAAATTCGATTTAAAATTGTTGCATAATGTTCGACGTATAGACAATAGTTGAGCACACTGATACCTTGAAACTAAGTATAGAAATGTACGAGTACATGTGTGTATATATTCTTGTTTTTCTAAACCTGCAGTTTTTATTGTTATTGCTTATTCGGTGGCGTCGCTGTTTATAAATTACTTTTAATGTTATTTTGCTTAATTATGTTTATAAAATATATTAATTAAAGATAAAAGTTTTGTTACCGAGAGAGGCTTAATGTTTTACTAATTTTTTAAATCTATGTTTGCGTAAACAATCCAAAATTTCGTTAAATCAAATTGTTTCAAATATACAGATAAAAAGTAAAATTATAACATCCGTTCAAGAGAGCTTTCGACAATATGTGTGTACAAAGAATTAAATTGCCATCCCACTTAGTATTCATCGTAAGGTAAACTGCCACCTTAAGGATTATTCCCAACCGTCACCCCCTCTGTCCCCACGTGGAGATAGATGAGAATAAATAGTTTCATCCGTTCTACCTTTTGCGTTGAGGGGACGGTTGGAGCTTATTTTATTTCATAACTGTTCCATCTGTCACCTTATTGATAGTCGGACTGAAAGGTGGGACGGACAAAACATTTTATACTCACATGGGGACAGACAGGGGTGACGGTTGGGAATAATCCCAACTTAAGAGCTACTATAGCATGGTCGATATCAATGGAAATGAGAATTATTAATTACACATTTTACTGACAGCCAGTGACATCTATGGAGTAATTTAGGAGAAAAAATAAAGTGTTTTAATTAACACAAATAAGTATGTGGTTACAGCTTTATAAAGGTATAGATGTTAAGACAGGTTTGTTATGATTTGACATTTCGATTGGAATCTATCGTAATATGAAGTGGGTAGGAAAATAAAGTCTTCGACTGTAAATTTATACGGTTTTAAACTTATCTTATACAGTGTACGGTGTACATGTCTAATTGATTATGTTTATGTTGTAGACCAGTTCGTATTCTGGTCGAGATTGCATCCGGCTTCGCGTATCGAGGCTTTTATGCACCATTCTCACGCCGCTCGGCAGGAAGCTGCGTTCATATCATCGATAAATTGTGAATTACGACGGTTTATAATATGACGGGAAAATGCAAAATAATGAAATAAATTTGATATACATTTAAACATTGGACAGTTTTTAAATTGTCAAATTTTAAATTTAAATTTTGCGATGCAAGATTTAAAAGAGATAATTTAAGTCACATTGGAAGTATTTATCTTATAAACCCTTTAATCTGTAAATATATATTCACATTTTCTAGTTAAATTAATAAATACTTAGTACGATTGCAAACTGCCGAAGTTCACAATCAGTCGGTGACATTGATACGTTTCTATAAATTATAACGAATGCGATAATAGACAATGTTAATAAATGATCTATTTTTTTTTCTTTTATTTAAATAATGTACAACAACATGCCTTCTCTCTCATTCTCTATTAATTAAATAGAGATACAATATCTGTCTGCACAAATTCTAAAATTCAAACTAACAGTTACCTTTAACACATGATTATTAATGTTCAAATCGTTACTCATATTAAAAAGAGGATAGATTTGAATTTTTGTAGTATTGAAATAACTTAAAACTTCGAGGTGGATTTTAAAAATTCGTTCACCGTTAGAAAGGTAATTTATCTGCGAGTAACATAGACTATATTTTTATTATATATTAATTTTACGCGAAAGACAGCAAGCAATAGCTAGTAGTCTAATAAAGCTATCAAATTACGTAAATATAATTAAGATGGGGATTCCTGTGATCTTTTACCTGATTAGAGTAGGGGAGGGTAACATAAGCCTATTATGTAATGCCCCTTTTAACTTCGCAGTTGGCATAAGCCATGAGACAAGTGGAAATAATTTATGTAAGCCTATTCTATCCAATTATGAAGTGTTAAATTAATAAAAGGTACCATAAAATAAATTAATAAACATAAAACAGTTACGCAAAACTTAACTTTTTATTATATTGTGTTATTTTTTCCTAATTGTGCTATTGTTTATTTACCATAATGAATGAAAAAAAAAATTATAATCCAACTAAAACTTTCTGTTAAACACGTTACAGAAGTTATAACTGACAATGCGTGTTTAAGGATTTTTTTAACTGTTAGTTTTTTAACAATACAAAATTAACTTAAAACTATTCATATATAGTAAACGCTAAATAAACTACAGTGGTACAGTTGAACAGTAATTGAATTCCTTTCAGTTAAAGATGTCTGAATTCAGCAGATGCAGCGAGCTTATATTTTTGGTTAATAACTACTGAGTTGTATTCTGTAACTTTGTTAATATTGCGGAAAAATCCAACAAAACGTTGCAAAAACTGCAGTTGAACGACCTAACATTATTATACATTCTTACGCCAGAATGAAGTATTTAATTGTGACCTTGTTTGTATTCTGATAGACTTGAGCTATTCTGTGGGAATGAACCAGTCTTCCGGTACAAAACATCGATAGAGCAATTTACGCGGTCGTTGAAAAACCAAGTTCTCGACATTAATTCTAGCTGATGCTCGCGACTTCGTCCATGTGGTATAAAAAGTGAGTAGCCTATGTGTTCTTGCAGACTATCCTCTACATCTGTACCAAATTTCATTGAAATCCATATTGCAGTTTAGGCTACAAATTCTAACAAAAAAACCATCTAAACTTTCGTATTTTGATGATTCGATTTATATGATTTTTACTAACAGCTATATTTATTTTAAACGCGCGGATTTAAAATACAACTTAGTAAGTCTATGTTCGTTTCTACATCTCAATCAAATTTTACTGTAATCAGTTAAGTTTTGGGGGCTGTAGAAACAAACATCGATCCATGCACCCGATTTTTTTTCATTTAGAATGTTATAGTGTGGCATAATCTTACTAATATTATAATATAAATGCGAAAGTTATGAGAGATAGATCAATATTTGTTAGAGTTTGTAGCTCAAAGTACTGAACGGATCTAGATGTTTTGCATAAATGTAGAGGATAGTTCGGAAGAATACAGGCTATTTACTTTTGTTTTCTTACACTTGGACGGAGACGCGGGGAAAAATTTGTAATGAAACAAAAGATAAGGGTCTTTGTGGTTATGAAAGATATAAATAAAACAATAACATCTTTAAAAAAACGGTCTGTCATAGTTATTGTCTACTAACACCAGATGTCATCAACTATTATTTCTATACTAGACAATAGATACATAACAATTGCGAATTATACAATAATCAAGTTATTTTTGTCTTTGTTAGAAATGATAGGCGGAATTATAATTCTAATAAGAATTAATTGTTCATGCATAACATCTTGTAAGCATATTTAAAACTCAACTGATTCGCAAATTTGTTGTTAGTTTAAATAGTACAGATTCTTACTTCAAAATGTTGGCCGGTTACCCGAGCGCGTGTAGAAAAAATCCAAGTTCACACACTAAAGTTAATCAACACCACATAGTCACAATTAAAAAAAAAAACAAAAAATCACAGCGCAAACGCTAACATAAACTAGACGAAACGCACAACCCGGCGTTGGGGCGTATGCGGGTGTGATAGAACACACACACGCGTAATACAAACGCATGTATAGAAACTCACGTGTGAGGGGATGTTTAGTTTTCGTATCACGGCTGCGCGGGCGCAGTTCGTAGAACGCGTGCGTAATGTGCGCGGCCGGCCGCCGTACTGTGGCTGCCTAGCCAGACCTCACCATACACTTCGGGGAACGAATTTTTTGAAGTATTGAACAATAAAGTTATTTAGGTTTCCACCTTTAAGAACAATACTGAAAAACGAAAAAAAATATGATGAAATTAAATCGCATATAACTTATTAAACTACAGCTTAAAAAATTATCTCGAACTCACTAAGTCTTGATGTTAGTCTCCTTCTTTACTATATAAAGACTACTAACTCTTCAATGCTATTACGCTCACACATCACCTATGAGTACGTAGCAGGGGAAGAGACATCACTTCTTACTACTTTGTCTTCATCGCTGAAGGTAGTCCTTATTTTGGAGTTTCTTCAGGGGTCTACAAGATTCCTTAACCCGGCTCTGTCCACCTCCTGTCTCATGGCAGTCAGAATGTCCAGTCCCAGTATTGGGCTTGGCCAGACCGGGTTGGAAAGTTAATTAGAGTTATGATTTTAATTTTTCAACTCCGATCTTAATCACACTAATATTATAAATGCGAAAGGTTAGATGGATAGATGTTTGTTAGAGTTTGTAGCCTTAACGGATGAACGGATTTTGATGAAATTTGGTACAGATGTCCAGGACTATTTGGAAGAACACATATGCTACTCACTTTTGATTTTTTAATTCCACGC
The DNA here is from genome assembly GCF_000836215.1 of Papilio polytes. Lineage (NCBI taxonomy): Eukaryota > Metazoa > Arthropoda > Insecta > Lepidoptera > Papilionidae > Papilio > Papilio polytes. The sequence goes on from NW_013525169.1 coordinate 483,377, forward strand.
GAACAGAGTCGCCGGCGAAAGCTAGTAAGAAATGTATTTTTTAATCTGAACATAAACTTATCGAGGAAGTAAAACGGTAAGGAACCTGCGGTCTGTTACGGAGGGTAAGCAATGATGAGGTCGCGAGCAGAGACGCGGAACGAAAACCGAAATACTCCTTGCGCATGCATATACTGTGGCAATCCTTATCTGTGGATCTCGACCCTACTCATTCACAAAAAAAATAGATACTGCAATATTATTTATACAATTATGGCAGTAAAATATCAGAAGAAAATCGAATTGTTTTTATGATCTTGTTGTCGAGGGCAAAATCTTTCAAAGATACTCTACCCTCTGTGGAAAGATAGGTTTTTTTACGGCAGGATATATACCATGGGATGGGATTTGACCCACTAAAACCATCCATCCTTAAGTGTAATAGAAAAGAGGCTTTAACAGTCTTTATCTCGAAGAGAACCACCGGAACTCTCAGCACTAAAACTCCTATGGAGGGCCAGTTATGACATATGGTAGGCTAAAATATCAGCCCGATTTCATATAGTTGTGTGTTATTCGATACGCATTTTTCCCCACAATAAATCTAAATGAAAGTTTAGAACGCAACATATTTATAATTCAGAATAAACTCAAGTTCAAGGACCTCAATGTTTATTTGGTTTATAGACATAACAAACAGATATGTAATTATCACTCGGAGGCAATGTAGATGGTACGGAGCAACTGCGCTCACTTGTTAATTAATATCATCATAAGGCTGCGTTTCGGACTGCTGGCTTCCATTGCATAGAGTAATTAAACAACAGAGACTACGAGCTTATAGAAAACAAAATACTATAGACTAATTCTCTATGATAGTGTTATATAGATGGAAATATATTCAGTATAAGAAAAAAAATAGAAAAAAGGAAATAGATTTCTCAAACATACAACAAAATACTCGCAAATAGACCGCGCGAACCTCGTCTGTCAGTCGTACAAGAGAGTATTTCTTCCAGACTTTGCTCTACACTTTGTTATAATTCATCGAGATCTTTTCAGCCGTTTAGGCGATGAACTGTAAAAAAACACCCATCCATATAAACATTCTCATTTACAATATTAATAAGGTAAGGTTTGAATGGCTGTTCACTCTGTATATAGTTAATTGTTTGGGAAATGTTTTGATAACAAATGAAAAGCGAAGGCTTCTCCTTTGTTGTTATAATTAATAATTCCCCGCCACCGGCGGCTTATTTGATTCTTAAATTGAAGGGAAATATTATTTGCATTGGTGGCAACATTGTCTCTTATGTTTTACCTTCAAGCCGGTACATTTAAATTGCTTTACTTTGTTGGAACCGAGAATGTAAATGATAAGATATTTATGCAGATATCATAATTTATTGTAGTTTTTTTTTGTGTAATATAAGGTGGCAAACGAGCAAGCGGCCACCTGAATCCACCGAAATAGAAAGCGATCGCTGCCCATAAACATCCGTAATTGCAAATGCGTTGCCTACTCTTATTCGACGGAGGAGGAGACGCACATAAAGACGACATTTCTCCTTCCTATGCGTCTCCTCCACCGTCAAGTCCACTTTTCCTTCCCATCCTTTCTTCTTAAGAAAAGGACGGTAAAGAGAAAGGGACTAAAATTAGGCCTCCGGCACCACACTTATCAGACGAAACGCGGAATTCCAATTCACGCGTGTTTTCTGTGTGGTCGTGGTATTGCACCGGGCGAGCCGGCCCATTCGTGCGAAGATGTTAAAGCGGACTCTACCACTGAAAAATTTAGAAAACTAGCGACCCGCCCCGGTTTCTCACGGGTCCAATACTGATACGAAAATAATGAGTTATTCTCTATTGTAAAATCTTTGTTTTAAATAACTCTACCTATTAAAAATATTATATCAAAATCTGTTGTGAAGTTACACATCTAAAGACTACATGGGGACAGACAGATAGTGTAAAGCGACTTTGATACTTTGTAGTTATTCAATACAATATTATCTATACTATTATAATAAAGCGTAAACACACACTTCTTTGTTGCCTAAGATGTCAGCAATTACGGCATATTTTTAAATAATTCTTTTTTTAATAAAAAGCCCTTCACTTAGGTCACGCTTTAGGCTATATATTTTCACGCCATTAAACTTAGGTGGTAAATATTTTGGATAAATACCTTAATGTGGGAAAGAGACCATAAGTTGCCGCCAACAGCAAGACTGTCAAGGTTTGTCATGTCATGTCATTTTGACATTTGCTATTGGAATTTGACAAATGTTAACAGTAAAATAAAATTTCTACAATTTCATGCGGATGAAGCCGCACGGGAACAGCTAGTTGATTTACAATAACTCAATAAAATGTCTTATGACTTATAGATGCAAATCTTTTAAGTAGTAATTAAAAAGAACTGCTTGCATTGGTTCCCTTTGGAACGTGATTTGTTGTTTAGAAATTACCGCAAGCGACAGTTGTTTTCACAGGATGTAACTGTCTATAGTACAAGTTTGCTGGGAAAGCACTACTCTATAAATACATGTATATGAAACACAATATTGTGTACATAGAAAACAAATTAAGACCATACAAAGATTCAGTTAGTAATCTTGAGCTAAAATTGTTAAGATGTAATGCAGAGGGATGTGTTCTAAATTCGAATTAACTGTCAAAGGTCATTCGATACTTGAACAATCTAATTAAGTTTAAAAAAATATTAGTAGGCACACCTTTGACTTAATTATCGCACAACCTTTTAGTCGCGTTTTGATTCCTATGAGTTTAAATGGAGGTGCTCATACTATTCGATTTTTATTTGTGCAACTAAACAGTTAAATGGGCCGCGAAACAATTAACAATCGAAAAGTTGTGCGATGGTTTAGTCAGAGGTTATTATAATACTAAGAGTTAAAAGAGACATGCATCTTTGCCATTTGTCCATTCTTTATGTCCATCTGTGGCCCGTAATCTGACACTTGATAACCCAAACAAGCCAATTGAAACCTTATTACATTCTGTTTGAGTTCTAAGTTGTTAGATTGGCTGTCGTGCAGGGGGTTGCATACGCACATAAAGCATCCGTTTGCAAGGTTCAAGTTTTTTGTCTCTTCCTGTATGTCTATACTTCCAGATATCGTACATCTGTAAGGTATTTCACATGTTTTTTTATTTGTTTTTGTCTTTGGAAACTTAAGTTGCATTTGATAAGATAGAATTTTAGGACACCTAAGTTAGTAAATAAGCAAAGACTAAAATCCAAAAGAATGTGATTTAGTGACTATTTATGTGCGTCTCCTCCGTCAATTAAGGGTAGGCAACGCATCTGTAATTGCAGATGTTTATGGGCAGCGGTCGCTTTCCATTTCGATGGATTCAGGTGGCCGCTTGGTCATTGGTCACCTTATATTAAAAAAAAAAACTATTGCAAGACTAACGGCCGAACACTGAAACAACATTTGAATATGGTAAAGAGTATTTAACACTAAAGCCATGATCGAACTCCAAATTCCATTAAAGTTTTTTCATTTAATATAATACATTGCTAGTAACGCAAAGTTACGTGTTAATTAATAGTTTCAGTATTGGACCGTGAGAGTAGCAAGGAGAGATAGTAGAGCCAGTCGCTAAAGAGATGTTTTATAGATTGAACGTCAACATAATATTTGCATACTTTATAATAATAAAAAAGAACGATTTGGATTTTTGTATGTATTGAAATAACTCAAAAACTTATGGACGGATTTCAAAAATTCTCTTCCATTAAAAAACTACTGCAACTTTTCGCTGCGAAAAACAGGCTACATTTTTGACTATTTTTTAAATCGGACGAAGTCGCATGCAACAGCTAGTACCTTATATAAGTTATACTAATTAAGATCTTGTTAATTACTCCTTTTCTTTAGTATAACGAGGTTAATTCTGGTTTGTATTAGGAATCTCTTAATTCCATTCAGCCGTCCATTAAGAGGCAATAAGGCGGTGGAGGCCTCAGATTTATTGTATTGGGGATAAAAAGGATAAATTACCTTGGGGGCGTAACAAATAGACTATAATGTGCGCAAGTAGAATCGCTCTCTGGTTTCTTATAGGTATGGTCTAATTTACAAGAGACAGCGAACTAACAATTATATACAACGAAGTAATATTTTGTTCAATATATTTACAACTTAAAAAGGTCACTATGTAATTAGTTTATTTAATTTATGTCTAGTTTAAGCAACAATGATTGAGTTACAGCCAACCAAAGGCATTAACAAATATAAGATCAGTCTTTGTAAAACCCAGTAGCTTTAAGCGAAGAATACTACTTTCTATTGCTTTATTATTTACTAATTCCTTTCAATTCCTAATATTGTTTTTAAAATTGCCCGAATAATAGAATCGCTAACGCTCATCGCTTGCGTAGCGTATTGCAAGGGCGTTAGGGCAGTGGTCGTCGTCAATCACCTGGAGATAGCCGCGCCACTGGACCACGAAAACACCTGGTCGCTACACTAACCCCCTAAAGACTTGTTATACACTAACTATAAATTACACTATCGTATGAAGACGAAAGAACGAAAATGAATACATAAAGACTTAGAGCGTAAGCACATCTGAAACTAGAATATCGCACAACTGTTTAGTCGCGCTTTGATTCCTATGAGTATGAGTGCACACTAGATTTTTAGTTGTGCTACTAAACAGTTGTATTGGCTGCGTAACGTAACGTTTGTGCGATATTTTATTCAAAGGTGTTCACCCGATCTTAATTGTTACTATGTCTAAACGGAATTTATAACGTTTCATTCTTCAATATCCTTATTTCTAGACAAGATTATCGACCAGTTGACGACCAAAATTATCATTAACGAGTAAAATATTGAATACAGATATTTAAACGGTTAGTTAACTTGACATGAAAAAACTCACAGTGTGAATGTACCTTTATTATGTGATATTAGTCCAGACATAATTCCCAAGTATCCTAATTTAAACTCTATTTCGTTCAGACAAATTGCAAAGTTATAAGGTCGTTTTCAGACGAGCGTAAGTTAGGACAAGAGATGGATACGAACTCATTATGCCGACAACTTTGTGTCTATAATAAAATAAAGATTACGGTTTGTTAGGTTAATGTAAACTTTTGCACAAAAACAAAAATCAAATGTGCCCGGAATGTGGAAGCAGGTGGTACTGACAATGTCAGAAAGATGGTAACTTACCTAACGATAAGAGTATGTACATTTATTAAAAATCTATTACATAAGTCCTTCAAAATTTAAATAAGCACTAATGTCAATGAACTGCAAATTTATAATCTGTTCTTCTATGCTAATATCATAAAGACGAAAGATTTGTATTACATGTATTTGATTCACGTAAAAAGTTCTATCCGATTTTAAAATTCTTTTACCATTAAAACGGTAATTTATCTGTAATAGGCTATATTTTTTATTATTTTAAAATTTCACGCGGACATAGTTGAGAGCGATTGCTAGTTAAATATACATTCAAAACTTATAATTAACAACCTTAGTACTAATCAAACGCAGCCCTAATATTAGCGTCAGCAAAAAACATCGTAGTGGCAGAACATGTTAAACAATTTGAAATCTAGCCAAGAACTTATGGAACAATACTAATACGAAGTCGTTACTATAATTTGAATTTGGCGCCAACAGCCAATACATCGGGATGGTTTCTCTAGAAGCGGTCAAAACCTTACCCACGCTCGCTGACAATAAATCGCGGTATTAAACGTAAAGCTTCAAACGTGACGTGAATTTAAGTATTAACAATTAGATAGTAACGCGTCATTTGTTTACTAAACCGATGGGCCCACACCGACACTGTATAGGGCGGGATACATTGGATCCTGAGTTTTGTCTCTTCGCTATTAAGTAGTGTTTAGTGTGTACTAGCCCTTAATTATAATTGTAATGCAATGTTAATGCAATTTAATCATTAACACAGACAGGAAGTCGATTACGCTTCGCAAATATACTAATGTTGCGTGTTCAATGAATCGTACTATGTCGTAAGTAATACGATATGATAAAAAAAACTACATCTATACTAAGACTAACATAATAAAACACATATTTGTTAAGTAGGATGTCAGTAAAATACTTGTATTGCATTTATGGTATTAAGTTGTAAGCCGCATCACTTCCAATAAATCTGTTCGCAATGTAGCTTGCATTAAAAACGCATAAGATCGCGTGTGATCCGATCAGATGGAGATATTTATTGCTTGTTTGCCTTTACCACGCGCGTTTCTTTGATTTTGGAACACTGTAACAAATTTATGTGAAAATTTCGCTTCTAAACTACATTTAATACAAGAGCAATTGTTTTAAGTTTTAACAGTTGAGCTCATACAGGAATACTTTAGGACATTATTCAAATTGTGTAAAGAGTATAGAAATTACCATTTTTACTACCATTTAGACGACCATAAAGGTGAGTATACACTGATATGTACGTAGACACATGTCCGAAAACACGTGTTATAATGACATTAATATTCCGTAACAGCTCGTGCGCTAAATCACCGCGATCAAACATGTTGTAACTGGAGAGCTGCGCGCATGTTGAACAGTAAAGCATAGGACACACTGAAAATAATATATTACGTTACAATGTAAGCATGCGTCGGTGGCACAGGGGTTTGAGCACTTGACTTGTAATCTACAGGTCTTGGTTCGAATCCATGTACTACCAATGTTTTTTTTTTCGAATTTCATATAAGTAAATAATTTACCCGACGTTCTTACGGTGAAGTAAAAGATCGTGATGGCCAGTGTGGTTAACTATGGACTAGTCACCCCTTACTGAAGTGTGAAGTGGGAGCAATTCTGCGTTTCGTCGTATGAGTGTGGTGCCGGAAGCCGAACTTTAGTCCCTTCCCCTTGCCACCCTTTTTCTTAAAAGAAAAGGTTGAGAAGGGAAAGTTGATTTGACGGTGGAGGAGACGCATAGGATGGGGAAATTATCATTTTTATGTGCTACTCCTCTTTCGTCGATTTAAATTTAACTAACTCCTGTAGTTATTGTTTTGAAAATCATTTCATTTATCGTCGCATAGTGTAAACTAGTCTTAATATTCACATTACAACCACCACGAGTGGTCAAAGCTCCGTCAGTTATACTCGTAATTTCTGCGTTCGCGATCTATTTTATTCAATTTTTATGACATAGCTTCACCGTTGGTAGTTAAATACAAATGTAGAACAGTAAGGCAGTGCAGTACTGCCATAGTCACTACCGAAGAAGTAGTATGTTCGTTAAAACAACAGAAGTGCTCTATTGTTCTACTGCTCTGCGTCACTGTTCTGCCCCCGGATTACGAGGTTATAGAAAATTGTGACGTAGTTCTCTCCGTGACTCCGGCCGAGTCAGAGGGAATACTGTATTATGTGGCTTTAGGACTTCTGCAAATAAGAACTTATTGCTTTACAAGTTTGTAATATAGCTCTAATAACGGACGAGTAAATAAACCTTTCATATTTCTGATACCGTAATATCAGTTATATTGAAAAATCGTATTTTCGCCATAATCATGTCTTAACAAAAACGCACAGATGTTCGTAATTCTACACACAGACATTTTTATAGTATAAGGTAACAAACGAGATTGGACACCGAAACTCGCGAAAACAGCGAAGCGACAGCTGTCCCTAGTCATCCGCATTTGCACAAGCGCCTTGAAACAAGAGAGAAAAGGACGCACAGAAAGATATTTCTCTACAATTTAAGAGATTAATTAAAAAAACTTAATCTTACGAAAGATTCGTTAAGTTTTAAAATAAATTATTCAACTTGTAAAAAGTTCTATACAGCATGTTAATAAATTAAATTACCTTCTGTACCTTTTTCTTGTCATTCTGTATTCCGAAAGTAACATCTGACACGAGACACGTAGCTAATGTAATGAGTCAACGTCTATATGCACATCAAAAGGCCATGAATTCACCGAATTATTTACGTTGACAGATAACGTCTGCGAAACAAAGGCCATAATTGGCAATATTGGCCTCCAACAATTCCCTTTGACGTATATTTCAGTTTAGTACAGTGCCATAACACGTTGTTATACTGTTTACTGTACGTTGTTATACTGGTATCATTAGTTATTGTTGTCTAACAGATATAAACAGACAAAAAACAATACACTCAAGAGAAGCAGATGAATCGAAAAAAACCTAACTCGTCTAAATCGATTTAACTATTTAGGCTCTATCTTGTAACAAACTAACAGAAACTAACCTAACATTAATAGCAGGCGCCTTTGACTAAACTATCGCACAATAGTTGTGCGATTGTCGATTGTTTCACAGCAAATTCAACAGTTAATTGGACAAATAAAAACCGAGTATTGTGTGATAGTTTAGTTTCAAGTGTGCAGACGCTCTAATAGGCTTACTCTCTTGTCAGTCGGGTAAAAATCCTGCCTTTCCTGAGTTGATTTTTGCTTACGATTTTCATTGACAAGTTTGCAATGAAATCGATTAACAAGGCTGTAGACATTGATTGACGTAGAGCGCCGCAACTGACGAGGTTTGTATTGCTTCCGATAATCGAATGTCATATGGAGACGCTTCGGACATCAATAAAATTCTCTAGTCATATTTGTATAAATAAAGAGGTATCACCAATATTTGTGCGAACGTTTTCGTGACGTCATATTGACTTTATATCATATACTTGAGCATATAAACGTGGGTTATCACTATCTAGACACTCATAAGAATATTATATGGTAAAATATTATTTCCATCCCACTTAATCTCTTAAAAAAGAAAAGAGAGCTACAAGTTTTCATTCCGGTGTCATAAAAGCTTAGTTCATTGTCATCCATCCATGAACCTGGCAGTCTTGAAAAACATATTTACAAGAAAAACACCGAATAATACTTACAAAGTGTAATCTTCGTAACACGTAGGTTTAACCTTTTATTCGTAGCTGTACGTATTCCGATGTAAAGTCTGTAATTGCCAATTTAAATCCGACAATTTCATTTGACATTTATCTGCATTCACGATCACTGAGCCTAGCGTTTTTTAAAACCTGCCACCTTTACATTTCACTCTACCACGTTTACATTTGCGTGTTTTAATACCATTGCGAATTACGTATTAGTAGATTCACTAGTATTATAATATTTAGTTTACGCGAGTATTTAAATACTTATTTCATAAGTATTTTGATATTCATTTTAAGTTTTTTTTTACATAGAGATTTTACTTTCAGTATCTATCAAATGAATTAATTTAAAAAGCAGTGTTTGTAATCATAATATTCGGCGATTTAAAAATACTTAAGTGTAAGTGTTAAGTCGTTCTATACTTCTGTACTAATATTATAAAGAGAAAAGATTTTGTATTTTTGTATGTATTTGATTTACGCAAAAAAACTTGGCAGATTTTAAAAATTCTTTCACCATTAGAAAGGTAATTTATTTCTGTGTTAAATAGGGTATATTTTGTATTTTTAATTAAACGCGGGTGAAGTCGCGAGCGATAGCTAGTAGTTAATAATCTTAGTATAAATCAACAATGTTCTAACGCGCGTAAACTTGCAAAGGCAAGTTATATCCTATTAGGCTTCAGAACTTAAGCTATGCTATGATCTTAACTGTTACTTTGTTAGTCAAGTAGACTTTGACTTAAGCTAAAACTAAAGTTAAGCTAAAATTGTTTGTTATTTAACATTGTTTACTTATAAATATTTTATTAATTCACTTAAAATAAATTGTATTGGCTAATACAGACAGATTTGAAGGAATTTATCGAGATTTATGTTTTATATCGCTAACTTAACGACACTTTAAGTTAACATTTTGAAATACATGTTTATTTTCTTGGTGAACTAAATCTATGCTTAAACAACTTAAAGAACAATGTTAATAAACTAATAAAATATTTCTGTGTTTATTATTTGTAAAGATTCCTTGTGGGGCGGAAGACGACCGGTTGCGACGGAAGCGACGCCGTCACTATTGTTAACCCAAACACAAAATGGGGTTCACTGAGATCAGATAACAGGTACGAATCGGACGCTAAATTCTTGATAACTTTTATCAACGATATTAACATAATGATGCTATTAATTTTAAAGAATATTACTTGACAAATATTAACACTCACCGGACGGGAAGGTGCAAATTATGAGAGCATTTTGTATTGACACTTTTTATGTACTTTTAGTTATTTTTACTTTGATACAAAATTTGACATGAGTTTGTGTACTTTTCTTAAATAGAATAACTAGAAGAATCTAGATTAATCCATGTTGCTGCAAACAAATTTCCAGGCGCTTTACAAATTTCATTATACTATTGATTGTTATTTAGGTAATGTCGGACAAGTTATTAATTTAATTTCAAGAAAATATCAAAGAATTTCGACATTTCAATAAAAACGTTAACGAAATGAGCAAAATACAAGTAAACGCTCTTAAATACACATAAAATACATCCTGTGTAGACCACCATAATGTTACCCTGTTTATTATGTGTTTAATTTTTTATTAAGGTCAGCAAGACGGTTAACGCCTGTTTGTTTTTTTCTTTATTTCGATTCATTTTTAAACTTAAAATATCCAAATCAGTCTGTAAAAAAGTGTGTAATTAATAAAAACGTTTTCGTATTAAGATGAGCTTTTTTGGTTAAGAACAGACAACAAAAGCTTTTCAATTTAATTTTAAAATGAACCCAGTGTTTTTACTATGTGTTAGAAGAGATGTCGCTTCCAGTTTTTCGCAGCTGTAATGGAAAAATCCGCAAAATGCTGACGCGTTACGGTGACCGTAAAACTGAATAACATGTTTTTTTTGTTACGGGACGCGACTAAATTGAAATGCAAGTTTTTGCTTATTTGATTTAGCTACAACGTGGTTCGTATCTTTAATTAGAAAAATTAGAAACAATTTTTATCTTTTTAATAACCAGTACATTCTGTACAATACTTTTATATTTTAAACTAGCTGTTGTTCTCGACTTCGCCCGCGTGAAATTAAAACATATAGCCTATGTCACTCACAGATATATTACCTTTCTAACGGTGTAAGAATTTTTAAAATCGGCCCAGTAGTTTTTGAGTTATTTCAATACATACAAAAATGCAAATCTTTCCTCTTTATAATATTAGAATAGATTATAATGCCTGATTAATATAAGCTACGTATTTATGTCATTTAATTTAAAATACATTATCCACGTTATAGAGGCGAGCTTTGATCAGAATTGAATCTTTATTAGATTAGAGCATCTGAAATGAGATGCGACATGCTTGCTAACTCAATAATAGATGCCCATAACCACTAGGTAATAGCAATTTCAATACGTTTTGTCTACAAATTGAAGCAACAAAAAGAATTGTTCCGTACATCCGAGATTTTGCAACATTGAATTGATTATTTCAGCTAATTTTATAAAGCTTTAACAAGCTATGGGTGCCGTAACAATTTATAACATTTAAAGGTGCGAAAACGCCTGCTAGAAAAGTATAGCACTATAATGCTAAAACGGAATTGCTCGCATTTTATATAAATTGAAAGACTAACGACATGGAACGAATTTACTCGTTTATTGTTGGTTCGCGCTTTCAGCTGATCTTAATAAACATCTCTTTGTTGTTGCCGTTTTGACTTGTATTTATGGGGTGCTTTGTGACGAGAATTGTTTCTTTAACAAATTTGTTTTGAAGATTTATTTTTGTTAACATTTCTTAACGTGACTGGTTAATGTGAAAACTTCTTTTACTGCTTTTCATTATCCTTTGTCATAGAAAAAAATGTATATTATTAAAAAGGAAAAACTATACGAACAAATGTCGAAAAGACTACCAAAAACGTTCACTATAAAAAGAACTACAGCATAATTATTATTTCATAAAGTTTATGAATATTTACATATCTTGGTTTAAATTTTAAATGTCTTTATTTTGAGTATTTTAACGGTAGTGTTATCTTAATGCGTCTAGACGATGTCACTTATATATTCCTTTGAGAAAACTTTATTTTACTTTAATATTCCACAACTTTTTTGTTCATAGTATAAATTATATAACAGAATATTACCGTAATTTACTTATTGTAATGTATAACATACAAATTTATTACACTACGTAAATACTTTTATGACAAAAATACAGTGAGCAAAAAGGTCTTGACCTCGTAAAACGTTATTAAGAACATTTCGGACGTAATCTAAGTTTAGGGGGCGCCACTGAGCGCCACTGAGCGCCACGTGCCCATCAAAGATAAATATTAACTGAATTCGTTGGTATCACTATTTTCTGAATTCAAAATTTTACTTTAACATCTTAAAGGGCCTGTCCCACTAAATTGTAAATTGTCTGATGAAAATCCAACATGTAAAATATTGCGCACTATATTGTCACTGCGTAGCTTGTGGAGTGGTGTAAAATTCTCGATTTTTTGTTAATTGAATTGAATTGAATTCACTGCGAAACAATCGACAATCGCACAACAACTGTGCGATAGTTTAGTCAAAGGTGTTCGCCCGCTCTTAGGATTTGGGGTATATTATAAAGTTTTGGTAAATTTTTACTTAATTTACGCACCGCAATACTTACTTGACCTTTTAAATCAAGAGGGAGTTTCAACGTTCACTTTTTTATCTTATCACAGAGGTTATATGTTAGGGTGCCTTTTTACTTTGGTAATAGATTACTTCCGACTTACTCTACTATCGTATAGTAACTGTATAAATGTAAACCTAACTGTAACTGAAACCAAATACCTTTTAAAGACTTTTGTATGTCTTTTTCAATATATCATAACTAGCTTACGCCCGCGACTCCGTCCGCGTGGTATTAAAAAACATAAGTGAGTTGCCGATGTGTTCTTCCAGACTATCCTCTATATCTATACCAAATTTTATCGAAATCCGTTCAGCCGTTTAGGCTACAAACTCTAACAAACATCCATCCATCAATTCATCTAAACTATCGCATTTATAATATAACTAGCTTTCGCTCGCGACTCCATCCGCGTGATATTAAAAAAAAACAAAAGTGAATAGCCTATGTGTTCTTCCAGACTATCTTCTACATCTATTCCAAATTTTATCGAAATGCGTTCAGCCGTTTAGGCTACAAACTCTAACAAACATCCATCTATCCATCCATCCATCTAAACTTTCGCATTTATAATATTAGTATGATATTAGTATGAAGTATGATAAGAAGGATTAAAGTTTTTACACTGCTCTTTAACAGTCGAAATTCACAGTCATATTGTGGCCTAATTTTGTGATTCTAAATTTGAAATATTCTTGACTTATTGAAGGATTGTTTTCTAAGATCAAGTAACAAAAGATACATTCAGTCTCGCTAGAGGGATTTAAAAGCAGTTAATTATACCCCGTATATTGTTGTGGAATTCACAATGAATATTTCTATCTAGTCGATGCGTACAGTCTGAATACATGTGTTACGAAAAGATTTACATGTTCGTTGTCTCTCTCTACTTCGTATTAAAACCTGAGACGGTGTGGAAAGTAATTTTCACAATGGAAACTGCTAGATAAAGAGTTATTCTTCGAACTCGTGATTTAAAAAGAAGCAATTTCGAAAGAATATTTCGTCAGTTCAAGTTTATACAATAATTTCCTAACTAATGTTTACGTAAAACAAATCAAAAGATAGCCTACTCTGCAACTACATTATCTATGTGCTGACAGATAATGTAAACAAGCTACCTGCTTGCAAAGTGTTGGGTTTAAAGTCTGGGCGCCGCTGTGCTCCCGGGCAGAGTTCTTCGTTTCTTAAAGCATGCGAATATCTTTGATTTTTGCACAACTGTTTAGTAGTGCTTTGATTTTTATGACCTTATAAGGAGATACGCACTACTCGATTTTTAATGTGCAAAGAAACATTTGAATGGGCTGCGAAACAATCGACAATCGCACAACTGTTGTGCGATAGTCTGGTCAAAGGTATGCGACCGCTCTTATATTTTTAGTTATTAATCTTATTGTAGAGTAGATGAAAGTACTAGAGTTGTCAATTGATTAAAAATGCTAATTTATTTGACTTGCTGAAAAACTTTCTAAGAACTTACTAATGACGACTATTGTTTTGTCAGATTTAAGAAATATAACATCACTAGCTATTGCCCGCGACTTCGTCCGCATGAAATTAAGCAAATTTTATTTTATTGTTTACATTTGTCAACTTATCAATAGCAAATGTCAAAATGACATGACATGACAAACCTTGACAATCTTGCTTCCTTGATGTTGGCAGCAACTTATGGTCTCTTTTCCACATTAGGGTTTATATCCAACATATTTACCCCCTAAGTTTAATGGCGTTAAAATACATAGCCTAAAGCGTGACGCAAGTGTAGGGCTTTTTATTAAAAAAAGAATTATTCAAAAATATGCTGTAATTACTGACATCTTAGACAACATACGATAAGAATTGTGTGTTTACGCTTTATTATAATAGTATAGATAATTGTAAATAAATTTTAAAATGAAGCTTTTGTTATTAATTTGTTATCATTGTGTTATATCAAAGGTCTAGTCACAGAGTTTTACGTACGATAATGCTGGAGTAAAATCTGATTATACCCATATATCCATTTTAACTTTTAAGCCCTATAAAAGTTGCGCAAAAGCTTTTAGTTACATAAAAAGTTTTCCCAGCATGAGGAAAGTCTGTTGGGTAAAATTATATAACTATACAGTCTAGACACTGAGTTTGTGAATAAAAAATCTTTAGTAAAATAAGTTTTTCTTTTGTTTTGTTTTATCTGAGAGTTAATATAAAAAATTGTTTTCCTTTATTCTAATAAAATTAATAAGTAGCTATTACTTAGCGTTAATTTATTTAATAATAAAAAAAATTATATATTTCTCAATGATATAACTATTTTACTCAATGATAACGTAGCTTTTTAATAATGAAAAAATTTTTGAAATCGGTCCACTAGTTTTGAGTTATTTCTATACACACAAAAATTCAATTCTTTCCTCTTTATAATAATACGAGCTGTGGCCCGCGACTTCGACCGCGTGGTATTGGAAAACACACAAACTATATAAATTACAAAAAGCTACGTATCCCTCGGGAACCGGACATTTCTCGGGGATGAACCTCATCCCATGTGTACTCCAGACTCTGTTTTATATCTGTGCCAAATTTCAAAAGAATGTGTTGAACCGTTGCAGAATGATCGAGTAAACATTAAAAAACTAAATTAATGAATCCTACAGGAACCGTAACTATTCCCGGGATAAAAAGTACCCTATGTGTTCTTCCAGACTATTCTCTAAACCTGTGCCAAATTTCATGGAGATCCGTTCTGCCTTTTAGGCTTCAAACTCTAACAAGCACCCATCTAACCTTTCGCATTTATAATATTAGTAAGATAACCCACAGTAATCAGAAACAAAACACGGTATTAACAGAGATTTTTATACTAAAGTATCGATAATTTGTAAGCGAGCAACAAAAGCAGTATCTTATCGAAATCGGTTATCTAAACGTTAGGTAAATGTTGCTATAATCGATGAAAGAACCATTAAGCGATTTCGTGTTTTTTCCTGCCTGTAGACAAATAATAGGCGTAGCTATCAGATGTTTAGGTTATCCATATTTTAATGACTTAAATCCACTCTCTCTATAATTTAAAAAAAAATGTCCACAATATTTAAGTTTAAAAACAGAGCATTTTCGTGAGTGGAACAACTAAAAGGAAACGTTTTTCCATTTATAATGAAACTGCTTGCACTGTAGTTCGTTTTTTTATTAGTAACACTTTCTAATTTATGTTAAAGCCAGCGTTGGAATGCTGGCTTTGGTTAGTATATAAATATCGGCTGTTTTAAAGTTTCTAAAATATAAGCAAGTCATTACAATGAATTTATTCTTATAAATGTTGAAATAAAACAGCGAAAAATAAGTGTAATTTGGAATATCCGAGCGCATTCCGTCTGATTTCAACGAGTATTGAATACTTTGGACCGACGTTTGCATTTCATCTGGAAAACGATTCCACGTATCGTGTTTATAATACGAATGTACGGTAGCAAAGAGGTTAACATAAATAAATTCAGGTTAAAACTAAACATAATATTTGTATCTTAAAGTTTCTATTATAGTATTAACATTTTATACTTTTTTCAAACTTCTTTGAATTGTTTAAGGAAATATCAACTCTTTTTTTTCTGAATTGGCGGAAATGTAGAGTAAACAAAGATTTAAAAAATCAAGAGATAGTTTCGTTCGCATTTTCCGGATAAAATCTTACTAATATAATTCGAAAGTTTGGACGGATGGATGTTGGTTAGAATTTTTAGTTTGAACGGTTGAACGGATCTGGATGAAATATAATAATAATTGTAATAGATGTAACATAGTCTGAAAGAACACATAGGCATTACTTTTTTTTTAGACGCGGTCATAACCAAAGGCGACAGCTAGTATTAAATAAAGATAATATAACAAACAGTAAAACAAACGAGATATAAATTAATTACAGAATCCAATTAGTTCCTGTAAGTAAAATCCATTATATCTGGTAAATATTGTTCTGTCATCTGTTTACGAATGTAACAAGCTATCAAGACAATTCCTGTATCAGCAGGCTGTATTTGACAGTCGTTATTATTCACTCCCTGAATATCTTATAATAACATCTTCCAACGATAATGATAAATAGTATTAACTAGCTTTCCCCGGCGACTCCGTCCGCGTGGTTTTAAAATATCAACAAAAGTGAGTAGCCTATGTGTAGCCAGACTAGCCTCTAGATCTATAAGAAATTTCATCGAAATCCGTTCAGTGGTTTAGGCTACAAACTCTCACAAACATCCATCAAAACTTTCGCATTTATAATATTAGTAGGATTGTGTTATCTGTGGTTTCTTGCGGAAGTACACAATATAAACTTTATACAATTTTAATGCTAGAATGTTACCTTAATAAGTTTGAAAAACCCTTAGTACTGAACATTTATGTACAGTCAGGGATTTTAGCAGTGTTCCACCACAAAAGCTACTAACTAATAATCACCAATAAATCGCAGCTTTTTAATGTGTCTCTACGAAAAAGGTCGGTTGCTCGCGGCTTTGTCCACTTCAAAATAAGAAACAGTAAAAAAGCATAGCCTATGTTACTCAGCGATAACGCAGATTTCTAATGGTGAAAGAATTTTTGAAATCAGCTAAATAGATTTGGAGGTTTTTCAATACATACAAAAATGCAAAACTTTTCTCTGTATAAAAGTAGTATAGATTGGTTTGAAGGAAGAAATGGATTTGGTCCCGTTGTAAGGAACAAGGCAACTTTTGTGAAAGTGGTACATCGCGGTTTTCCGCGACTGTACATGCCTATCGACACTGGAAAGTCACGGCTATTACTACGTATTGGTATGTTTACACGTGAATGCGCGAGCGCACGTCGGCTATCAACATTTGTACATTACAATTAAATAAACAAAGAAATCTATTTGTTGCTGGTTTGTTTATATTGTTTATAAAAGCAATATCTATAGGTAAAAGCTCTATGGTAAAATTTATTATCTTTAGGTTTCAACACAATAAACATACAAAAACATATCACCATCTTTATCGATCTTTTAAAAAAATAGGGACAGCAATAATGTTTTCTTACAGCACTAGTTGTTACCCGAGAATTCGCGCGCGTTAAATATGATATAATAAAAAAAACATATCCTATGTTACTCACTGATAACGTAGCTTTCTAATGGTGAAAGAATTTTGGAAATCGGTCCAGTAGTTTTTAAGTTATTTCAATACATACAAAATTCCAAAAATACAAATGTTTCCACTTTATAATATTCGTATAAATTAAAAAATAATTTGTAACATTTGTCGCAATTAAAGGGAAAAATACTACTCAACTATTCTTCTTGTTTCAACTATTGATGTTTCTTTTAGAACTATATCATACTTAAATACGTAGAAACGTCGATAGTTACAAAACATTCGTCGCTTATAACAGATCTAAGAACATAGAAGTTTAATATTTGCTCGCAATCGGCTCGGCGCCAAACCAATAACTGGAACTATTGCTGTAAACTGCTGCAATTCGTTTATCTATAGTAGAGTTGTAGTGCAGGCCATTTTAACGGAAGCGGAAGCGGAGGTCAATAATAATTGCGATTTATTAAAGAAATAAAAACTAAAACTACGTTAATTCAAAATACAGATTGGTACATAATTACAAGATACAGTTTATTATGCAAATATAATGTATAAGAATTATAGTTAGTTGACGTAGCACATCCGCGAGGGCCACAAAATCGATACCTAATCGCCCCATTCGCGTTAAAGACGTAAACTAACCTCCGTTATAACTCTGCATAAGAAATAACGGAAGCGGAAGCGGAGTTAATATTCCTTGCGGAAGTTCCGCACTTGCGGATGCGGAAGCGGAGTTCCGTTACAACCCTAATTTATAGTTACATTTTAACTACTGTCTATTGGTTTATTTCACTAACGAGAATTGTGTATTTAAATCAGCCTAAAATAACTAGCTTTCGCCTGCGACTTTATGTTATTTTACCCCACACAAACTTTTACAACAGAAATGTTTGTTGAGAATTTCCAATATTTAGGCCCGGTTATATTAATATTGTAACAAGCAATCGGTTTCTACTGTTATGTTTGTAAAATAGTCCACAAAAACCTTAATATTAATAAAGGGAAGACATTCTCTAAATCTTTTTAATCTTGCCTCGTAAATTGTAAAAGCTTGTAAGAATTTTCCCGCGCTGTGAGATATGTCTTTAAGACTGCACGTATTAATCTAGAACGGACGATTCTAACGTGCAAAGTAATAAATGATACTCATGAAAGAAATAAACCTTTATTTATTTATTTAATGTAGATGTAAAAAATAAAACCATCTTTATTTATTGATCAATCAAACTTTATCATATATATTCAAAAGGAGTAACTACACTTATCTGGATAAGTGTAATATTTTTCAATAGATGGCGTTGATTGTCAATAATTTAATTAAAACGCGAGGTACATAATAAGTTGCCTTGTTTGGATAGTCTCTGGTCTTCTTAGAGTTTTATTTAATAAAAATCTGACTGCAAAAAATTCAATTCAGTTGCCAGTTGCCAGGTCCCAGTATTAATACTATTGAACATTACAATACTAACCTAATTTCACGTTAGATCTGTAACATGCATTGTTGAGAGTGGTCGCGATAAGCACTCGTCTCAACTCACTGGGTTCAAACACGCGGTGATTCCCAATGAATCACTTCCATATTCTGCATAAGGCTGTGTCACAATCAGAGATAAGAAATACCATATTTCTTAGACATGTCCTGCTTCCAAAACAACAGAAAGTGGTGGTTAAATTCACAGCTTCAGCTTAGAGTAGAAGTTTTGCGTTACGTCTGATAAATGTATTAAAGGTCATATATCAAACCATTTTCCCTTACAACTCATGCTTATAATCACTCAAGAATAATCAAGGCTCATCGTCAGTATGTTTTGGTGTGTAATTTAATTTTAATGTTCTCTATGTGTAGCCACAACTTTATGAGCATTCGATCCACTGAACTTCACACTTTCAGTGAGCATATGTCTGTCGCATGACGTCACAGTACTCATAGAAGATCATACAAAGCGTTCCCAACGGTATCGTCGGAATTGACACAAAAGTTATTTAATAATTGAGAGCAAAGAGGTTTCTTGAGTGACAAAAGTATGTTACTTTGGTACATAGTTACTATTTTTTTTTCAGATAATGGAATAAAAGGATATAAAGTTGAAATAAACATGAAAGAAAACTGACTCTTCTAGAGCTGATTAAAGGCTGCAACAAAAAACTTTCATGTCTTCATTAGAGGCAAATGGCAAGAAGAAAGTTTGGATGGAGGTTTGTTAGATTTTGAGGCCTAAACTGTTGAACTCGATGGAATTTGGCATAGATGTAAGCATAGTCTGGAAGAACACATAGGCTACTTTCTTTTGTTTTTTTAATTCCACGTAAACGGAGACACAAGCGAAAGCTTACAATTAAAATATATTCGAGGCACACATTAATTAACCTATTATTTATTGTTAGAGGACAGTAACATAACTAGGTTGTACTCAGTATATCGCTGGCATTATGTTTCAACATAAAAGGATCAAGATCTCCGACCTCCTGTCACTGAATCTTATCCTACAATGTGTTTACGGACCAATGAACCTCGGCTTATCTTAATTAAGGGTATTAAACGACTAAGTAAAGATAATTTCTTAGATCAGAAGAGGTCAGCGCCCTCTAGTAGGTCAACATTCAATTAGCCGAGATCGGAAATCACGAAAGGTCGATAATCCTACGCGATACATTCATTATGGAAACTAATTTAGTTAAAGCTATAATTTCTAATTATACACAGCGTTTTTAATTAAATTGGATAAAACACCAACTCCGAACACAGAGTCATTAATTGGTAAAGAGCCTTCTTCATTAAAGCTTAATTTTCAACAGTACTTAAACGCTGAAAATTCTTTTAACTATGATCTACTCAAAGTAATTAAATGTTTACTTAAGTAGTCTTTTAAGAACCTTCTAAATACACTAAGGAACGCAGCTAATAGTCCTTTAACACTAAGGGAAAAACGTGACTGACAAAACTGAAAAAACAAATCTGTGACTCATTTTAAAATAAGGCTGGGAATACACGTAGCAGTAGCTAGTACACTTGCATGTAAATACTACAACAACAAGTATGTGCACGCTAAGCACGATATTTGATTTTGGGGCAACAGTGAAATAAGATCAAAGGGAATACAAAACTTCACGCTCTTGCTTCCTACGATCGCATTTTACTAGCATATGTTGTGCCAATAGCTGGGTTACCAATGTGTAACCGCCCTGAAGATCGAATGCTAAAGTAATGTTACCCAGTTTACTGTAAATTCCAACTCGCAATGCTCCCGTGCTATCTATCTCGTGTGCGATGACAGACAAGTAAACATACCTGTTCCGGCAACGAGTGTTGTGTCGATTTGTTTATTGTACAGTTTTTATAAACATCCTGGAATAAAACGTGTGAAATACGGAATATTATTATAAAAATAAAGAAACACTACATTTTGCTTTCGTCATTGGTGTTGTGTTGAAATGTCTTGTGAAATGTAAAACACATTTTTAGATACAAAAGTATTTACGTAAACAATACTTTTAAGAATAATAAATGAATCTGCCAGAATACTGTTTTTAAAACCGTAAATGTAGGTTTCCACTGGCTATTTGCATTCCCAAAATGTTTGTTTTCTCCGTTCATTTTCAATTAAAATGACAAGGATAGCAACACATTTTTGAATAACGTTTTAGCAATAATATACACATTTATCGAAGCTTTAAATCAATTAACAGGAATTATGTAAACACGGTATGATATTGTAGTGATCATTAGCAAATGACTGCTCAGATAGTTCTAACGTACGAACAAACGAGAACAAATGCACTAATGTTACTTTCACACAAGGGTAGAACAGAGATGCAGGACAGAAAAACAGTGCAGTACTGTTATTGGCTGGACGCAGACATTCATCAAAACAGTATGTACTCTTTTTCCCCGCTTTGTAATAATACTACTACTACTGTTTTACCCTTGTGTGAAACTAACATAAGCATAGCTGCACTCTAATGTTGTTCGCAAGGGAAGTAGATTGCATCCCCCTAGCCACCCCCAGCGCCACCACTACGTAGATTAAAAAAAGACAACAAAAAACATCCGTGGAACGTTTCTGTGGTCGCTTTTAACACATTTACTGTTGATGTTGCAATTTAAAGTATGTAAAAGTACACGTTTCTGAAAGCCAAAGAATAGTTAACATGTAGTGTGGAAGATTTCTGTTCTTACTTCGTACTAATAACATAAATGCGAAAGTTATGAATGGATGGTTGTCATTGAAATTTGACATAGTTGTAAAGAATAGTCTGGAAGAACACAGGCTATTTACTTTTGTTTTGTAATTCCATGCGTACGGAGTCACGAGCGAAAGATAGTAACTAATAAAACACATAATTTAAAGTAAACAAAATCAAATATCATGATACATCCCTCCTAGGAGATATTACCTTATAAATTACTCCTCGTATTGCAATAAAAATTTCCACATTACGTAATATAATTCACTATTATGTGCGGCAATATTGCTTGAAGTGCAATTTGCACTATACGATAGTTTCATAATAGCTTATTATAAAACTTGATAAGTAGCTTAACAGCGGGACGTAGTTATAGGGTTGTCGACCAGTGTACGTATATATGAACACTGGCAAAAAATAGTACCATCCCACCCCTTAACTTTTAACAAAAAAAAGTAATCATGGGTTAGTACCACACCGAGGATATCGGCACCAATAAAGTGCCCATAGCCTAATGGTTCATAGTTATCTAGTGTCAATGAATTCTAATCGTGCATTCAATAAATGGTAACGTTAGCAGAAGCTTCATGACTAATTAGATACAAAAAAAAATAAACATGCTAAGAATTATAAAAAAAGGTGTGCATCATGCAAATATAAGAAAGAGTCTAGCCGCGGTTGGTTCTAATAAATTGTCGTAAAACTAAAAGTGACAGCCCTGGGTAGCGGAGATAGCAGTGTGGAGGGGTAGGGGGGATGCAGTGGCGCCAATAGTAATTTATTCAATGTGTCAAATGGCTACGAAATTAAGTTTTAATACTGATTAAATTGTATTGTTATTTTAACTACACTTATATTAGGTATTAGGTAAAAAAATCACAAAACATTACTTAAACATAACTACATGGAATTCTACTAAGTATAAATAACAAACAATAACTTAAACTTCGCGTTAACTGTAAATAGAGATTAATTATGAATACTAAGCAAGACTTAATTAAGTAATCCTTGCTTACATTAAATCCGCTTTATTTATTTAACGCAAAACTTTAAGCGATAAATGCTTAGTCTATTTATTATTTAAGTTCAAAGTTTGGTTACTTAAATGTAATTTCGTGAATTCATAACTAATTTCTTAGATTTGTTAAAAATCCACGTATAAAAGGATTGACTCATATTGGAGTTAAAATAAATTTAAAATACTGTCTAAGTTTTTTATGGTAATGCACATATTACTATTCTAATATACCGAAAATAAAAATAGTATCCGGATCACAGCTAGTTTTGACACATTAGAGAAATGACCTTGATGATTACAGTCTGTATCTAGACGTATTGTGACCTTGTTAAGCTATCACGTAATAGCTGTCGTGATCTTAACGTAATTGTTTACTTTAAGGCATTTAAGTATCAAAGAATATAAGCAGCATATAATAGAAAAGTCTAT